>NW_006408555.1:4089479-4119041 GCF_000296735.1 Chrysochloris asiatica | reverse complement strand
GCTCCTTGGAAACCCTGTACATGGTCACATTGGGTCAGAACCAGCTCGACGGCACTGAACAACAACAACATGCATTGTAGAAGTTTCAAGACCACAATGAGAAAAGCTATATAAAAGCAATCCATCACATTGCAGCAGGAAACGTCAGATGCTATCCAGGAAGAAACCTTTCCGGTCCCAGCAAGTAGTGTCCAAAGCCAGGAGCTTTGAGAACCTGTCCTTAGCAGTGGTGATTCAGCTTCTCTGCTGTTTGACCTTGAGGGCTGTGGGAATTACAGTAAGCTAAATTCAGGGAATTATCCCCAGTTAAGTTCCCTGCTGTGGACACAATTTGATGTTGAGACAGCTTTGTGTGTTTTCAGTCTTTGTTATGTTGTTGTTGTTGTTAGGTGCCGTTGAATCGGTATCTACTCATAGCGACCTTATGCACAGCAGAATGGAACACTGCCTGATCCTGGGCCAACCTCACTACTGTTGCCACGCTTGAGTCCATCTATGCTGCCAACTGGCCAGTCTATCTCGTTGGGGGTCTTCCTCTTTTTCTCTGACCCTCCACCTTACCAAACATGATATCCTTCTCCAGTGACTGGTCCCTTCTGACAATATGTCTGGAGTATGAGAGACGAAGTTTGGCCATCTTGGCCTCCAAGGAGCACTCTGGCTGCACTTCTTCCAAAACGGATCTATTGGTTCTTTTGGCAGCCCATGGCACTTTCAATATTCTTCTCTAATACCATAACTCAAAAGCATCAATTCTACAGTCTTCCTTATTCACTGTCCAGCTTTTGCATGCATATGAGGTTATTGAAAATACCATGGCTTGGGTCAGGTGCACCTTAGTCCTCAAGCTGACATCTTTGCTCTTTATCTCTTGTGCAGCAGATTAGCCTAATGCATTATGTCATTCGATTTCTTTGTTTGTTTGTTTGTTTGTTCACACCTCTGCTTAAGCTTAAGCCATTTGATCTCTTGACTGCTGCTTCCGCGAGTGTTGATAGTTGATCCAAGAAGAATGAAGTCCTTGACAACTTCAATCTTTTCTCCATTGATATAAGAATGTTGTTTATTGGTCCAGTGGTGAGGATATTTATTTTCTTTACATTGAGATGTAATCCATACTGAAGGCTGTGCTCTTTGCTGTGATTATGAAAGCTATGCCACCGGTATTTTAAATGCCAGCAGGGTCACCCATGGTGGACAGGTTTCAGATGAGCTTCCAGACAAAGACAGACTAGGAAGAAAGAGTGACAAACTACTTCCGAATACTTACTCACTAAAAACCTTATGAATAGCAGAGAACCACTGTCTTTGTTAGAGTCTTAGCAATATTGATAGGCATTGAACCAATAGGGGCTGTGTTACTATCCAGATTACAGCTGCTCTGTGTGTGGTTATTTGTAGAGTGAAAAGGAGTAGATTATGATTTTCCTATTGCCAACAAAATAACCGCTGGCTTAAGAGCTATGAAACTCCTAAATGGGGGTTTGAAGATGGGTCCAGTTCTTGCAGTCTATCCCCAGATTAAAACTCTGGACGTCCAGGTTGATCCAAGGAGCACCTCAGACAGAGGTGTCCGCCCGCCACCCTTCCTCACTGCCTTGCACTTTGCTTCCCTCCTTGAGTTAAAACCAAATGATCCCTGTGCCTCACCTCTCCCACCTCCTTGGACTGTGAGGTCATTCACAGGGACCCAGGTGGTAGCTCTGGGCTTTGCTTGATTTGTCACACGGGGAATTTTCTAGACTCAGCTTCTTGATGTGAGAATGTGCCCAGAGTCCACACCGCTGGGGAATTTATGAAGGTTCTGGTCTAATCTGGTTACCTTAACCAGAAACTCCGAGCTGGAGAGCCAGAAGCCTGGCCTTCCTGGGTGTTAGAGCAGCATAAGCAATGACCTGCATTGTAGCTCAGTTCATTACCAGATTACCAAGGCTTCAGGTAACTGAGCAGCTGGGGAACTGGCTAGTTCACTAAGAGCAGAGGGAAGAGTAGGAATTGAGGACTTAAAACTGTGGCAGAGGGAGAAGGGAGGCCACCCTTTCTAGGCTGGTATCGGAGACCAGCCCCAGGGCAGTGGGTGGTCTTCTCTCTGGGTCTCTGCAAAGCCCTCCAGCTCCCCTCCCCGCCCACCTAGCAGTTTAGTTCTGCTCCACTCTTTGTCTCATGACTCAGCTGTCATGTCCACACCATTCTGTCAACTGCTTATTAATTTTTAGAATGCTCGGAAACACGTTCCCCTTGAAAAGCTTTGAGCTGAGTTTACAGCGAAGGGGCAATGGTTTCCCTTTGAGGAGCTCACTGACACAGGCTCCATGGTTGGGCTTCAGACAGACTCTGGATTTGCTGTCCCCGCTGTAGTAGGCCGTCCTTGTCATGTGGCCTTCCAGGCTGTTCATCCCAGAGACACTCAGCACCTGCCCTGTCCTCCACCCCGTGCCATCTTTGCCCTTGTATTCCTGGGGTGTGGCACAGCGTGGGCCAGCTCAGACTCCCCAGGAGTGACAGGCACCCCACAGACCACTCTGCTTCCTGAAAACCGGGAAGCCACCTCTATGAAGGACCTTGGTTGGGTTCTGTCCAATGTCCCTAATTTAGCCAGTCTGGAGGTGCCCCAAAGAGGTAAGGACCAGTGCTCAGGACAGGGACCCTTCTGACCCGTAGTGGTGTCTGGGGTTTACATGGACCAGTCCCCCATCAGGGCTTTGCTGTTGGTAGTGGCCATGGCTGCACACCTTTACAGACAGTCCCCACGTTACGGTTAGCAACTTGTGTACAAATCAACCCCCCAAACCTACTCGGTTACAGATTGGGGGCCGTGCAGTAGATAATAACTGCTGGGGCTCCTTTGTGGCAGCACGAAACCTTTGTTACAGATGCTTCAGTGTGCCTGCTGCAAGGGTCTCTTCTTCAACGTTACAGGTGCTTACCTGCAAGGGTCTCTCAGGGCTTTCTATGCATAGAAGGTACACCATATAGAGGGAAAAGGAGTTTTTCCACAAACTTTTTGAAGTCCTCTTGTATATACTAGTGTGGCGCTGTGGATTAATGCACCAGACTGCTAAGCCATTTGAACTGCAAGGTCGGCAGTTCAAACTCACCAGTTCTAAACTATGGGTCGGAATCGACTCGACAGCACTCAACAACAACATATATACTAAGATATTGGATATGAATCATACCTAAGTATTTCAATTTATGTACAAATTTGACTAAAAACAGACTTGGGCCTGTGACTCATTTATAAGCCAGAAACGGCCTGTGTTCTCATAGTGGTTACTGTTGGGAAGGGGGGCCCCATCACTTCCAGGAAAGTAAGAGCACCCAAGTTTACCCATCTCCCCTCACTTCCTTACATGCCAAGAACGCAGTGAACACCCAGATCCAGGGAGCCCTCCAGCTGCCCACAAAGAGTCTTGTTAACCCCTTGGCATGGAGCTAGAAGCAAGGAATGCAGGCAGGAGTGTGTCTGGTCTCTCCTAGTTTCTAGACGAATGGCGTCATGACCAAGAGAAAGAGGACACAGACATTGGGCCATCTCCACATGGAATGACGGGAGGGGAGGAGGCACCCATCAGGGATGAAAAGCTAGAATTGGAGGAATTCCGATCTCATGGAATCCTGCTTTCTTCCCTTGACAAATGAAGGCATTGCTCTGGGTTCAGCTATTGGGGCGGAGGCAAGAATGGGGAGCAGTGAGGCCAGGATCCCAGTCTGGGGACTGTCCACCTCCAGGTGGACATGTTGAGAAAGGCAAGTCAAACATTTGAACTCTGGGAAATGCTAGGAATTCAAACAGTATAGGTCTCCCTCCTTAGAATATGACAGTGTGTCAGAGTAGTTCACCTGCTACCAATATTGAGGGTTTCAGGGCCATTTGGAAGCTGTACATTCATTTTCTCCTTCACCTGAGTCTGCCTTGGTCTAACTTGCATTGTCACACCCCAGGTTTCCTTCTTAGTCATTTAGAAGCATCAGTGATACTTTATGTATTACACTTATGCAACTTTGTGTCCCATTAGGAGATGCTCTACAAACTATATTTTAAGGATAAAGTTTCTAGGTTGAAGATCTCAAAACAATGCTAAAATAAAACGTGTAACCTGTGAAGAAAAAAAATACATGTATATATATTACACCTTGGGTTGTCAGGAGGTGGAAACTGAAATAAATCATCTTTTAAAAAAAGTTTTATCTGTTTCATTTTGTCACACGTCTGTGAGGACTTTTCACGGAACTTGCCAGCTTTTCAGCTGTGCATCAGTGACCTTGAGATGTCCTTTTCTGGGTCAGAACGCCATCTTCCCCACTGGGGTCTTGTGCTGGCTCAAGGTATTCAGTGAGGCTTGGATGACCCTGATTTAAAACACTGTGGCCCCACCAAAAGTGCTCTGTGGTTGGGGCGGGCCCACCTGCCTTGGAAGCCAGGTGGAAAGAGCCATTTCTGTTCTGTTGTGCCTGGCATCACAGTGGGAATGAGGGCAGCCCCAATGTTGAACTGCTGGCTCACAGGCTGCTTGTGGCCTGTTCTGGGGGCGCTGTGGACTCTGGAATGTGTCTGTATGTTCAGCTTGTTGTCATCTAGAACCTTCCCACTTCCCCAGGGTCCCATGTGGCCCTCACCCACAGAGGTGCCGTGTGCCAAATCCAGTTCTAGAACGAGGAGAGAGGGATGTCAACAGGAGTCACCCATAAAGGATGAGGGGAGACAGCACTGTGTTGGGAATTTGTCCTTCAAATGTGTCCCCAAGGACCCAGGCAGGCAGAGCCCCACTGCCCCTTCTGTTTTCCCTGTACTCAGCTCCATGG
Organism: Chrysochloris asiatica; assembly: GCF_000296735.1. Taxonomy (NCBI): domain Eukaryota; kingdom Metazoa; phylum Chordata; class Mammalia; order Afrosoricida; family Chrysochloridae; genus Chrysochloris; species Chrysochloris asiatica. The sequence goes on along the minus strand of NW_006408555.1, from coordinate 4,114,235 downwards.
ACTTCTGTGATGTGCCCTTGGTCCCAAAAGGACCTTGGACATCATGTTCCTGCTTCTGACAGAAAATCAACAAAAACCACACCAGCTGCCATCCAATCAACTCCAACTCGTGTGATCCCTCGGCTATGGTGTTCCAGAAACAGATGCCCACGTCTGTGTCCCAAGGTGTCTCAGGGTGGACTCTAGCCACTAATCTTTCAGTTAATAGTCAAGTGCTTACCTGTGCGTGCCACCCAACGTTAATGCAGGTGAAACACTTCAGACTTCCGGGTCATAAGCTATGAAACGGGACAGAGCACAATTTGGCTGAGACCTAGCATTTATTGAGCACCTCCGGTGTGCCACGCACAGCGGAATCCCTGGAATAGCCTGCGAGATGAGTGACACTGTCCTCAAGGACAAGTAGCTTTCCCAGGGGGATGCGGCAGAGGATCCACGGCATCTGACTGCAAGCCATCCCTTTCTTCCTGCTGTCTGGGGCAGTGTTCTCTTCTTACTTGTGGAGCGCCCTGAGATCCTCCACTGGGTCCTCCTCCACAGAGCCATCCTCAGTGGCCTCCTCGTCTTTCTTCTGGCTCTGGAGGGTGCTCTGAGCACTCTGAAGAAGGAGAGTAGCAACAATATCAATAGCAACAATGGCAGGGCAGAACAGACAGCCTCAGTTCCAAGTGCTTCGTGCCTCATGGCGATTTGTTCACCTGATACCACAATCTCATGTGGAGGTACCATTATTAGCACCACTTTACAGGTGGGGAAGCTCAGGCACAGAGTGGTTAAGAAACATTTCCTATTTTGATCAAAAAGTCTATACAAGAATCCTGATCAAAGGGGGAAAGTGCAACACAGAGTTTCATATTGTCATGGAATCCAGACTTTCTGGATGCCTGGAGGCTGGATGAACTCCTGAAACTACTGTCCTGAGATAATCTTTAGAACTTAAACCAAAGGGATGCCCTGAAATCTTAAACCACGTTTCCCTGAAATCTTAAACCACATTTTCACTGAACTAGTGAGGAAGGTCTGCCTTGAGCACAATCTGTCTCTAGGAGATCAGTTTGACAGCAGGAACTCAAAAGGTGAGCTAGGAACCTTAGGGGCAGGAAGTTGATGTTAATGGGGAGGAACAGCTCGTTGCACAACCTGAATGTAATCCATGTCTCTGAATTGTGCATGTAGATACTGCTGAAGGAAGGCATGTTCTGCTGAGTACAGTCTCATCATCAACAAGAAGAAGTGCAATGTTAGAAAACAAAAAAGAAGAAATATTCCCAATGTTACAAAGCTCAGGAGCAGTGGATGGGGCCCAGGGTATGGGCCTCAGGGGTCATACTTCCCCCGTTGTTTTTTGTTGTTGTTGGTAAGTGTCATCAAGGGTGTTCCAACTCATAATGACCCTGTGTAGTGTTTCCAAGGAGAGCCTATTGGGTTTGAACTGCCAACCTTGTGGTTAACAGTCTAGTGCTTATTCGCACACAGGGTGGTTAGCCGTGCACTCAGTGGGTCTCTCTTGGTTGAATGCTCATAGGTCCCTGCAGAAATAGAACTGTGCTGGGTTACAGGTGTCTTACCCAGGCAACAATGCATGTAGCAAATGCACCTCATAACTTTCCTAAAATTAAAAAATTCTGAGGCCCATAGTTCCTCATGGGTGGGACTCAGGATTAGACCCAGCTAGAGCTTCAGAATGTCACCCAGGAGGCATCCCGGCACACAGTGGCCATGGGCAGGGAATGTGTGTGAGCAGTTCAAGACAGAGTCCAGGCCAGACTTCAGAATAGCCTTCACAGCTACACCTCTTTCTCAGCCGCCTCTGCTCTGCTCTCTGGGGTGCAGTCATCCTGTCGCCACTTTATCATAGGTCTGGCACCTCCTTCCCCACCCCCATCCAGTGCTCACCTGGCTGGTGAGAGCCCAAGGAACAGATGAAGAGGTGTTGGTGTCAGGGACTGGCCGAACATCATAACGCCCATAAGCTCCGCGCATTTTGGCTCTGAAATCCTGCCAGTGGGGAAATAGAGGAAGGGGTGGGGCTAGAAGGTTCAGAGATACCCAACACACTTGGAGCCCCCACCTGCATCAGGTACTGTCTGAGTTCCACATAATCTTTACAACAGCCTTGAAAGTGGGTATTATCCCTATTTTACAGGAGGGAAACTGAGGCCAATTGAGGGTAAGTAATTCATCCATAATCACACAGGAAGACAGACTAGAGATCACCCCACCCCCTCAAAGAACAACGTAGAAACAAGTAAAGACATAAGATCACGTTGACCTCCACGTGGGCCCATGTGCTGGTTTAAAAGCAGGTATTCAAATCCTCCTTCAAGAGGTGCTGTCAAATTTCCCTCCCCTCAGATGTGGACCGGCCTTAATGATTCACTGAGCTGCTTCTGAGTTTGTCACAAGAGTGACCCAACCGACACCTTCTCTGTCTCGGGATGCCCACTCTGAGAAGTGGCCGCCATGTTGTAAGGAAGCCCAGGCTGCCTGGAATAGCTCTGTGTGGATATTCTGGCCAAAGATCATACTGAAGACTCGGAAAGACTGACTTCAAAAGTGACCAGTGCTTGGTCTGTGGTCTCTGTCACCATGGTAAAGTCCTTCAGAGTTATTGAACAAGGGGGCCTGCAAATTCTCTGGCTTGTCTTATACCGGGATGATAGCCTTCATCAATCACCAACATGGGTGAGGAAGCCTTTGAAAGGACTCCAGCGGAGCCCAGTCATTGACAGACTGCAACTGCGTGAACCACCCAGCAGAGCCCAGCTAAACCCTGGGCCCTGAAACATACCAATAAAAGGTAACAGTTGTCTGACACCACTAGGTCTGAATAGTCCGATTGTTGTTGTTGTTGTCAGGTGCTGTAAAGCATCCCATTGTACAACAGAACAAAACTCTGCCTAATGCTCTGCCTTACATTCATTCCTACGTTTGATCCCATGGTTGCAGCTACCGTGTGAGTCCATCTCATTGACGGCCTTTTTCTTTTTCACTGACTCTCTACTTTATTTACCAAGCATGAAGCCCTTCTCCAGGGACTGGTCCAAAGTATCTTCAGATCATGTTGCTAAGTGCTGTCAGGTTGGTTCTGACTCATAGTGACCCTGTATAGGGTTTCCAACACTGTACATATCTGCAGGAACAGAAAGCTTTATCTATCTACCATGGAGAAGCTGGTGGTCTCGAACCACACCAGTGCTTATTGTACAGAACCACTGCATTCCCCATATATAGATTTGTTGTTTTTGTTAAGTGCAGTTGAATTGGTTCCGATCCTGTATAGGTTTTCCGAGGAGCAGCTGGTGAACTCGAACTGCTGGTGAACCGACTGCAGTACAATGCATTAACCCACTGTGCCACACCAGGACTCCAAACACATCATTTACATCAAAACTACACCAAGCATCACCCTGGAAACCCTTTTTGTTGTTGCTGTCCATTTGTTTGCCTTTAAATACACAGACAGTGATGAGCATGATGATATTCCAGATAGGCAGGGTTGGGGAAAATTCTCCTCTCGGCTTGCCATCCAAGGACAGACATTTAAAACAGCTCATCAGAAAGTTTTTCATGCTAGAAAACATTACCAAGACACATCTTGCATTCACACAGAACCCAAATCAGATTCAACCTCACGCACCAAACAAAAGAGGATCCTTGTGACCTACCTCAAGATCTCGTTCCATGTCATACTTATCCAGGGTCTGGAAGGCGCTGGAATACACCTCCACTGCTTTAGCATGGAAGACCATCTCAATGGTTACAAAGTCTGAAAAAATTTTCTGTGGGGAGAGAAACGCAAGCCACTTAAGTAATATTAATAGAAGGAGAAGATCTGGTGTGCCGCTGTCAGATGAGCATTGAACTGCAAGGTCAGCAGTTCAAACCCATCTGCCACTCCTTGGAAACCCTATACAGAGGTCGCTATGAGTTGAAAATAACTCAAGGGCACTTAACAGTATTTGAAGGAGATTCCTGGGGGAACGTCGTGAGTAGATAAAACAGGCAGGCAGATGGGGTTGTCTGTCCTTATGGAGGTGGGTCCTGGAGGGGAACTTCAGTATGTTGGTTTTAATTTGATTTGTTTCTGTTTGCGCACAAAATGCATCAGAGGTCAGAATGATGCCCAGGTCCACAGTGGAGTGTCTTGCTTCTTCCTCCTTTCCCACTTCTCCTGCCTCTTTAGAAGTAACTTCCAGAGGGTTCTTGTTGATCCTGCTATGTCTTTGTATGAATATAAAATACGACGTTTGCTTTTATCATTGTTGTACACTGACTCATAGCAACCCTGTATAGAGTTTCCAAAAGCAGCTGGTGGGTTTGAACCACCGACTATGTGCTGGTCCTATAGTAGCACATCAGCAAGAAATCCTGATGATCTTTCCCTAGGAAACTTCCTTATGCATAAAGATGATTTTACATCTGTGTGTTGTTATTAGGTATTATCCAGGTGGTACTGACTCATAGCAACCTTAAGCACAGCAGAATGAAACACTACTCAGTCCTGTGCCAACTTCACTATCACTACAATGCTTGAGCCCATCATTGCTACCACTGTGTCCATCCATCTCATTGGGGTCTTCCCCTTTTTTACTGACCCTCAACTTTACCAAGCATGATGTCCTTCTTCAAGGCCTGGTCCCTCCTGATAATATGTCCAAAGTATGAGGGACAAAGTCTGGTCGTCCTGGCTTCGAAGGAACATTCTGGATGTACTTCTTCCAGCATCGATTAGTGTGTTCTTTTGGTGGTCTATGATACTTTCAATATTTTCCTCCAACACCATAACTCAAATGCATCAGTTCTTCTATGGTCTTCTTTATTCATTGTCCAACTTTCATATACACATGAGGCTATTGAAAATACTATGGCTTGGGTCAGGCTCTTTAAAGTGTTGAAGAGCAAACAGACATCTTTGCTCTTCAACACTTTAAAGAGGTCTTGTGCAGCAGATTTGCCCAGTTCAATACGTCATTTGATTTCTTAATTGAAACTTCCACGAGTGTTGATGGTTGATCCATGCAAAATGATGTCTTTGACAACTTCAATCTTTTCTCCATTTGTATGGATGTTGTTTACTGGTCCAGTGGTGAGGATTCTTGTTTTCTTTACACTGAGATGCAACGTATACTAAAGGCTGTGGTCTTTGATCTTCATCAATATTTCAAGTCCTGTTCACTTTCAGCAAGCAAGGTTGTATCATCTGCATGTCACAGGTTGTTAATGAATTTTCCTACAATCCTGATGCCATGTTCTTCATATAACCCATCTTCTTGGATTATTTGTTTAGCATACAGATTGAATAAATATCAGTGTCCCCATGTTCTGTTTGAACAACTGCCTCTTGGTCTATGTACAGGTTCCTCATGAGCACAATTGTGTGTTCCAGAATACTCATTCTCCACAGTGTTTTATGTACCTTGTCATGATCCACACTATCAAAAGCTTTTGCGTAGTCAATGAAGTACAGGTAAACATCTTTCTGGTATTTTTTTGCTTTCAGCCAACATCCATCTGACGTCAACAGTGATATATATCTCTCTGTAATCAGTCCGAAGCCAGCCTGAACCTTTGGCAGTTCCCTGTAAATGTACTGTTAAAGCCATTTTAAAATTATCTTTAGCAAAATTTACTTGCATGTGCTATTAATGATATTGTCCAATGATTTCTGCATTCCATCGGGTCACTCCTCTTTGGAATGGGTACAAATATGCATCTCTTCCAGTCAGTTGGCCAGGTAGCTTCTCATCTATGTCAAGAAATTTGCAAGACATTACATCTGTGTAGTGTGTTTTGCCAAGGACTTATTCTTCTTGGATCAAGTATCAACACTCACAGAAGTGGCAGTTAAGAGATTAAACAATGTATTGCATCAGGCAAATCTGTTGCACAGGACTTTTTTTAAAGTGTTGAAGAGCAAAGATGTCAGCTTGAGGACTAAAGTGCGCCTGCCCCAAGCCATGGTATTTTCCATAACCTCGTATGCATGCAAAAGCTGGACAGTGAATAAGGAAGACTATAGAAGAATTGATGCTTTTGAGTTATGGTGTTAGAGGAGAATATTGAAAGTGTCATAGACTGCCAAAAGAACTAATAGATCCATTTTGGAAGAAGTGCAGCCAGAGTGCTCCTTGGAGGCCAGGATGGCCAAACTTCGTCTCTCATACTTCGGACATGTTGCCAGAAGGGACCAGTCACTGGAGAAGAATATCATGTTTGGTAAGGTGGGGGGTCAGAGAAAAAGAGGAAGACCCCCCCCAGTGAGATGGATTGGCCAAGTGGCAGTATGGATGGACTCAAGTGTGGCAACAGTAGTGAGGTTGGCCCAGGATCGGGCAGTGTTTTGTTCTGCTGTGCATAAGGTTGGTACCAACTCGATGGCACCTAACAATAACAAGTGTGTCTTTAAGGAACCCTGGTATCATAGTGGATTGCGAGTTGGACTGCTAACTGCAAGGTCAGCAGTTCAAATCCTCCAGGTGCTCCTCAGGTGAAAGATGAGGCTTTCTGTTCTGGTAAAGATTTACAGTCTCGGAAACCCTGTACAGGGTCCCTATGAGTCGGAACTGACTCCACAGCACATAACAACAACAACAACCCACCACCTCCACCAGTGTGTCTTTGTGTCATTTCTTAAACTAGTCTTGGCAGATGGATACTTACACACACACACACACACACACACACACACATATATATAAAGTCTTTGTAATGATCAAAGCAGTCATAAATACCCTACTACAAATATTTCTTTCCTGGCCTCCTGGGGAGGAGTTGCTGAGCTTCAGGTTGAATGCATTCACCGTCCACAGGGATTGTTCTGGAAGTGTGTGAGGACTCCTGCTCTGTGAGGAGTTAGTTTCTCACGGGTCATCTTCTCAGTTCTGTAGACAGAGCCCATCCCTACAGCCTTTGTGTCACCCTCTCTGAGGATGGGGACTTGCAGGCAGCTTGCTGTGAGACCTTCCAGCTTGGCCACCCAGGGGCTGTGGTGGTCTTCCTGGAGACAGGAGGGGCAGTCACTGGTGGGTGTCACTCTGCTCTGCCTGGGCCTTCCCTCTCAATGTGACGACTCCACTATCAAGTGTGGTATCGGGCTAGCCTGGATGGAGGAGACCCTTGTGAACTCTTGTCAGGAGATTCTGCCCAACTCAGCAGGCACTTGTAGAACTACTTGTATGGGGCCCCAACCATGGAATGGAATTGTAGCTTCATTCTTCATACAAGGGGAATCCTGGATGGGGTTCCAGCCCAAAAATGCTAAATCCCATCTGCCTGGAAGTCCCTGGAAAGCAAGTCCCTGACTAGTGTAAATGGTTAACACACTTGACCGCCATCTAAAGGCACCTTGGAAGAAAGGCATGGCAATCTACTTCCAAAACATCAGCATTGAGAGCAGGATAGAGACAGGGAGTGGGGGAGGGCATTGTGTGTCAGAATGTGGCCGCTGGGTTTTCTGGGCATAACCTTGGGAAATGGCCTCTCTGGTCAGCTGGTCTTCATATCCTGGCTTTCTGAGACCCTTGCAATAGCTGGACTGTGCATTGGGACCTCGGTCTGGGTGGAAGAGGGACGACCTGGGCCTATCCCATCAGCATCTCCCATAGTCTATTCAGAGAAGGGTGCTTCAGGAGGGAAGAGCTGGGGGTTGTTGAGTCTTTTCCAGTGGAGGCCTCTGAGCAGGACAGCTGTGCCCTGAGCTGCTGGCCTTCAACGCCTACAGCCAGGATGGACTGTCCTGGGAGCTGGGCTCCTGAAAGCTGTGTGCACACAATTCCCACACATACACATATGCACACACAAGTACCTAGACACAAAGCATGCCTGCACATGCATGAACACATATCATCAAACATGTGGATGTTTATGGAATGTTCACAGCACACTGGCATGCCAGTACACACATGCACATACTCAATCCTGCATACAATAACACAACCTGCTCACATGAATACACATGTACATGCCAGCACACATATGTGCACACCTATTCCCACACATACTCACATGTGCACTCACATGTACACAAGGTACCTAGACACAAGGTCACCTACATACATATGAACACACACAATCACTCATACATGTGCACGTTACACAACTTTCACTTTTATGCACAATGCACACATGATCATGCATGTGCACATTCAAATAATGCTCACAGTACACACATGGACCTAGTCACTCCTGCACACAGGACATCTGTTCGCATGAGCACACATGTATGTCCATGCACACCAACACATATGGACACATTTTTACACACATATATAGTCACATGTACACACAGGTACCTAGACACCTAACAAGGATGCCTGCATACTTGTGAACACATGCATGATCACAAATACAGACATGCATACTTATGTAATTCTCACACACACACACACCAGCACACACATGAACATACACGTTCACTCTTGCATACGCGAACACATAATCTGCTTACCCAAACACATCCACACATGGGTGTATCCACACACATATACACACAGCCCTATACATGTGGACACACATGTTCACATAGACACACACTGGCAATACACACATGCATTTTGTACAATACACTACACACATTGTATTCATATACAAGCACACAGAGGACCCCTACCTGAAATTCCTTCAGCTGTATATACCATTGGTCACATGAACACCTACATACATGTTCACACAGACACACACAGAGTACCTCCTACTGAAATTCCTTCAGCTGCATATACCAATGGTCACATGAACACCTACATACATGTTCACACAGACATGCACAGAGGACCTCCTACCTGAAGGTCCTTCAGCTTCTGCTTCTGGAAGGCATCAATTGTCTCCTCCAGCTGCCGCGTGGTGTGGCTGGCGTCCACCGAGGCCCTCTGTACACTCGTTTCTGCCTGGCTCGAGGGACGTGAGAGGTGGATCCTTCTCAGTCCTCTCACCTGGGCTCTCAGTGGGAGGAGTGACTAAGCAGGGCTGGGACTAAGGGGACGGACACTGCAGTTGACAAGCCTGCTGACTCATTGTATGATCTCAGACACATCCCCTAACCTCTCTGGGCCTCCTAAGCAGGGAGCAGTAACAAGGCCTGCATTGTAGGGTGGTTGTGAAGATTAAGCAGTAGGCACTCATTGAGTTATTATCCACACTCACTGACCGTTCCTGCATAGGTGGCGTTTCTCTGGTTTAACTTAGGCATCCCAGCGCTCTCTGTCAGTGCGTCATTAGCTTGCGTGTTGCTGTGATGTTGGCAACTATGCCACCGGTATTTTAAATACCAGCAGGGTCCATGGTGGTCAGGTTTCAGCCGAGCTTCTAGACTCAGATAGACTAGGAAGAAGGTGAGACAGACTACTTCTAAACATTTAGCCCCTAAAACCTTCTGAATAGCAGCGGGACATTGTCACATATGGTGCCGGAGAATGAGCTCCTCAGGTTGGAAGGACAGCATGCTTGGTAAAGTGGAGGGTCAGGGAGAAAGAGGAAGACGCCCAGTGAGATGCAGTGACACAGTGGCATCAACAATGGGCTAAAATGTAACGACAGTTGTGAGGTTGGTGCAGGCCCAGGCAGAATTTCATTCTGTTGTGGGGTCACTATGAGTCCGAACTGATTAGACGGCACCTGACAATAACAACAGTCATTCATTCCTCTGATTGTCGTGCCTGAGGGACCTTCTCCAGGCCAGGCCCAGGACATGAAGAACCTTTGTTTTGAAATCAGACACCCTTGGATCTGAATTCTGAGTTTGCCATTTAACTGTGTGACTTTGGGCAAATTCACCTTTCATAGCCTTGGTTTCCTCATTACTAAAATGGGACCTTAGTTATGATCTTAATTGCATATTTGTAAAATGCCTGGCCTAGGTTGTTGCAGGGAGCTGGGGATTGGCGCCCAGAAATAAGAAAAGAAGGCCAGAGCAATTGCTAACTCAAATGAGTCAGCTTTGACTCATGATGATCCCACTCTCATCAGAGTAGAGTATGTTTTCAATGCCCAGCTGTTTCCTTTAACTAGATTCCCAGGCCTTTTTTCCAAGGCACCTCGGCCTGGACTTGAACCACGCACCTAGAGACTGAGCATGAAGTTGTTGTTGTTGTTATATGCCGTGGAGTCGGTTCTGACTCATAGCAACCCTGTACAGGGTTTCTGAGGCTGTAAATCTTTACAGGAGCAGAAAGCCTCATCTTTCTCCCACGGAACAGCTGATAGTTTTGAACTGCTGACCTTGTGGTTTGCAGCCCAAGTAGGTACAATAAATAAAATAAAAGCAATACATAAAAACAAGCAAATGAAACAATAAAGTAAAATAACAACAAAAGCCATCAAGCCTTTGTCTTATAGATGAGGAGACTTGGCCCATGGAGGGGAGTAATTTCCTGGGGTCCCCTAGCCATGTTGTGAGATGCTTATTACCTGAGTGTGGGTCCACATTCCCCACAATGATGACACTCACCTGGGACTGAAATTGTTGCCGTTAAGGACCCAGGATAACCAAGCAGCCCCCTGGGGTGCCCCCCTCCCCAGCCGCCCCTGCCCAGTGAACCTGGTGACGAGTGAGAAGGATACGATCATTTGCCGATCCGAGGGTGACTTCTGCCTCACTTTCTCCAGCTTTTCCAGCTGCTTGATTTCGTTGTTCCGGACACGTTTGAACTTCTTGATCTCAGCCTACAGGAAGAGAACATTGTTTTCCAGGACCCAGGGAAGTGAGACCTGGTGCTGCCCACGGTGGCCCGCATTCACCTGGGTCTGCTTGATCTGTGCTCCGTAGAGTTTCAGGGGGTTCACAACCTTGGTTTCCAGCCTCTCGACCTAGAAGACCGGGGACAGGCAGATGGAACCAAGGTGATGCTGGGTCACCCAGCCTCCAAGCAGCATTTATAGAGCACCATCTGCATACCTGGGGAACACAAGACAACTCCCCCCCCCCCTTTAAGGAGCGAGCACCCGGCCTGGGGTCAGTGTCTGTGTCTTCCCCCCATGAGCTCAGGCAGCACATCTGAAATACTTCCTCTCACACTGCCTTACCTCCTCCCCTGTAAAATGTTCATGACTGCACCCACTAGGGCCACAGGCGACTAAGTGGCCAGTACAACCTTCACGGAGCCCTAGGGATGCAACAGTTAGGTTCTTGGCTGTTAACTGGGAGGTCAGCAGTTTGAATCCACCAGCTGCTCCAAGGGAGAATGATCTGACAGTCTGTACCCATAGAGAGGGCAGCCTTGGAAACCCTGTGCAGCAGTCGTCCTCTGGGGTCAGAAGCAACGTGAAGGCACTGGGTTTGGGTTTAGGTTTTTTGGGTACAACCTTTAGACAGCACCTGGTACAAAACTCACCTTGGCGAAGGTCGTTAACCTGGGAGGGCTAAGTCTCTACTTCTAAGACGCAGTGGTTAAAGACGCAGTGGTTAAAGACGCAGTGGTTAAAGACGCAGTGGTTAAAGAGCTCAGGGGCTGACTGAAAGATCAGTGAGGCGGCACCACAGTTGATCCATCGGGGGAGATGAGACGGTCTGTAACCCTGGAAGCCCTCTGGGGAAATTCTTTTCTACCCTATAAGGTCACTTGACAGCAATGATTTTGGTTTTTCCATTTTTGAGTCCCTACTACGTGCATTGTTCTAATTTTTGAGCAAGGTGGCATGACAAGACCACTGTGCAGATAAGATAAACCGAGGCTTGTTTTGGGGGCGGGATCTGTGATGAAAGTCACAGCAGGACAGAGAGGGGACTTCCATCCAGAACATTCCCATCCAGCCTCATGATCTAAGCTGGAGAAGCAAGACAGAAAAAGTTAGCCCACGTGAAGGTTCTGAGCTACAACTGCTTGCTTGTCCTGGAGCCTAGACAAAGGCAATTCACAAATACAGAAGATTACCCGATCCTCAAGTGAATGCGGTCTCTAAGCACCTCACTACTAACCAGAAGGTCGGTGCTTCCAGTCCACCCAGAGGTGTCAGGACAAAAGGCATGACAATCTACTTCCAGAAAACCAGCCACTGGGAACCCTGCCGAGGGAGCGCAGTCCCACTCTGATGCGTCAGGGGGCGCCCTGACTAACTGGCGGAGTAGACACTGCTGGACTGTCCTCTTCCTTGAGGAGACAGGTGCTAACACCTGTCTTGAGAGTGTGTGTGCTGGGGACTGTCCGCTGGCTAGATGCTGTCTGTCTGTGCAGCCTCTTTGGTGAAGCTGTCTGACTGTGCAGCCTCTTTGGTGATGCTGTCTGTCTGTGCAGCCTCTTTGGTGATGCTGTCTGTCTGTGCAGCCTCTTTGGTGATGCTCTCTGTGCAGCCTCTTTGGTGATGCTCTCTCTGTGCAGCCTCTTTGGTGATGCTCTCTCTGTGCAGCCTCTTTGGTGATGCTGTCTTATCTGTGCAGCCTATTTGGTGAGTGGCCTGTGGGCATAGGCCGCCTGGTCTGATGCATCTACGTAGCACAGCTCTCTCTTTCCAACAAGTTATGCAGTGGATTTCTCTGGATTGGCAGATTTATGTTTTAATTAATCCCTCACCTCCCAGGATTTCTGTTCCTTCTCTAGACCCTTATGGACCCCGGAGATGTCTTCAACCTGGGGTTCAGAGACCCCCAGTAGGGTCTCCTGGCCTGGCCCACCCTTTATCTCACTTAGGGAAGCCCAGCTCCTGTCTGTATAGATGGTGAAGCGAGGGTGCAGCCTGCTCACCTCTGCCTGCCGGTAGTCCTGCACTTTGGCCAGGTCCTCAGCAAAGTTCCTCAGGGTAGCCCGCAGCTCAGGGTTCTCCGTGTTGGCGAAGTCCATGAGCTGTTTGACCAGCTGGTCGGCCTTGTCCCGCAGCCGGGCCGTCTTGCGGGTGTAGGAGGCCAGTAGTGAGCAGAATTGGCCAAAGTACTTCTCGCCGTTGGTCACTGTGTTCTCCATCCCTCTCACCTGGCTGTCCCTGTAAGGAGGGAGCGGGAGGCTGAGCATCACAGACACACAGATGCCCCTGCTAAGTGAACTCCTGCTCCATGGGATGCACCATGCCAGGCACCTGCCCACCCTTTGCATTCCCAGGACACCCGCTAAGGCAGGTGAAGAAGAGGCTCAGAGAGCGGGACCTGCTATCGGGTTACACTCATAAGAGACTGGCAGGAATATAAATACAACTTTCGCTCCAAGTCTGGCCATTGCTTTCCTGGGGTCCCTTTGTTATTAGATGCCATTGAGTTGGCCTCGACTCACAGTGACCCCATACACAAAGCCATCCCCAGGATCAACCAGTTGCAGATCAGACCACCGTGATCCATAGAGTGTGTATTAGCTGATTTTTGGAAGTCAGTCTCCAGGCCTTTCTTGCTGGTGTGGAAGCTCAGCTGAGACTTAGCAACACAGCAACATGCTCCACAGACGGATGGGTGGTAACTGGGCATGCTGTGTGGGAGGCATTGAATCCAGGCCTCCCGCATGGAGGGTGGGACCCCTGTCAAAGGGTTCTTGTCTTCCTAGTACTGGTGTCCTTTAGGATGACAGCCCATCACGTCCTCCTGACTAACTCCCCCCAAGCTGTGCGCGGTCTCCCTTCTCTGAGGCCTAGTGTCCTGAGTGTGTTCTTGCTTCCCCCTGTCACTTGGTGTGGTGCTTGGTTCCTGAGCTGGAGCTGCCTGGCCATCTGTCCATGCTCCCAGCCTGGGGCCTGGCGTGCTTGGCTTCCTCTCCTCCCCCACTCGTTCACCTCTCCCCTGGCACCTTCATCCCCAGCAACTCGCTGATCTGCTTCCCTCGGTTAGATCCCTACCCCAGTTACCCTCTAATCACACCCCTGAGCTGTAAACTAGAGAAGGGCCCTCTGTCCTCCTAATGAACCCTAACCTGTGTGCATTACCTGTAACATACTAGTGGACCCCCCAGACTGCTGGTTCTGACCTACCCAGGGGTGCTTCAGAAAAAAGTCCTAACAATCTCCCTCCCCCGAAATCAGCCAACGGAGACCCTGAGCACATAGGGTCTCCATGAGGTATAGTCAGCTTCGCGGCAACAGGTTTGTTTATTGTTATCATCATGATTGTCAAGGAGCTCTGGTAGCGTAGTGGTTGCAAATCGGGCTGCTAACCTCAGGGTCAGCAGTTCAAAACTACCAGCTGTTCCAAGGGAGAAAGATGAGGTTTTCTGCTCCTATAAAGATTTACAGCTTCGGAAACCCTGTACAGGGTCGCTATGGGTTGGACCTGACTCGATGGCACTTAACAACAACAACAAAGATTTACAGCCTCAGAAACCCTGTGCAGGGTTGCTATGAGTCGGAACTGACTCCACAATACTGGTACTTAACAACAACAACAACAACAACATGACTGTTAGCACTATCACCATTGTCAGATGACAGATCTGATGCCTGAGACGTGAAGCGCTTAACGGGCACACGACTGGTACGGCCTCAGTTCCTCCAGGTGTGTGTGGGTGTGCATGCACACGTATGGGGTGTTCAGGTCAAACATGCAAATTCCCAGGCCCCTTCCCAGCCGTTGTGAACCAGAATTGCTGTGAGCCAGGCCCAGGAAGCAGCACTTTTAGGAAGCCCAACAGGTGAGACTCCTCAAATTTGTGTGCTGTGAGGCAGCAGGCCAGTGAGGTAATATAGATCAGGGATAGATCAGATGCAGAGATGACCAGGTGACAGACCCAGGGAGGCCAGGTGTCTCGGTGACGGACCCAGGCAGAGCTCCTCAGCTCCATAAGGAGGTTTGGGAAGGACAGATGGGACCTAGTAAATGTGGCCACCATCAGAGTGCTGCGTACTGATGCGGGGGATGCAGGCAGGCCCCAGGTTCCAGAAGCTTCAGTGATTTCGTGCCCTGTGCTTCTCTTGACCCTGAGATGAGCATGGTGTGTGAGGGAGGCCCCTCTGCCCCCCCACCCTGTGCCCCCAGAAGCAGTCCTAGGCTGCATGTGGTCCCAACAGCCCCACCCCTGCCCCTCCAGCTCCAGTCTCTGGCAGAGCAACTCACCTGGTGAGGATGAGGTTCATTGTGACCAGAGGTGCAGCTGTCCTGGTCTCAGGGAGTCAGGTCAGGGTCCCAGGAGTCCTACAGGCTCTGGAGAGGCTGGGCAGGGCTGGGCGCAGCTGTGTGGCCCTGGCTCCGGGGAATGCTGCCACCTGGTTGCTGGGCGACGTTCCTACCCACAGCAGGCCCTGGGAGGAGCTGGCAAGGTCGCCTGGCAACGTTTCCCAAGGCTGGCCAGGGTCGAGAGGGCCTCCCCAGCCTTGCTTTGGCTTAGGGCCCCAAGACATCCCCAGTCTCTCAGAGACAGAGTTTCGTGGGACCCTTGTTTAGGGTCCTCAGGAAGTGTCAGGGAGAAGCTAGAGGACCTCAGAGTGCTTAGCAGTCCAGTGCTTATCTTAGCGTGATACCAGGGCCCCTTAAGTTACTGATTGTTGTTGTTGTTAAGTGCCATGAAGTCGGTTCTGACCCATAGCGACCCTGTACAGGGTTTCCGAGGAGCAACTGGTGAGCTCAGACCACTGACCCTGAAGTTCAAACTGACTTTGGAGTCCAGCGAATTAATCCACAGTGCCACACCAGGACTCCATGTGATTGATAGAGGTTTACAAATATCCTTACCACAATATTTTAGCTAAAACACCAGAAAATTTGACAAACTCAGTGACTATAAAAACACTGGTGGCACTGTGGTTAAAGCACTATGATTTGAATCGAAAGGTCAGCAGTCCCAAAGATGCCAAAATGGTGAAGGTTTTAGCCGTGCAGGTAATGCAGTTGGGTCGGTTCCAACTTGGTGAACCTGTATAGGGTTTTCAAGGAGCTGCTGGGGAGTTTAAGACACCCACCATGTGATTCAAACCCCCCTTGCGGTCCTGTGCTTTACCATGCAGTCCCACAGCAGGGCTCCGGACTAAAGTTTTACAGGAATGGCTAAAGGGCAGGAATTGTCCACCTAGAGGTTCGCAGCCCGGTGCTCAACTCACTGTGCCCGCAGGGTTCCTTCATTTGCCCCTTGTTCACTCATAGTGAACATGTACAGGGTTTCTCAGGAGCAGCTGGTGAGTTTGAACCATTGACCTTGTAGTTTGTAGTCCCATGCTTATTCTATAGTGCCGTACCGGCACCCCTTTGATTTATAGGCATATTTTGTTATTGTTAGGTGCCATCGAGTTGGTACCAACTCATAGCAACCCTATGCACAACAGGATAAAACACTGCCCGATCCTGGGCCAACCTCACATTTGTTGCCACACTTGAGCCCATTGATGCTGCCACTTGGCCAATCCATCTCGTTGGGGGTCTTCCTCTTTCCCTCTGACCCTCCACCTTACCAAACATGATATCCTTCTCCAGTGACTGGTCCCTCCTGACAATATGTCCAAAGTATGAGAGATGAAGTTTGGCCATCCTGGCCTCTAAGGAGCACTCTGGCTGCACTTCTTCCATCACAGGTCTGTTTGTTCTTTTGGCAGTCCATGGCACTTTCAATATTCTCCTTATAGATCTATGCAGTCTGGACTTATGAAGTGTTTTTGTTGTTATAACCAACTTCAGGAAGATTTTTATAACAAATAATACATTTCTGCTGAAGCAGTGCACAAACATTTTACAGACTGGCGTTCTGGTGTCACTCCTGTGAGGGTCACCTAGTGCTGTCCATGCCGCCCCCAAGTCACGTTGCTGTCTGTTGACCTACTATGTGCTTGAAGGGCCGCAGACTGAAGAGGGTTTTTTGTTGTTGTTTTTTTGTGCGCCGAGAAAACCAGGAGCTTTACAGTCAGCGAGCCTGTTACCGTTGGGTCAGTTCTGGGTCAGAGCGACCCCACAGGTGGGAGCAGACCTGCCCCAGAGGATTAATGAGTCACATCTTTATGAGAGCAGACGGCTCCATCTTTCCCGTGGAGTGGATGGTGGCTTCTGACCACTGATCTTCCTGTTGGCAGCTCAGCACTTAACCACTGTGTCACCAGGGCACCTTGTTGTTGTGTGCTGTTGAGTCGGTTCTGACTCATAACGACCCTGTATAGGGTTACTGAGGCTATGAATACTATGGGAGCAGAAAGTCTCATCTTTCTTCCACGAGCAGCTGGTGGATTTGAACTGCTGACCTTGCAGTTAGCAGCCCACCAAGTCTAAATCTCAGCTCCCAGACCTACTGTGTGACCTTGGGTAAGTCAGCTGCCCTCTCTGTTTGTTATTTGAAAATGTCATGCTTGTAAACATGAACTTCCCTCTAAAATCGAATCTTTTCAGGCAAAGCAGTTCACATTTTTGAGTTGAGACCGGGTGTGGAGCTGTGTTACTGCCAGTAGCCACGAGAGGGCAGCAGAGACTCTTGTACTGAGAAATTCCTGAGGGTAAAGGGTGAAGTGGGACTGGCTTACCCCCAGGAAACACCCTGAAAGCAAACACAGTTGAGAAAAAAACCCTGCCCTAATACAGGGTGGAGAGTCCTGGTGTGGCGCTGTGGGTTAATGCACCAGACTGCAAAACCATTTAACTGCAAGCTCACCAGCTGCTCCTCGGAAACCCTATACAGGGTCGCTATGGGTCAGAACTGACTCGACAGCACTTCACAACAATAACACAGGGTAGAAGAAAGAGAAGAGGGTCCAAGGAAGCAGGCAAAGGTGCAATGCACCATCTTAGGAACTTAAAAAACTTAAAGCCAGCTCTGTAGGATCAGCACTGGGCTACCACAGGGTCGGTAGTTCAAACCCACCAGCTGCTCCTTGGAATCCCTGTACAGGGTCACTATGAGTCGTACCCAACTCAACAGCACTCTAGAAGTTTGGCAAGATGGAGACATCTTGTGGCCAGAGAGAGGAACACAGATGCCACCCCCAGCCCAGAGCTTGTCACTTAGACAATCGTCCCTGACTGGCTGCATTGGTTCCATCAAGACTAGGGGGCATCCTTGCCCCCTTTTCCTGTAGGTGTGTTTTTGTGGCACCACAGAAGAGAGGGTTGCAGAATCCCCACCATTTCCCTAGACCCAGTGTGTATCCTGGGAGAACACAGAAGTCTCCTGAAGGACCCCTTGCCCCACCCCACCCAGAGCTTAGCCCCTTGCCATTTGGACATCTCATAAGGTCTGGTGTCCATTCCCACCATCACCCTAACGCCATCAGCCACTGCTCTCTCCACCCACGGCGGTACATTGTTCTGTGTGCATGTGCTTCTAAATCACTAGGGAATGTGCTATAGAGCTGATAGCGTTCACTCTAATACCTGAGTGTGTATTTCCTAAGAACAAGGCCAGGCTCTTACACAACCATAGTGCAAATCAGAAAGTTAACATACAACATCGTATTAGCTAATTGAAAGAGCCCTGTTGATACACTGATTCAGTATGCTTCACTTTTAGCAAGCATGTCTTCATCGACTTTGGCAAGCCAAGGTGTGTCATCTGCATATTGTAGCTTGCTAATGTCTTCCTCCAATCCTAATGCCTCTTTTTAGAATCCAGCTTCTCAGATTATTTGCTCAGCATACAGACTGAATTAGTATGGTGAAGGATACAACCCTGATTCACATCTTTCCTGTTTTTAAACCTCTCAGTATCCTCTTGTTCTATTTGAACAACTGCCTCAAGAGTGTGTATGTACAGGTTCCTCATGAGCACAATGAAGTGGTCTGGAATTCACATTCATGGCAATGGTGTCCATAGTTTCCTGTGAGCCATACAGCCACATGCCTTTGCATAGTCAATAAAGCACAGGTAAACACGTTTCTGGTATTCTTTGCTTTCAGTCCAGATCCATCTGACATCAGCCATGGTATCCTTTGTTTTAAGTCCTCCTCTGAATTCACCTTGAATTTTGGCAGTTTCCTGTCAATATATTGTTGCAATATGATGGTTGTTACAACCATCTGTAAATTATCTTTAGCATAATGTTGTTTGCGTACGAAATTAGCGATGTTGTTGTTGTTATCGGGTGCTATTGAGTCAGTTCCGCTCACAGTGACCCTATGCTAAGCAGAACGAACACTGCTTGTTTATGCGCCATCTCACAGTTGTTAATGCTGCAGCCCTGTGCCAGTCCAGCTCATTGGAGGTCTTCCTCTTTTTCATTGACCCTCCATTTCACCAACCATGATGCTCTTCTCCAAGGACTCCAAGGCCTGGTCCCTCTTGATAACATGTCCGAAGTCTGACATCCTGGCTTTTAAGGAGCATTGTGACTGTACTTCTTCCAACACAGATTGATTTGTTCTTCTAGCAGCTCAGGTGCTGCCAATGTTCCTCTTAACCATAACACCATAATTCAAATGCATTGATTTTCTAGGGTCTTCCTTATTCATTGTCCATTTTTCATATGCATATGAGGCTACTGAACATGCCATGGATTGAGTCAGGCACACCTTAGTCCTCAAAGTGATCTCTTTCCGCTTCAACACTATAAAGAGGTCTTGTGCAGCAGATTTGCTTAATGCAACACACCATTTGATTTATTGACTGCTGCTTCCTTGAGTGTTGATTGTGGATCCAAGTAAAATGATGTCTTGGACAGCTTCAATCTTTTCTCCATGTATCATGATGTTATTTATTGGTCTAGTTGTGAAGATTTTTAGTTTTCTTTACATTGAGGTGCATCCAAGACTGAAGGTTGTAGTCTTTGAGCTTCATCAGTGTTTTAACTCCTCTTCACTCCCAGTAAGCAAGGTCGTATCATCTGTATATTGCAGGTTGTAATGAGTCTTTCTCCAATCTGATACCATGTTCTTTTTCATAGAATCCAGCTTTTCGGATTGTTTGTTCAGCATACAAATTGAATAACTATAGTGAAAGGAAATGACCCTGATGCACATCTTTCCCGATTTTAAACTATTCAGTGTTCCCTTGTTCTGTTTGCATGACTAACTGGCACTTGGTCTCTGAGCACAGTGAAGTGTTCTGGAATACTCATTCTTTGCAATAGTATGCATAGCTTGTTATGATCCATAGTCAAAGGTCTTGGCATCAATAAAACACAAGTAAATATCTTTCTGGTATTCTCTGCTTTCAGCCAAGATCCATCTGACATCAGCAATGATATCCCTCATTGTACATCCTCCTGTGAATTTCACTTGATGTTCTGGCAGTTACCTGTTGCAGCCATATTTTAATTATCTGCAGCAAAATTGTATTTGCATATGGTATAAATGATATTGTTTGATGATTTTCACATTCCGTTGGGTCACGTCTCTTGTTGCCAAGTGAGTGCCTGCTGTGCTGCATCCGTTTGTTGAAACGTTTCTGTTTGTAACCCATCCATTCCTGAGCCTGGGTGTTCTCCAGTGCCTTCAGTGCAGCCTGGACTCCTTCCTTCAGTACTGTCAGTTCTGGATCATATGTTCCCTCTTTAAATGACTGAACATCAATGATGTTGTTCAATAGTTCAAGCTGCTGCATACCTCATCATCCACAGTCCCACCGGTAAACGTCAGCGACTATTACTATGTGTGGACTCCTGGTGTGGCACTGTAGGATTAGCACTGGACTTTGAAGCACAAGGTCAGCAGTTCAAACCCTCCAGCTGTTCCTCGGAAACCTTATACAAGGTGACTATGAGTCGGAAGCTACTGGCCGCACTTTACAACAACATGATTATATATACTAATCATCAGTAAGCCCTTAGCTCAAGGCTCTTGCCCCAGCCCCTTGCACACAGCAGGTCCTCAGCAAACGACTGAGATCTCTACCACAAAAGATTCGGTATGAGTCGGGAATAATGTGGGTCAGGAACAAAAGAAAACTTCCAACAGTCATGGCTTTAAAATGATGGAAATTTACTTCTCACTTATATGAGGCTTCATGATATCAGAACCCAGGTTTCTCTTGTCTTGTTTTCCATTTTGTGTGGCTTCTATTCTTTGGGTTACCTCATGACCCAGAGTGGCTGCTGGAACTCCAACCATCACATCTACCATCGTCAGCACACACACAAAAAGGTGGGGCAAAGAAAGGCATGCCTTATTCTTTAACTAGGTTGTATGTATCACTTTTTGCTCACATTCCTTTGGCCAGACCCTAGTCACATGGTCACACTAATCCTTAAGGGAAGCTGGGAAATGTAGTCCAGGCCGCATATGCTCAGCTAAAAAAAAAAAATAAAAAATGGGATTATGTTCCAGGATTGTCCAGGCTTCAGGCCTCTACTTCTGACTGGACCTGCATCTTGTAACTTGCCCTGAGCTCAGAGGACTCTAATTCAGCTCTCAACAGGGATCTCGGCGAGCATCCCTCATTCCCTGAAAGTCTGGGCTCATGGGACAACCAAATTGCAGCGACAGAAAGTAGTCTTGGATCTCCTGGTCCCACAATCATGTTTGCAGTGTGCCTCACTGCCTCTCTATAGTCTTGATCAAGCAGGCAGAAAGCATTCTCAGATTTCTTTAAATGAGCAGAAAAAGAGAGAGAAACTACAATCTGTTTCCCTTTGGAAAGCTAGGGAGTATGGGGATCAGGAAGTGGTTGGGGTGGCTGCCATTTGGGTCCACAAGTAGAGAGACAGTCATAATGCAGTAGGGAAGAGCACAGGAAATTCTGGGGATGAACATGTCTGACGGGACTGGGGAGGTCAACAGTAGTGGTGTGGCCACGTGCCTGCCTGCAGTATGACCTTGGGAAGGTCATTTCCACTCTTGAATCTCATTTTCCTATCTGTATAATTATGAGAGGGTTGGAACCATAGATCACAATGTTCTTCTGCCTCTGATGCCCTGGGGATCTAGGCCCCAGTCTGATAGGCAGTGAAAGGGCAGGGTTTGTGGTTCAGAACTCTCCTCTGCAGTTCAACCTCTGGGATCCCAGGTCCTCAATTCCACATGGGGGGAGGGGGGCTTGCTTTCTTTTCTCTCTTCCGCTGGGTCCCTGGCAGCACTTGTATTTCCACAGAATAAGAAAGCTTTGTCCTTCCTAGGTGAAGAGGACAATTTAGGAACAATGAGCAGCTATACAGGAGAGGAGGCAAAGGCAGGGAACAAAGCAGACGTCACGTAAAGACGGACCTTATTCACATTTCTTGCAACCCTTGTTTTTCTCATTGTAGGCAATTCAGAGACATATGTCTTAAGTACGGAGGAAAAATGCCATAATCCCACATCCAAAGGTAGCCATTAGTAACGTTTGGATGCATTCTCGTACACTTAACACAGCTTCATAATTTTATTCATTACAGGCATTTTCCCATTTTGTTTCTTATCAAGTCTGCGTTGGGGCAATTTTTGTTATTTTTCTCAACTTTTTGTCTGGAAGAATTTCCAATATCTAGGAAACTGAAAGAAAAAAATCGGGTACTACAATTTATTTACCTATCATCTCCATTCCACTGTTGCTGATGTTTATGAAAATGATGTTGGCAACCTTCATTTTCATGACTGTGTAGTACTCC
Source organism: Chrysochloris asiatica (assembly GCF_000296735.1). Taxonomy (NCBI): domain Eukaryota; kingdom Metazoa; phylum Chordata; class Mammalia; order Afrosoricida; family Chrysochloridae; genus Chrysochloris; species Chrysochloris asiatica. Next base: position 4,091,906 of record NW_006408555.1, on the reverse strand, counting down.
ATCCAAGTGTGTTGTTGTTGCTGTTAAGCGCTGTGGGGTCAATTCTGACTCATAACAACCCTGTATAGAGTTGCTGAGGAGAAGCTGGTGGGTTTGAACCACTGACTTTGTGGTTAGCAGTCCGGTGTTTATCCTATGGCACCACACCAGGACTCCAGAAGGGCTTTAAAAAGCCTTTTGCTGTTGATTCGGACTCACAGTGCCCCCATGTGGTTCAGAGCAGAATTCCATAGAGGTTTCAGTGGGGGTGAGGGGGTCGTTCAGAAGTACCATACTTTGCTTAGTAGGCAAGTGAGTTCACAGTTCATACCGCCTAGAGACTCCAGTTATGCTTAGATACAGTCTACTGTTGGACATATATTAACTGCTTACTCTGTGCTGAGACCTGGTGATGCTTTAGAATAGGCACTGGACTGCTAACCGAAAGGTTGGCAGTTCAAAACCAGCAGCTGCTCAGAGGGAAGAAAATGAGCCTTTCTGTTCCTATGAAGAGGAGCAGCCTCAGAAACCTTGCACAGAGTCACTGTGGGTTGGACTCCACTCAGTGGTGGTGGGTTTCATTGTTTGGGGGGGTTCTGTGCTGAGATGTTTTCTGGTCTCTGGGCCACATCAGTGAACAACAACAAAAAAAACTCAGGACAGACATCCTGGGTGACTGAGCTGACGTCCCAGTGGGGAATGCAGGGCAAAGGGAAGTTTTCAATGGCCTCCTTCCCCAGGTATCTTTTAAGTACCCTCGCTGGGCAAAACAAAAAGTTGGCAACCTAATGTTAGTCCTCAAAACTGAGAGAATTTCTAACCTAGGACATCCAAAAGCTGGGAACCACCACCCTGATCTGTCTGTCTCTCTCTCTCTCTCTGTCTCTCTCGCTCTCTCTCACACACACACAGGGAAGAAGGGAACATAGGAGGTACCTGCTCTCTGTCTTCAAATCCAAAGTTCACATCCAGTGCCTGCTGCTGCCTCAAAGATCTGACATCTGGGTCCTGGAAGCTCCCTCAGCCTGTGGGCAGACCTTCCCGAATGTCCACAGGCTCCAGGCCAGTGAAGGAGGGAAAGACAGTGTTCAGGGTCCCAGGACTGTGGTACCCTGTGACTTCACTTCCAGTTCCCCAAACATGGCAACTGGGCCTGAGGATTGATTGGCACCAGAGCTCAGACTTTCTGCCCCACACAGGATGCTCTCAGGCGTCAAAATCCCACAAATCAGCAAACTTTCAAACAAATCATTTAGGAAAACCAACACAGACTTGCCATTTAAAAAAAAATTTGGTTAAGTAAGGAAATTTTTTAAAAGGGAGTGGTTGTCCTCATACATAGCATTTTATTCAAAAAAGCACTAATGTAGCAGTAAATAATAATAAAGGATACAGCCTCAGGCAAGAAGATACCCCCTTCTAACCATGGGACTTTATTCTCTTCCTCTGTTCTGGCCCCACATAACTGCAGCCAGATCCTCACCCATCCCCAGTCTACCTTTTGGGTACCACCGCAGCCCTAAAGCTGGTTCAAATCCCAGCTCCACCACCAACCAGCTGTGGATGATGGGCAGTTAATGATGAACTCTGTACCTCAGTCTCCTCACCTGTAAAATGGGAGAGGATAGAACCATCCTCAGGAGAGGAATAAAAGATTCAAAACCTCACTTGGAACAGAGCCTGGTGTTCAGGAGGTACTCCCTAAGGATGGCTGCCTCTCCTGCCGGTCCCCACCCCTCCTGGAGAGGACAGACAGGCCGGGCCTGGGACAGGAGTTTTTCCAAAGAGAAGGGTGAGCCAGCTGAGTGGGAAGGCACCCAAGATAAACTGCTGACTTGAGTGTTCTAGTGTGGCCCACGGGACCCTGTTCCAATTCCCGCAGAGGGAGCACAGGGTGACCTCCCCTCAGGCTACCAATGCCACAAGGACGACTCAGCGTTGTCCCCAGGCTCTGGGAGACGCTGTACCAAACAATAAGTGCTGAACCTTGGCGCTTCCTCTTCCAGGCGCTTGGACACATCCGCTACAGGGAGTGGACGCTGCACCACCTTTGGCTGAGAGGACCACATCAGAGGCCAAGATGTAGGGCGCCGGCCAGGGGTCCCATGAAGGCACCCCGCCCCACCCTGCACGCCTACACACACACACACTCACACACACACACTCCAGCCCTTGCAGGAGAATGTCCAACGAATTGTCACAGGATTGGAAATTTCCACAAAGGGCAACTTTGGGTTTGTTTAGGAGCTCTTTAGTGGTGCAAGGTAAGCAAGTGGCTGCTAACAGAAGGGACAGACGTTTGAACCCACCAGGCACTCCTTGAAAGAAAGATGAGGTGGCCTGCTTCTGTGATGATGGAGACCTTGGAAAGCCATGGGGCGTCTCTACTGTGTCCTCCAGGGTCGCTAGGAGTCGGAATCGACTCCAGGGCTGTGTGTGTGTGTGGGG
>NW_006408555.1:4085726-4089379 GCF_000296735.1 Chrysochloris asiatica | reverse complement strand
TGGGGGGCGGGTTCTTAGTCATTCAGTGCTACTGCACTAGAAAGAGTACAAGTGGACACCCTCTTAACAAACAGGACATATTCGCTCACGATTTAGGAGCCTACAAGTTCAAAGTCAGCCTACCAGCCCTAGGAGTAACTTTCTATATTGGCTCTGGGGAAATGTCCTTGTCCCTTCTTAGCATTTGGAGTCCCAACATTGTCTGAAGATCTCCATGTGTCTTAGCATCAATATTCCATGGATCTAGGCACTTCCCAGTAGAGGAACCCTAGGTCCAAAGATGCACTCCACTCCTGGCCCTCCTACCTTGGTGGTGGTAGGACTCTCCTTTGCTGTCCACATCTCTTTCCTGTTATCTTTGTAAGATAAAAGATACTGTAGCCCACACCATTTGAGAAACGACTTTACTTCAGACCAGGGTTGTGTTTAGATGAAGGGTATTGCATCCCACTCTTAATCCAAAGAGTTGTTTGAAGAAAACTTCCCTAACAGCATGAAAGATGAGAAGATAAACTGAAAAGAAGCTGAATGAATCCCAGATAAGACAGTTCTGGGGGGGGGAAAAAAATCACCAAGACATATCATAATAAAACTTAGCAAAACTAAAAATAACGAAAGAATCTTGAGAACAGCTCTGGAAGAATGAAAAGCTACCTACAAAGGAGAATCAGTAAGACTAAGTATGGATTTCTCATCAGAAACCATGTAGGCAAGAAGGCAATGGAATGGCATTTACAAAACTGAAAGAAAAAAATTGCCAATCAAGAATCATATACCCAACAAACTTACTCTCAAATATGATGGCATAATTAGGACATTTCCAGATAAACAGAAATTAAAGGAATTTGTAATAATGAAACCAACTTTACAAAAAATACTAAAGGGTGTTCTTTGGACAGAATCAACAGCAGAGACAGCAACCTGAGATGACCATACATGACAATCCCATCCAGAACTCAATCAAGATTTAGAAGCATTTAAAGTAAAACAAACCTACAAGACTAAAAATGGAGAACCAGAGATATCAGTTTATAATGAAGTCAACTACAAAGAAAAAAGAAGGAATAGTGTAGATACAGAACTTCCAAATAACAAAGAAGTTAAGTAGATTTCAAGATAAAAGAGATTGCTTTAAATGGAGAAAAATTAATAAATTACATGGCATGTTCACTTCAAAATAAGAAAGTGGAAAACCTGAATTTTAGTAAACATGAACACAACAGATATGAAAATGAAAAGAAAAACACAAACGAAATGTACTTGGTGCAGAAAATCATGTGGAACAAAGAAACCAGCCGCACTACAGAAAAACACACAGCTAAATGACAGCAGTTAATTCATACCTATCAATAATTCTACTAAATGTAAATGGATTAAATGCATCAGTAAAGAGACAGAGAGTAGCAGAATGGATAAGAATATGAGACCCTTCAATATGCTGTCTACAAGAGATACATCTTATACGCAAAGATAAAAATAGACTAAATATAAAAGAATGGGGGAAAAAAATATCAACCTGATGCTAATCAAAAACTAGCACGAGTTGCCATTTTAGTCATTATAAAATAGACTTTAAGGCAAAAATCAGCTTAAGAGACAAGGAAGGACATTATATCATGATTAAGGAGTCAATTGAACAAGAGGACATGACCATAATAAATATCAGTGCCCCCAATGAAAAAGCCTCAAAATACACAAGTCAAACTCTAATGAAATGACAAAAGAAAAAGACGACTCTACAATGACAGGAGATTCTAATACACCACTTTTGATGAAGCATGGAAGAACTAGAAGGAAACTGAACAAAGACACGGAAGATCTAAACACCACAATTAGCCAGCTTGACCTCATAGACATATACAGAACACTCAACCCAACAATAGCACCGTATACGTTCTTTTCCAGTGCACATGGAACATTCTCCAGAATAGACTATATGTTAGGCCACAAAGCAAACCTCAAAACACTTAAAAACATCACAATACTTCAAAGCATCTTCTCAGATCATGACCCTGTACAATTAGAAATCAACAGTAGGAAGATCAAGGAAAAAAATCAAATACATGAAAATTGAATAACACCCTCCTTAAAAGCTACTGGGTGAGAAAGAACCACATGATCATTCGATTGATGCAGAAAAGGCATTTGACAAAATCCAACATCCATTCCTGATAAAAACACTCAATAAAGTAGGAATTGAAGGGAAATTCCTCAACATAATCAAGGGCATATATATAAAACCAACAGCCTACATCACTCCCAATGGAGAGAAACTGAAAGCCTTCCCTCTGCGAACGGGAACCTACAACGAGACCCCCAACGAGATGGATGGACTCAAGCATGGCAACACTAGTGAGGTTGGCTTAGGATCGGGCAGTGTTTTGTTCTGCTGTGCGTAAGGTAGCTATGAGTCGGTATTGACTCGATGGCACCTAACAACAACAACAACAACAACAATATATGGTGTGGAGTCCTGGTGTGCTGCTGTGGGTTAATGCGCCAGACTGCAAAGCTGTTTGAACTGCAAGGTTGACAGTTCAAGCTCACCAGCTGCTCTTTGGAAACCCCTATACAGGGTTGCTATGGGTCGGAACCGACTCGACAGCACTTAGCAACAGCAATAGATGGTATAAATTCACTTTCAATCATAAATGAAAACACACAAACAGAAGACAAAATAGATGACTAGGAACTCCTAAAAATTGGACACTTAATGTGCTCCAAAGGATAACACCAGAAGAGTGAAAAGAGAACCCAGAGGTTGGGAAAAAATATTTGGCAATGACATATCAGGCAAAGGACTACTCTCTAAAATTTATAGAACACTTTACTGTCTCAACAAAAAGAAGATAAATGATCCAACTTAAAAAATAGGCAGAGGACATGAACAGACACTTCTGCAAAGATATTCAGACAGCCAACAAACATATGAAGAAATGCTCACGATCATTAGCTATTGTTGCTGTTCTAAAGTGCTGTCAAATTGATTCTGAATTACAGCGACCCTGTACAGGGTTTCCGAGGAGCAGCTGGTGGGTTTGCAGTCCAGTGCTGATCCACAATGACACACTGGAAATCCCATTAGCTATTGTTGTTAGCTGCCATCGAGTCGGTACCAACTCATAGTGACCCTATGCACAACAATACAAAACACTGCCCGGTCAACCTGTTGGCCAACCTCACTACTGTTGCCACGCTTGAGCCCATTGATGCTGCCACTTTGCCGGTCCATCTCACTGGGGGTCTTCCTCTTTTTCTCTGACCCTCCACCTTACCAAACATGATATCCTTCTCTAGCGACTTGTCCCTCTTGACAATATGCCCAAAGTATGAGAGACAAAGTTTGGCCATCTTGGCCTCCAAGGAGCACTCTGACTGCACTCCTTCCAACACAAATCTGTTTGTTCTTTTGGCAACCCAGGGTGCTTTCAATATTCTCCTCCAACACCATAACTCAAAAGCATCAATTCTTCTACAGTCTTCCTTATTCACTTATGTCCAGCTTTCAATAACACGAGGTTATTGAAAATACCATGGCTTGGGTCAGGTGTACCTTAGTTCTCAAGCTGACATCTTTGCTCTTCAACGCTTTAAAAAGGTTTTGTGGAACAGATTTGCCTAATGCAATACGTCGTTTGATTTCTTGACTGCTG
>NW_006408555.1:4044061-4085449 GCF_000296735.1 Chrysochloris asiatica | reverse complement strand
TTGAATAAGTATGGTGAAAGAATACAACCCTGGTGCTCACCTTTCTTAATTTTAAACCATTCAGTGTTCCCATGTTCTGTTCGAACAACTGCCTCTTGGTTCATGTACAGATTGCTTATGAGTACAATTAAGTGTTCAGGAATACTCATACTTTGCAATGTTGTCTATAGCTTGTCATGATCCGCACAATTGAAAGCCTTTGCGTAGTCAATAAAGCACAGGTAAACATCCTTCTGGTATTCTCTGCTTTCAGCTAAGATCCATTAGTTATTAGAGAGAAAGAAATCTAAACAACAGTGAGATATCATCTTGGTCCAATATTAACAGCAAAGTTCAGAAAGAACAATGCAGGTGAGGGTATGGGGAGATTGGGACCCTACTATACTGCCAGGGGATTGTAAAATAGTGCAAGCACTGTGGGAAATGGTATGGCTCCTTCTCAAAAAGTTGGAAATAGAAATACCATATTACCCAGCAGTCCTTCTACTTGGTGTATATCCTCAGGAAATGAAAGCCGGGACATGACTTGAGCTCGGCACACCCATGTTCATGGCAGCACCATTCACAGTAGCACAGAGATGAACACAGCCTAAATTCCCATCCACAGAAGAAGGGCTAAACAAACTTTGGTCCATATGCACAATGGAATTCTACACAATGTTGAAGAATAACGAATCTGCAAAACACCTCACAACACGGATGAACCTGGAGGACATTATGCTGAGTGAAATGGTTGTTGTTGTTGTTGTTGTTGTTAGGTGCCATGGAGTCAGTTCTGATTCTTTGCGACCCTGCATAGGGTTTCCGATGCTGTAGATCAGTCAATCACAAAAGGACAAATAATGTATGAGACCAATGTTGTAACACAAGTTGAAAAATGGTTTTCTTGATGAAAGAGACATTCTGTGATGGGTACTGCCGAGGGTGGGGGTGGGAATGATTTATGAATCAGGCACTATACAAGAGGGAGGTTGGCAGGGGAAAGATGAAGGTAGCGGGAAACACAGGGGGGAACTCAAAAGTTAAAACGAACGGCTTTCTTGATGGTGCATAGAGGGGATTGCAATCATTGTAGTGATTTGTTTAATGTAAAATTGATGATCTGCTCCATAAACTTTCACTCAATTCACAAAAAGTTTTAAAAAGAAAAAGGAATATACACTACCATGTAGCGAAATCTCAAAAACATCTTCATTGCAAGAAGCCATCACAACTGCCACATAGCTTAGGATTCCATTGATACAAAATGTCCAGAAAACTCAAATCCATAGAGACAGAAAGTACATTAGTGGCTGCCAGGGGCAGAGGGAGGTAAGAATAGGGGTTGTTGTTGTTAAGTGCCCTTGAGTCAGTTCCAATTGCTAGAGAACCTGTATAGTTTCTGAGGAGCAGCTGGTAGGTTTGAACTACCATCCCTGTGGTTCGCAGTCCAGTGCTGATCTTACAGTGCCACACCAGGAGTCCTAAAAATAGGGATTGTTGTTGTTGTTGTTAAGTGCTGTCGAATTGGTTCTGACCCATAGTGACCCTGTATAGGGTTTCTGAGGAGCAGCTGGTGAGCTTGAACTGCCCACCTTGCAGTTCAAACAGCTTCACAGTCTGGTGCATTAACCCACAGCGTCACACCAGGACTCCAAAAATAGGGGCTGTTGTTCTTAAGTACCATGGAGTCGGTTCCGACTCATAGCCACCCTGCACAGGGTTTCCAAGGCTGTAAATCTTTACAGGAGCAGAAAGCCTCATCTTTCTCCTGCGGAACAGCTGGTAATTTAGAACTGCTGACCTTGAGGTTAGCAGCCCATTTCATAACCACTATGCTACCAGAGCTCCTTAAAAATAGGGGTTGTTGAAAATAGGGGTTGTTGTTGTTGTTGTTGTTAAGTGCCGTCGAGTCGGTTCCGACCCATAGCGACCCTGTACAGGGTTTCCAAGGCTGTAAATCTTTACAGGAGCAGAAAGCCTCATCTTTCTCCCGCGGAGCGGCTGGTATTTTGGCCTTGAGGTTAGCAGCCCATTTCATAACCACTATGCTACCAGAGCTCCTTAAAAATAGGGGTAGTGATTACTAAAAGGCCATGGGGTTTCATTTTGGATTGGTGAAAATGTTCTTGGGTTAGTGGTGATGGTTGCACAACTTTATGCATGTACTGGAAATCAATACGAACCTTTAAATTGTGCATTTTTCAGACCTGGGAACATATTGGTTTATGGTTCTGTTACTGTTCAAAAGGTTGGCAGTTTGAACCCACTCAGAGACTCAGTGGGAGAAAGACTTGGAAATGTGTTCCTATAAAGACTACTGTTTTGCAAACTTAGTGGGGCAGTTCTCCACTGTTCCTTGAGGAACCAGAAAAATACATACAACATGCATTTCACTTCACTGTTCCAGGTCTTCAGAGCCAGTCCAGTTGAGCCCTTCTTTGAGACAACCTGACTAGGGCTGCCTCTGTTCCCCTGGGCATCCCGGGAGCTGCCAGGACCTTGGAGGACATGCCACCGGAGGCAGGTCAGTTGGTGTCAGCAGGGAAGCGAGGATGCCCACTCTGCTTCTCTCAGCCCAGTTGTGTTGTTGTGAGGCTGATGAACAGAGCGCGGGGGGTACTGCTAGGGACTGTTAGGCAGGTGGTTCACTCTGTGAGCAACGCCTGCTTTACCTTCTGCTAAACACTTGCTTCCGAAGCACCTTGTCTCATCCTCACATCCACCCTTGGGTGGAGTTATTATCCTCTCCTGATGAAGGAAGCAGGCTTGGGAGGATTTGCGATCCCCCCATAGATCAGGCTTCAAGAACCCAGCTCCTTCCACGGGCTGCAATTGTGTTGGCATGAGTTGTCGGCCTTGCCCAGCTGCTGGGGGCGGGTGGGGTGGTGGGAAGGAAGGATTGCTCCTCCACTCTGGGCCTCCCCATGCCCAGGGAGTCCTAGGCCTGCTTGGAGCTGGGGCTTGGCTGTTGTTGTGCGGGGGTGGGTGGTGGGTGGGGTGGGTTAGACTCTGGCCTGGCTGGTGCTGCTCTTGTGCTAATTGTTTTAGCTGTGCCTTGGTCTTTCCGTCTGTAAAATGGGGCGGTAGTGATAGCCCATCTAGAGTTGCTGCCGCCCAGTCAGTTCCAACTCATAGAGACCCTGGAGGGCAGAGTAGAATCACCCCCAGAGTCCAAGGCTGTTATCATTTCTGCGCTGCTCAATCACTGCCACCAGGGCTCCTTAATAGCCACTCTAGTAATCCCTGACCATGGGACTCTTTGGAATCACATGTGCTTCTGTGGCATGTCCATAAGGACAGGGACGGACTGGGCTGTCTCCTTCACAGTTAGTAGGTTTGCAGTGTTATGCTTTGAACAAGTGAATGAATGAATGAACGTGACTGTGTGCTCCTTAGTGCTGGGTGCAGCCCAAGACTGCAGGCCTAGGAGCTGGAAGTGCCCAGGTGTCCCCAGTCCCCACCAGGGGTCAGCGTCTCCATGGGTGGTCTGCCTGGGGATTTGATCAGCACAAAGCCCAGAAAATCTGGCTCAGAGGCTATTGGGGGAACGGGGCTGGTGGGGAGGGATAGGGGTCTCCCATTTTGGCCTTCCCAGCAGCATGACCTTTCCCCACCTGGCCATGTCCATCTCGCCTTTCACCCAGAGAGGGGCAGTCTTCCCCATCTGTCTGGCCACGGGGATTTTCCCCTGCAGCTCTCAAGTTACCTTCCATTCACAAAAACAATCCTGGGGCAAGACATGCGAGCACATTCAAAGAATAAAGGGAGGTGGAAAAATGTGGTAAGGGATTGAGAGCGCTGGATGGGGCACAGGAAGCCACTCCTACCCCCTGTCCCCCCACCCACACACATGCCAACTAGGGGAATCTTCCCATCAGACTACAGCTGCAGGGCAGGCAAGGAGAGGGCACTGAGGCAGAGGAGGCCTAATGAGCAACCACCCTTTCCTCAGGACCACTGGGTACTGTTGGCCAGGCTGTTCACAGTGCGAGGATACCTGGCATGGGCTCGGTCCACCTGGTGAGGGCATCAGTTCCTCCACACATAGAGGCTTCTTGTGGCTCCTGTATTGTTACCTTTAATATGTTGAAAATAGAACTTTACTCTGAGACTCTTCATGGCTCCCACTGACCTACAGGATAATAATAGTAATTATTATAGGACTCTCAGTTCCTGACTTTTGTCTATATGCCTGTAATATAATCAGGGATTTATGTGTGATACCCTCTGTCCCTTCCATGATATTTATAGCATGGAAGATAGCACATATACAGAAAAGTGCATAAATCTCTCTCTCTATACCATTTAACGGATAATTACAAATGTTTTTAACCCTCACGGCAGCCCTATGAGGTAGCCACAATCAGAACAAACAAACAAAACAAATTGCTACTGAATCTGCTCCAACTCATGGAACCCCCCTGGGGGTGTGGCTCTTGGCTAAACTCGACTACTAGGTTCCAACCCACCTAGAGGCAGCTCAGGAGAAAGGTCTGGCAACCTTGTTCTGAAAACAGCCACTGAGAATCCTGTGGAGCACAGTTCTAATCTGGCACATGTGAGGTTGCCGTGCGTCACCATAAGCCATTATGATCAGATGGAGGAGAGTGAGACACAGAGAGGGCATGCTGCAGACCTGAGCTCACACAGCAGGAAACAGAGGCAAGATCTGAACCCAGATTTCTAGCTGCAGCAGCCCTAGGAGTCTGTGCCTCCATCATCCTCCTATTGCCCCATTTTCCAGATGGAGACACTGAGGTCCTAAGCAACCATTAATTGCTCACTCGGAGTCCCGTGGTCAAGCAGCATTTGCTGTTCCAGTGCACACAGTAGGTGCTGAATAAATGCTCCTTTGTGTGGAGGCTGGAGATGCACTAAATCATCCTGCAGTCCCCTGCCTCTCTTCTGGTGATTGCCTAAAAGGCTTCCGGCGCAGGGGGCCTTCATTTCAGACTCTGTGCCTGATCAGGGGCTCCTTCAGTCCCTTCTAGTAGTTCCCCACAACTTCCGTTGTGCCCAGGACGCTCATGTTTCGGGGATACTCCTGAGATTGACCCACTTCTGTGTTACACACAGTAGGGCCCATTGGAACGGAATTCCAAATGTGAGTAGTTTTTGGAGTGAGTAGGGTCAATTCAAATCCCACTTCCTGGCCTTGAGACCTTGAGCAATTGGATTCCTCAGTTACTCCATCTGCAAAATGGGACTAAGAGCATCTTCCTCCTCTCAGGCTTGCTGGGTGGAGCAGGCTGACACACAGTTCCTTGTCATTAGGTTCCAACTCCTCCCTGCGCCATCCTCACAGGCCTTGTTATTTATACTTGAGCCCACTGTGGCAGCCGCTGCGCCAGTCCATGTCGTTGGGGGTCTCGCTCTTTTTCACTGACTTCCCCCCCCACCCCCCACCCCCATCCCCCCGGCTTTACTGGCATGATGCCCTTCTCCAGGGACGGGTCCCTCCTGAAAACATGTCTGAAGTACAAGAGATGAAGTCTCCCCCTCCTCCTTTGGCTATACTTCTTCCAGAACAGATCTGTTTGTTCTTCTGGCAGTCTGTGACACATTCAATATTCGTAACCACCACTCGTCTGCCATCGGATCATGCTGTGGTGGCTTGCATGTAGCTATGATGCTGGCAGCTATGCTACAGGTATTTCAAATACCGGCAGGATCACCCATGGTGGACAGTTCCATTACAGCACCCTAAGACAGACATGGGAGAAGGAAGAGGCTGAAAAATCAACCTCTGAAAACGTTATGAATAGCACACAGTTGGTGTGTAATCATTGCTGCCTCCCCGTCGTTACGCTGGGGAGGGCAGAACCCAGGCATCTGGCAACTTGAAACCAGGGACTGGTTTTCACATTTGAATCTTCTCCCCTTCTCCACATGGCCCCACAAGGCGTGGTATTCCTGGTCTGGGGTTTTTTTTTCTCCTTGCCGCATCTGTCAGTATCATAAATACTTGTGAGGGACAGAAAAAAAGTTCCCCCAGACTTGACGTCAACACAAACAGCACTAATTGGCCCTGGAGCCCCAGAATGCTGGGCTTGTCCTAACTCTGTGTATCTAGGAAATTCACAGCGGCAGAGGTGAGAGGTGTTTACGTTGGTAAATTCAAGTGCAGGCTTTGTCTTCTACTCAGTTTTGGCGCCAACCCCTCGCCTTGGGGCGCTTTTTCTGTGTGTGGAGAAATCTGACTTATCACTTTCTTAGGGGAAAGAGAAAATGCATGAATATTTAATTATTCCGCTGCCAAGAAGCCAGGCTGGGAGCTAAAAGAATAAAGAGCTGGGTTTTTCTATTCAAAGCCGAGAGGCGAGGGTCCGAGGGTCCGGTGGAAGCCTTCCTTCGGATTTTCTCCTGCCCACCCCCAACCCACCCTTCCATCATTCTGCTGGGGGAGGGGGGGTAGGCGGGCTGCAAAGCCTTCACGCTCCTGGCATGTCTCTATTTTTGGAAAAGATCAGCTGAAGGACGAGTTTGGGTAATTTCAGGTCAGATCTTTGGGCTCCTTGGCATCTTCTGTTTTGCTTGCAACAAGCAAAGGAGGAGGAGGGAGAGGAGGAGGAGGGAGAGGAGGTAGGAGGGAGAGGAGAAGGAGGGAGAGGAGGAGGAGGGAGAGGAGAAGGAGGGAGAGGAGGAGGAGGGAGAGGAGAAGGAGGGAGAGGAGGAGGAGGGAGAGGAGGTAGGAGGGGGTGGGGTGGGGTAAAACCTAAGCAAGTCTGTGGTGGAAAGGCTACTGGCCAAGAGAGAAGGTGGGGGGTGGTGGCCGGGTGATGAGGCTGATGAGGCTAGAACATTCTGCAACATAGAAGCCAAACAGTTCAGAAAGAAGCATTCTGTAACTTCCGGCTTATGAGAGGAGGGACAGGGTTTCTTCTCTGAGGAACTCCTGGGGGCCCTCAGGAGGGGCCCCTTCAGTGATCTGGCCAGGGGCAGGGGCAGGACTGGACACAGGGTGGAGACACTCGGGGGCCAAACCTGCAGCTCAGGCAGAACCTGGATTCCCAGTGAACACTCCTCCGCTGCTAGATGGATAAACTGAGGCAGCAGAGCAAATTAGAAGAGAATAATCACACATCCTGTTCCCTGAGGACCTACTGGGTGCGGCAGACTCCAGATATGTCTTCCATACGCTGTTAGGGCCCATGGAAACTCTCTACAGGGTCGCTATAGGTCGTAACTGACTCGGCTGCAATTAACAACAACAGTTAGGCCCATGGGACAGGACTGGAAACAGAGGCTCAGTGAGGAGAGTTAGAAAGTGCCACTTCTTTAATACACATTTTAAAGTCGCAACTGCTTTTCATTTCTCCATAACATCAGTCAGACAAGCATAAAGGTGTTCTGTTGTCCGTAACAATTTAAACCGTCGAGCACAAAATTTGAGATTTTGATACCAACCCTCAGGACTAATTTGAACAATTGCATTGCTCTCATTCTGTTAGAGCAAGTCTCTGCTGCCATCTGACAGAACATTGACTTAATTAATTTGCAGATGACCCATCTTTAAGGTTATGGAAGGTAAAACAGAAATGCAAAGGTGTCTTCTAAATAACAAAGATGTCCACAGTTGTGGATGTGGCTCCTTGTGCACCGAGCAACCTGAACAGCTGCATGTGATAGCCCTGACATGGACGTGGGCTTGAACTTGAAGCTGTCCATCTCTTCAGCCTGCTTTCCTCTTCATCCCATAACCTAATGGGCCCACAAACTGACCCCAGCTACAAAGGGTAGTTCGGAAAGGAAGGGCTGGGCTGGGCCTGGAGGCTCAGCACATGGTCTCAGGGACCCCACCGTCAATTGGCATAACATAGTCCACAAAGATACTGTTCTGCACCCTACTTTGGTGAGTAGAAACTGGGGTCTAAAAAGCTGTGAGTAGCCATCTAAGGTGCATCTATTGGTCTCTTCTTGTCTGGAGCAAAGAAAATCAAAGATGGAAGGAAAGAATTAGTCCAAAGAACTAGTGGGCCACAGGCATCGCAGCCTCTATGACTCGAAGACCAGAAGAACTAGATGGTGCCCATCTTTAAAAAAAAAGGGGGGGGGGGACAGAAAGGATACGAGATGAGCCCCCCCTTGAGATGTGTCCCCCTAGTCCAGGAGTGCTGACTAGGCGTGAACACTGGAGCCTTGAGTGGATACTTACAGATGTAGAATTGGGCTGGGATGTCAGTGGAGGGAGAGATGGAGGGGTCAGATCACCAAGACCCTGTGTACGCACGCTTGTCTGTGTTCACACACCTAAGTGCAGTGGGATCAACTTCTAGGCAGACTGGGTGTTTGGCGCTCAGGTGGGCACCTCTTGGCTCTCACTCCTTCTTAGAGGGGCCTGATGGTACCTAGAGAGCCTACAACATTTAGTGAGCACCTTCTGTGGTCCTGTGGGGGGTCAGAGGGAGGTGGTCTTGAGACCCCTCTTTGTTCGGCCCAGTTTGAAGGCAATAAGTCCACTTTACACCTCGATCACCTGGTTCTTGGTAGACACTCGCCAACTCCCCATTCATTCATTTATTCCAGAATCTGGCCCTTGTGGGATCTCACTGCACTTTCTGACCCATCCTCTCTTCCCTTCCCCTCTCTACTGCCGACCTAGACCCCACCTGTCTCCCAGACAGCCTAAGTGCCACCTCCTGTAGGACATTCTTGGCCAGTGCTGGCCCCTCTGGGTGGCCACACACAGAGGTATAGCCCGAGTTATGGCCTAGTCTCTGGTTGGTCTGAACCTCTGAGCACAGGGCCACTCACAGGTCACCCGCCTGGTGAGTGATTTCATGGATCACAGGGAGGTAGGCCCGGGTTCAAAACCTGACTCCACCCTCCTAGCTGATTGACCCCAGGTAGTCCTCAAACATCCTGCATGTCATATTCAAACCCCTTAATGTGACCTAGAAATGCCCCACTAAACTGCCGCCTCCTTCTTTCTCAAATCCCATTGTCTGTTACTCACTCCCTTGTACTCCGAGTTCCCAGAATGACACCCTCTTGCCTCTGGGCCTTTGCACATGCCGTTCCCTCAGTCTGGAACACTTTCTCCTCTCTCTTGACTGCTGTAGCCAGACTAGCTCCTGGCTGTGCAGGTCCCACCTCCCCACGGCTGGGGGAGTGTTCTCCCCCAGAACTGCGCCTTTTCTTGGGCTCACAGCACAGCTTTGTGACTGCCCGTTTCCTAGTCACCCCACACAAATGCCTTCCTACTGCGGAGCCAACCATAGTGCAAGCGCTTGGCCGTAGCGCAAGCCCCTGACCCTTCCTGTCTGCCCCAGCACTTTACTCAGGGAGTTGCAGAAGCAGGGGCCACAACCCAAAGGGCCCTGAGCACAGTTCCCACAGGTCAGGATACAGTGACCGTGTGAACGCCTCAGTCAGAGCCTCTTGTAGTCAGGGACAATGCTTGGCCCACAGTCCCGAAGGACATCCCGGGGTCTCCGGAGGCGGGAGCGGGCCTGCCAAGTGCCCTGGCCCATTGCCCATCCTGGTGCTGCCTGCCCAGGGCAGGGTCCACCTGGCGACTCCTTCCTTCCAGCTGCTGGCTCCGGCGCCCAGGCCACACCTTTCCTGTGTCCGCCCCCTTCTCTTCCTGGCCACAACCCAGCCTCTCTGGCTGGGCCTTCAGGCATGAAGCTGGAGGGTACAGTCCCCAGGAGGTGACAGGGGAGGTGGAGTGGGGCTGGCCTGTGTTTCTCATGCTCTGGGGCTGTGGTGCCCATATGTATAGCAGCCAGCAGACATGTCTCTTCTCACTCACTGACGCAGGCCAGTGTCCTTACCCTACTTGACAGGTGGGGAAATAGAGGCTCTGAGAGGTTACCTGACTTGTCAGGGTCCTCAGTGAATGGCAGAGCCAACCTTGAGCCCAAACTTATCTGGCTTCACAAAGGGGGTACGTTGGAACCCTCCCCAACCATCCTGGCTCCTGCAACTGCCTGAAAGGTGGTTTTTACCCAAACAGTGGATCTTATGGGGGAGATCAGAAGCTGTTGGGATCTTTCCTTCTGAAGTTTCTCCAGGATAGACCCTGTTGTGCCTGTGTGTGTGTGCATATGTGTGGGTGTTACCACTTCCGCCTGATGGACAGATGTCTCCTTGGACTTTAGCTTTGTTACAGAGAAGATGGAGGCAGCAGGGGAGGAGAAGGAGGAAGGAAGTGGGAGGCTTTACAAGTCAGCTGCATGGGGAGAGGCAGAAGGAGACAAGGGCTATCTCTTGGAGGGTCTCTGGGGTCTCGGGGTTGTCTGCCCACTTTGGAGCATGGGCCTGTCCAGGGGCACCCTGGTTGGCAGTGTTTAGCTGTTCCTGAGCAGATGCATCATCTCTCTGACCCTCAGTTTCCTCCTGGGTAAAATGAGTACAATCATAGTTGTTACCTCACAGAGCAAAGTCCTGGCGTGGCGCTGTAGAGTAAGCACTGGACCACAAGTCCAGTTTGAATCGCAAGGTCAGCAGTTCAAATCCCCCAGCTGCTCCTCGGAAACCCTATACAGGGTCGCTACGAGTCAGAACCAACTTGATGGCACTTTAACAACAACAGCAACCTCCCAGAGTTGTCACCGGGTGTAGGCAGGTTACCTCGATGAAACCAGAGTGCTTCTGGGTGCTCCGATGTGTTAGACAACAAGGAAGAAGGTGCTAGAGACCCCAGAAAATTGTTTGAGGGTACAGAGAAAGGTTCCATCATTTCTTCCCTGGGCCTCAGTTCCTGTCCCAAACTGCCCTCCTTTTACCCCTTCCTACCTCGGCATGGGGGTCACCACTGCTTGGCCAGGCTGACCCGGCTTGTTGGTTTCTTTGTCTTCTGCTGCCTTATAAAGCCTGCCCCCTCTTTTCCCCTCTTCCCTTCCCTCTCCCCCAGTTGCTCCAATTTCATGGTGCTCAAACATTCAAGGTCAGTGGGTCACCCAGTGTGGTTCCTCTTCTCTCCCTGCTCCCTCCAGCTGTATGAGGAATAGTCAAAGGCCTGGCACAGCCTTGTGGGAACCCGTTGGGGGCCACTTCGGCCGTGCCCAGCAGTTCAGCCAATTCTACAAGGCAAAGTTCATCGTCCGCCACCGTGTCCCAGTCCCGCTCCAGCCCTGATGTCCTGGTCTGTCGGACGACTTAGAGGATCAGGGACACCTCTTCTTTAACTGCTTCTCACAGGTGTCAGTAGAGATGCAACACCTCTGTCCATCTAGAAAAATTCCAGGGAAAGAGAGTGATTGGGCCTGTTCCAGTCACATGCACATCCCTGCACCAATCACAGTGGCTAGGAGAATGGGAAAGTGTATTGGCCATGCTCTCCCTTGTTGCTAAGGGGCAAGGGCAGAAAAATGCGATGATTGGAGTTTGCCCCTAGTACCTCAGGGTAGGGCAGCGAGAAGGGGTGGAGGGCAGGCAGGAGACCTGGGCCAGGATAGGCTGGGGGCCTTGTCTCCTCCTGACCTTCACCTCTTTCTGCCACACAGAGCATGGGATGCAGTGACACCCCCTGAGAGGCCCCTGGAGCACACGTTGCTAACATCTGCCCCTGGCGGCTGTGGGGGTGCCCTCCCGGAGCTTCCTGATGCTGACAGGAACCAGCTCGCCCTTTATTACCCGCAGCGCACATCTGGGACCACTCTGGACCCAGGATGGTGAGCCAGTGGGCTGAAGAGCCGACTCCAGGCCCAGCTCTTGGGAGCAGGGTAGCGGCGGCTGGGGAAGCTGCCCATGTGACCGCCCACATCTGGCCTCAGTCCACACAGGCGGTTGTGTAAGCGGCCTTGTTCAGGAGGGAGGGCCAGGGTGGGGTCCCACCCGCAGGCCTGGCCTGCCAAGCCTGGAGGGGGGCCTTCGGGTGGCTCAGGGACAGGAGGGGGCTAGCGAGTGTGTGGTCCTCCCCTCCTCTCCTTTCCCTGTCCTGTCTTTCTCCCTCCATCTCTCTCCTCACTTGAAAGTCACCTCCTGAGGATCCTTCTTTGAAACATGGCAGGAGGCAAGAGTCAGGATACACTGCGATGTTTGAGACAAATGAGCCTTTCTTTCTTCTAAAAGATGACTGAGAGGGTCTGCCATGCTCCCGAGGGCCTTTAAAGACAGGGAAACAGGCCCCCAGCTCCTAGCGTGGCCCAGAGTCTCCTGATGTTGATTGATGGACACTCACTTCCCACGTGGGGGAAGCCTGGGAGAGCAGTCAGGCTGCAAGGTCCTGAGACCCTGTCCAACTGTGGCCACAACCCCACCAGCCCCTCTCCTGCCTGGCCCTCTGTCTGTCTGTCCGTCCCTCCATCTCTGTCTGTTGCTCCCTCCAGCAGCCATCTGCTCACACCCCAGCCAACACCAGACCACTTCACGACATGTTTAAATGTGCCAAGTCTTTTGCACATGGAAGTGGGGTGGCTGGGTTGGCCCCAGGGGCAGTATTGGGGTGCTGGTCCCTGGTCTCCTCAAAGCCCAGAGCACAGAGGAGCCCTCAGCAGAATGTTTCCGGTTATGCCTGTCCTGCTGTTTGTCCAGGAATACTCCCTTCATCCCTTCATTGGTTTACACGTTCTTTCCCTCATTCATTTGTTTCACAAACACTGACAGAGTCCACTGGGGGTCAAGCGTGTATGGGTGTCTGGATTATAACAGTTCCAAAGGCCAAATGTCCCTGCCTTCCTGTTAGTGGAGTGTTAGGGACAGAAAGCAAACCAAGTAAACAAATGTGAGTATCTACCAGGGGGTGGGCAAGGTCGGTGCTGAGGCTGATGGGCCAAGGTTGACTTGCTTCTTGGGTGGGCAGGAAGATGGAAGTCAGGCCTGTGAGGAGCAAGGAAGAGCGCTCCAGGCAGAAGGAACTCAGTGTGCAAAGGTCCTGGGTCAGAGAACCCCTTGGTGGTTTTCAGGACCTGACCGGAAGCTGGAGGGCTTGAGGGGAGTAAGCAAAAGGAACAGGAGGTTGGAGAGGAAGGTTGGGGGAGCTGGGGTCGATCACGGGTCCTGTGGGCCATGCTAAGGACTCTGGGCTTATTCTAAAAGGGACAGGAAAGTCACTGCATGGGCTCCAGGGGGAGAGGGTCATGACCCCTGGCATTCCTGGGGACCACCCAGTCAAGCCCCTTTGGAAAGCTCTGTGCCCGAAGACCCTAGTGGCCGGAAGTAGCGCATTGTCGCTGGCCTCCAGGATTTCCTGCAGCAGCCCAGGGGCCGGACGGGGCTTTGTGAAAACCCTCCCCAGAGAGCCTGTGCCCCCCGGCCAGGGTCAGACCAGGAGGCGGTGGGAGGGTCATTGCTTGGCGCCGATGAGGGCAGTAGAGAGAGGGCCCCAGCAAGTGGAGACTCACTGCTTACTGGGGGGCCTTGGGACCTCAGGAGCCTCCAACATTGACCTCCTGGTTCAGAGTGTTACTACCTCCCAGCATCCTCTGGGGTGTGCCGGGCCAGGCTCTGACCAGGGCTGATTGTCCACTGCTCGGCTCTTTGCTTCTAATAGAAATGACTTCCGGGAGGACCTCAGGCACAACTGGGGAGTCAGGGACTTTCGTGGGGTTCTGCCCCTGCTCTCACCATCAGGGACACCCTCCTGCACCTCTGCCTCTATGCTCACTACCTACCCAGCAGCCAGATCCAGTCACTCCCTCCGAGAAAGGCATACAGGCTAAGGTGGAATGTTATTTACACAAATAGTGTCCCACATGGCCCAGTGAACAGAAAGAACTCAGCAGATGGGTGTCCCCACCAGACCCCTCCCACCCCCTCCCTGGAAGGCCTCATGCACTCCAGCCTCTGGCCTCGGGGGCTGAAACAGCTGCAGACAGACAGACTTTAGCAGTCTGTCTACCTCTACCACGTTCCCAGTCCTGCTTGTCCACTGGGGACCCCGCTGAAACACCTTGGGGTCAGGCAGAGCAGCTGCCCACATGACCTTGAGCCAGGGTGTCATTCCCTAAACCCCACGGTCTCATCTGTTACATGGTTCTGCTTCACAGAGGGGGCTCTGGACAACTGTGGTCTCTCAGCCCCTCCTTGGCCCTGCTGGAAAGGACAGAGTTAGTGGCAGTGATTTTTATCATCGGGGAAAATGTCAAAGTGCAACAGCCCACCTGACCTGTGGCTCAAGGGGTCTCCTTGGCAGCCTTGGTTGGCCACTTAAGGAAAATGAGAACCAGCTGGCATTGAGTTGGTGCCAACACACGTAGGCCCTACCATCAGAGTTGGATCTGGCTCCGTAGATTTAGTAGTTGATTTTTCAGAAGTTGGCCAGACCTTTCTTCTGAGGTACCGTTGGTAGACTTGAATCCCCAATCTTTCAGTTAGCAGCTGAACACATTAACTGTTGGCATTCTCAAGAGATTCCAAGGAAAACATGTTGTTGTTGTAGTTGTTAAGTGCTGTCGAGTTGGTTCTGACTCACAGTGACCCTGTATAGGGTTTCTGAGGAGAAGCTGGTGAGTTTGAACCACCGACCTTGTAGCTCAAACTGACCTTTCGGTTCAGTTCATTTTCTTGCAGCATTGCACGAAGACTGTTAATTAGGCACGTATTGTGTGCTGGCAGGGCACCTGATGTTACTGCCACCTTGCAGCACCCACTGGGGTGCAAGGGGAAAGGACTTCCCCTAGCTTACCCTACTGGGGACTAGGAAAACCTGTCTGCTCGGCTCAGGACCTTCCAGAACATTCTGGAGAGGAAGTCAGGTTAGAAGCAGGCTGTCCAGTAAAGGACATCATTCCATTGAGGGAGCGCCAGGAGAAAGTGGGGTTGCGGCAATCAGGGTACAGTTTTTGGAAAAGGTGGTGGGCGTTCTCATTCCCACCATAGGAACCCCTGACAACAAGCAGGGCCAGCTTCCTGGGAGAGGGGAGAACTGGGGTTGGAGTGCATAGTGCAAGGGAGTTGGCCAGGGGCAAGAGGACAGCCCCCAAGGACTGTCTGGGGTGGGGCGGTCGCGCTCCGTCTATACAGAGGAAGGCCACGAGTGCTTGTCTGAGCCCAAGCCGGCTAGGTGACACAAACAAACCTAATTCAGTTTCCGGTCTTGGAGGAAATTCCAATTAGATTTGAGGTGAGATGTACAAGTGTGATAAGGTGCCTAACAATTGTAGACAGGGTGAGGGGAGTGAGCAGGGCCCACAGCTGAGAGAACTTTCAGGGTGGGGTTCAGCCAGGAGCTCCTTCAGATCAGGGTCTTGGGGGTGAGGGAGGGAGCCAGGCTCTAGGTGGTTGTCTGAATTTCCTCGCTGCAGCCACACACACGCGCGCGCACACACACACACACACCACACACACACACCACACACACACTCACACAACACAACACACATACACACAACACACACACAACACAACACACACACAATACACACACAACACAACACACACACACACACACACACACCATCCTCCCACAGCGATGATCTGACACAGTCTCTGAGAGCTGGTTCCCTGTGGAGGCTCAGTCTCATTATTACTGATTCCTGCCTCTAGGGCCGACCACACTCCTTGGCTTTTGACCCCTTCCTCCCTCCTCAAGTGCAGCATCCCTCTACCTCTGCTCCTGTGCTCCCAACTCCTCCTCTGATCAGACCCCCCCACCCCAACTCCGGACAAAGCAGGCTCATCTCCCACCCTAGAGCCTCGACGTGCCCACACCTGCACAGCCTCCTTTGTCATGTGAGTCCACATGTCCAGGGCCGAGGACATGACCACAGATCCATCCGTTGGCAAGATCTGCCTTTTGGGCTGAGAAGTCAGGACCCCGAAGTCAGGAAGGGAGAGGGGCTTGTGGAGCCACAGAACATAGTCACAGACCGTGACTGGTGCTTGTGGCCATCAGATGGGGGGGGGGGGGGGGCGTGTGACCCAGACAGGACTTGGTGTCTCTCTGAGCATCACTCTGCAGGTGAGGGGGCATAGGGAGTGGAGAGGGGTTTCATGTGTGAAGCACACACCTGTGATATCAACCGGCTGTCAGAGCAGAGGGTCCCACCTCAGGATGACCTTAGCCGGGACCAGGGATGGTGCCAGAGCTCTCAGTACGTGCTTATTGGTGTGAGTTAAGTGGCTCTCAGACAGGGTTTGTATGGTACAGGGAACGAGGGGAGACGCAGGGAGGTGGCCTCACAGAGGAGATGTAGGCAGACAGAGACAGAGCCAGGGCCTGTTGCCGGGGGAGGCCCCTTCCCAGCAGGTTCCCTCTGGCCCTACAGTCTTAGCTCTGATGAATAACCTCTAGCTGACTGTGAGCTAGCCTGGAGCCAGCCCCGAGGCACAGGGCAATGGGCACAGGGCAGGGCCACTGGGTGGAGTGTCCTGTCCAGATGAAAGCCCAGTCCTCTGAGTGTGCCCTGGACCAGCATCCATCGTGGGCTCCCTGGAAACATGTTAGAAATGCAGTCTCAGGCTCCGCCCAGGCCTGAGTCTCTGAGCCTGTACTTTAACAAGACCCTGGTGTGTCCTCTGCAGGTCTTAGAGAATCTGGTGTATCTGGCCTGGAGGTGGGAGATGGTGTGGCTGGGACCCAGTTGACTGGGGGGCCTGGGGGTGGTGTCTGCTGAGCTGAGCTGTACACGACAGTTTGACTTTAGAAGGACAGGAAGCAAGAGAGAGGTATCGGAGCGACAAGAACAGCTGTCCAGGGCCCGTGCCAGGCACAGCTGACAAATAGGGCCCTGTGTTTTGGCCAGAGCTAGGGCACTAGGCCTGGGCCAGGCCAAGGACAGGGGCCGGCTCTGTACTGACCACTTATAACATTTGTAATGATTGCTGGCACTGTTTTCAGTCCTCCTCCACATATCCCCTCATCTGCAGCCAACAACTCAGGGCAGGAGGTGAAACTGCCGCTCCATTCTACAGACAGTGCTACTGAGCTTACTCACCTTGTTCACAAACTCACCTAGTCGGGGTTCCAACCCAGATAACTTGGCTTCAGAGTCCTTGCTGACAGCTGCTTTTCCAATTGCTTCTTGGAGCTCAGGGAGCTGCAGGTGAACTGAGAGCAAGGCGATGCCGAGAGTAGAGTGGAGTTTGGGAATGCCGGCTGTGTTGGTGGAGCGTTGGTGGACAGGCTAAGGAATCCCGTACTGGGACATGGAGGGGCTCTACAGAGACTGCTCCCCAATCCATGCAGGAAGTGGGGTGACCCACCCGGGTAGGGGTCATTGAGTCAGAGATGCATCCAAAAGGAAACTACTGGGGGCCAAGGGCAGGAGGCCCTGGGGTTCTCAGACAGATTCCTGCAGGGACCGGGTGAGGGAGGCACATGAAGTCAGCTGATGGAAGGTTCACCTGGCCCGAGGTTTGGAAGTTGGACAGCTAAGCCTGTGGCTGACCTTGACCCAACCCCTTGGCCTCTCTGGTTTCCTTCTCTGTAAACATGGGAGATTCATAATAGTAAATTGTAAAAGGTACCCATCTAATGGGGCTGTTTTGAAGATTGCTTGAGGACAATGAAGGTGAAGGTCAACAGAGTCTGGACGTGATCAATGCTATTTTTCCTGGCAAGGTTCTACCTTAGGGCCCTGGGAAGTCCTAATTATAAGCTGACCAATCATGGCTTCATAAAGACATGCTGAGCCCCTACTGTGTGTCGGGCAGGGTTCTGGGTGTGGGGAAGAGAAGCATGAGTAGCAGACAGACCACCCCACCACATGAAACTTCCCGTCCAGGGTCCAGGGATGGTGTGCCTGACCCCTGGTGAGGTGCTTATTGTCAGAGCTCTTGAATCTCCTCTGAAACCCTACAGAGGGACAGTAGTTTCATGTGATCATCAACTTTGTTCATTGAGACCAAATTCACATAGCAGACAGCTAGCCCATCTCGTGTACAATTAATTCAGTGGTTTCTAGCACTACCATCACCACTAACTCCGGAATCTCATCATCCCAAAAAGACACCCCATACCCACGAGCAGTCACGCCCCATGCCCCTCCCCCAGCTCTGGACACTAACAGGGTGTACCTTCTGTCTCTCTGACTGCCTTTTCTGGACACTTCACGTTAATGGAATTGTGCACTATGTGTGTGGTCCTCAGCTTCTTTCGCTGTGCATGATGGGTACACGGCTCACCCATGTTATAGCGTGAATCAGCACTTTGTTCCTTTTTACTGTTGAGTAATATTCCATTGCTCATTGGAAAAGTGGAGGGTCAGGGAAAAGAGGAAGGTCCCCAATGAGATCATCTGTCACAGTGGGCTCAAACAAGGATAATTGTGGGGACGGCGCAGGACTTGGCAGTGTTTCCTTCTCTTGTATATAGTGTTGCTATGAGTAGGAAGCTAACAACCTTGACGGCACCTAACGACAATAACACTATTCCATTGTGTGGACTGACCACACGTTGTTTACCCTTTCATCAGCTGAAGGACACTTGGGTTGTTTTTACTTTCTTTTATACCCATTTTAAAGACCAGATAACTGAGGCTAAATTTACCCAAGGTCAGCACTGACCTAGCATACAGTTCTACTTCTAGGTATTTATTTATGCAAGAGAAATAAAAACATGTTCACACAAAGAACTACACACCAGGGCTTATAGCAGCTTTATTCATGATATCCCCAAACTGGAAACAAATTGACTCTCCCCCAACAAGAGATGGATAAACAAACAGTGGACCCATTTTACAGTGGAATACAACTCAGCAATAAAAGGAAGGGATGACTGAGTCAAGAACCCCTAAAATACAGTGCCGAGTGAAAAGAGTAGTGGCTCGGTGGCCCTGTTTCTTGAGGTTCTAGAAAAGGCAAGGCCATAGTGACAGAAGAGCAGCCAGCTGTTTCCAGGGGCCCAGGTGGGGGTGGGAGCCACAAGGGAGGGCGGGGGGAAGGCTCTGGGTGGATGGAGATGTGAGGTGTGACTGGAATGGGGTACACGCTTGTCAGCGTTCACCACAGCTCACTGACTGGTACATTGACAAGGACGCATTCTGTTGTATAAAGTCCATATAGGAGATCTGGTGGCACTTTAGGGGTAAGCACTAGACTGCTAACTCCAAGGTCAGTGGTTCAAACCCACCAGCCACTCTCTAGAAGAAAGATGAGGCTTTCTGCTCGGGAACCCCTGTACAGGGTTGCCATGAGTGGGAATTGATTCGAGGGCAGTGGGTTTGGGTGTTTTTGTGGGGGTTGGTGACAAAATGGTTATGTGCTCAGTTCTAAATCTTCTCTCACATGATCGGAAGAACAGATTCCATAGTACCCAACAACAACAAAGGTGGTTTAAGGAAAAAGCCTTCCCTTCCCAGCCCTACGTACCCATCATTCTCCATGCTGGTGCACACCGTGGGGGTCGGAGGAGGCTGAGTGTGGCCGTGCTCCCTACACAGTAGGCCTGCACAGCGGGGCAGAGCCCTGAATCCTCAGCCTGGGTTGTTCCCCACCGCCCCCTCCACTCACCTCTTGTGGGTCAAAAGCCACAGCTGGTCTGACAGCTGGGAGTGGGACAGCTGAGGCCAGCCAGGGACAGGCTCCAACATGTCCTTTTGCAGGATGGGGGTGAGGGTGGCATGGGGGAGGGGGGGGGGGGGTGGCAGGCTGCGAGTTGGGCTGCCAGGGTCGAGCCCAAGCTTGTTCGGAGTACACTGGCAAATTCTGGCATCTGCTGAAGGTGTACAGTGTCTATTTTAAAAATAATTTATTTTATTTTTGGTGTTGTTGAAAATCTACAGAGCAGAACATACACTCACCCAACACTTTCTCCACGTGCAATTCAGTGACACACATGACATTCTTCGAGCTGAGCAACCCTCTGCACCCTCCCTTGCCAGATTGTTCCTCCCTGGTTAATATCAACTCCCTGCCCAACAGCAGGCAGAGTTACTGACCGCACAAGGCTGTGGTGAAAGAAAAGCAAAAGCTTGAGACGCTGAGATGGAATCAAAGGATCCAGGCCATAGCAGGCCCCGGAAGTGCCCCGGAAGTGCCTTAAATCCACACACCAGCGCTCAGCCAATGTCACTGCTGTTATCCCCATTTAACCGACCGGGGAACCTAGGTTCAGAGTGAACCTGAGGTTCTCTCAGGGGTTGGCAGCAGGGCTGGGAGTTGAGGCTTTGTGTCCATGTGGTTGGTCTCTGCTAGATTGATAGGCTCTTGCAGGCTGCCTGCTGTGGCTAGCAGGGAGACCACCCAGTTAACAGTTAGAGAATAAACAAATGGATCCATGAAAGGTTTGCAGTTTGGCCCCAGGAAGCCCTCTGCCTCTCTGGGATAGCATTTCAATATCTACAAATCAAAGGGTGGGTGCAGCCAAACTCCAAGAACCCAGGGAAGAGAAAGGCCGGTCAGGGTTGAACCCTGGGACTTTCCAAGGCCTCTGGTCATTTTTAGCCCAGTGCCCAGGGGACCAGTGACCTGCACTGTCCTCAACCCGCCCACACTCAGCGAGTTCTTTTTCTGACTGCATGAACTCAGGCAGAGTACACAGCCAAAGTTAAACCCCAGAGGGTGGACACGTGGCCCCAGGCAGGGAGGGGAGCAGATGGCAGACCACCTGTTGAAGAGGAGCTGTGAGTCAGCATCTCCCACCCAGTAGCTCCTCATGGCCCTCCCTCCTGCCTGCCTGTCTCCTCTCCTTCCACTCAGTTGCCTCTGCTCAGGGCTGGCCATGCGGGCATCCCCAGTGGGGACTCCAGGCCTGAGGACATTCATAGAAGGAGGAGCTGCTGAGACTGAGGGAGGGAGAGACAGCTAAAGATCCCCCTTGGCAGCTAAAAATCCTCCACTGCAAGCTGGATCTCAAAGGCTTCTGGGAGGACAGACCCTGACTGAACAGAGAAAGGGCAGAGAGGACCTCAAGGGGCATGTGGGCAGTGCTGACCTGCAAGGTCCTCCAATGCTCTTAGCCACCACTGCTCCCGAAAGTGATCATCTTGCGGTTTTTGAGCATTTGAAATTTATTATTATTTTATTTTATTATATATTAAACTTAAAAAGCCCACTGAACTGGACGTGTGAAGATTGTAGAAATGGTAAATGTTTTGTTCCTTATATATTTACCACAATGACAAAAAAACCCAAAAAACAAAGAACCTAATAGAAGTGCTTAATAATACCAACAATAGAAGTGCACCAAATTGACATTTTAGCATAAGAACATTAAGTTATAATCAGTGTTTAGTTAAGGACAGAGGTGAATATTCACATCAAAGAACGACTTCTGGAATAGGAGAATAAATCTGAAATTAGATACATATTTTTAAAATCGAACAAGCAACATGAACAGACATGAAGAATTCTTGATTTAAGGTCAGTGACTCTGAAAAGAACCAAAGTGAAAAGGGAGACTCACGTCCTGTAAGCGCCTTGAGTAGAGCAACCTTTTTTCCCATGGATCTGCATGTGATTTTTTTGCTCTTCCTCTATTTCATAATGGAGGGTCAGTCCTCAGGTAGCCCCAAATCGACAAAATAGTTGCGAAAACAGTCACCTGTGACTCAGGGTAACCCATGTGTTCTGGAGTGAAACTGCTCTACAGGGTTTTCAGTGGCTGAATTTTCAGGCCTTTCTTCTGAGGTCCCTCTGGGTAGATTTGAACCTCTAACCCTTTGATCAGCAGTTACATGCCTTAACCATTTGTACCACCCAAGTAGCTACAGAATGATTTTTTCCCCTCATAGAATCTTTTTTTTTTTTTCCCAGCTAAAAATTTCCTAGTATGGCTATTTGTTTTTTGTTGTGGTGGTGAAAAAAATATGTAATAAAATATACATCATGTCCAAATCAGTGACCGAGATTGCATTCTTCCTGTTATACAACTATTTAAATAGCCCTTTCCAAATCATCCCACTATTATTAGCATCCACTGAATATCCCCCATACACAAACTCTTCCTTTCCACTCATTATCTTAGGTTTCTCTATATTTGCTTATTTCTTAGAAGTGAGGTCATGCCATCTTTGTCTCCTTGTGATGGACTTATTTCGTTCAGCACGGTGTTTTCAGGGTTCATCCATGTGGTGGCGTGCATCCGAACTCCGTTGTTCGTACTGGCTGAGTAGTAGTCCACTGTGTGTTTGGACCACATGTCGCTTGCCCATCTGCCTGCGGCTGGACATGTCGGTTTGTCTCCACCTTTTGGCTATTGTGAACATTAGGGTGCAGGTTTCTTCTGTTTGCATTCCTGCCTTCACTTCTTCTTGGTATATGCCACGAATTGGGATTGCTGGGCCATATGGTAGTTCTTATGTTCAATATGTTGAGTACCCACCAAACTGTTTCCCAGAATGCTACCCAGAATAATTTTTGTTGTTCACCTTGTATACAGAGCTCAATCTCTTATTCGCAATACCAAAATCATAAAATATCTAAAAAAAAAAAAAAAAGTTGTTCTTGTAACTCATTTGGCCACAGAAATCGGCCCTGAACTTACAGGAGGCTATATACAGTTTATTTAATTTATTTTTTTCCCATTCAGCTAAAGCACCATTTATTTTGCTGCAAAAATGTTGATGTGTTTGATTAAGGGGCTGTCCCGGACCCCACTGGGCTGTAAGAACATGATATTTGTCATATGCTACAGTTCATATTTCTAAAATCACAAACATTCTGAACTCTGAGCCACCTCGGGTGTTGTTGAGCTCCTATGGATTTGAACGGAGAGGCGTTCCCATGGCTCACGTTTGTGTCAACAAGGAGAGAGGGCATTCTGTCCTGTCTGTACATGGGGATTCTGGATACAAACTGATAGGGCAGAATTGAGCTTGAATTTGGATCAGTGCCCAAACAGCGAGTGTGCACTCATCCTTTCAGACGTCTCACAGGAGGCTTGTCGGACGCCTCCCTAAGTGCCAAGGCTTCTACCAGGTACTAGCCTTAGAGACAGCGTTGAACAGAAACAGATGTCTGGCCCTTGCTCTCCTGCAGCTTGCAAAGTTGCAAGGAGACAGATGTTCACTGAGTAACCACACTCATGAATTCATAATTGCAAACAGCCCTAAGTGCCCAGGAGGACAAGCAATCACCCGGCATATCAGAGGTTCCTAACCCAGGAAGCGTCAGACAGGAAAAGGGCACTGTGCCAGGTGGGCCAAGAGAGGGAATTGGACAAAGGGAGCTGGCTACAAATGTGATAACGTGGCTGAAAGAGCAAATAGGGGAAGTGAGGCTGGCTGGAGATTAGGAGCTGCTGTCACACCTGGGCTGGAAGGGCAAAGGAAGGGGCAGTTACTGGAGCTACACACAGCAGGGACACTACCCTAGTAGAGAGAGGAAGAAATACCCTGGCTTCTCCTCCTGGCTAAACCTAATGGGAAGTCAGAAGGCAAGGGAATCTGGGAGATGTAGTGTGTGCAGCAAGCCAGAAGCAAAGGAGTCTGGGAAATGTAGTTTGCAAGGTCAGCCTACAGAACACACATGTAGGGCTTGATACTAAATACCAGTTGTCATCCAGTCAATTCTAACTTATGGTGGCTTCATGCATGCAGAATAGAATTGTATTCAATGACTGAGATCTTTTGGAGTAGATTTACCAAGCCTTCCTGCCGAAGTATGTCTGGGTAGACACACAGGGGAGGGAAGAGAGCATGTGCAAAGACCCTGTGGTTGAAAGTACATGGTGCCTTTGAGGGAAGGCCAAAGCCCAGAGGCCCAGCAAGCAGAGTCTGACCTTTCAACTGAGAGCTAGGAAACCGGAGAAGGACTGAAGCTGGAGGGAGGCCACGATCAGATTTGCACTTTTGAAAAGACTTTGTTGGCTGCTGCCTGGAGAACAGATGTGAGTGGGCCCTGGAGGGGGAGTAGGCCTCTGTTGCCCTGCCCAGCCCATCCCCCAGCACCCCAACTCCCACTCCAGGCCAGGGCTGGTGGCCTGCACAACCCTCTGATTTGCACCCACAGCTAGAGAAAACACCAGGTTCTTACAACTGGACACTCACTTTCTTGATGTGTTTGCTTCCCCTCCTTTGCCCCCCAAATGAGCCCCCACAGAGCCTCCCAAACCTACTGGGCCCCCCTACTGCTTGCAGTCTGGTGGTGGTGGGGTGTTGCCAGCCACCATGGCACCTGTTCATGGCTCTGTTCCTCCAACAGCTCAGCTTTCAGCTCTAATAAATATTAATGGCTGAAGCAGGGTTGTGGGTGGCCCCCACTACAAGAGTCTTCCTGCAAGGGGACACCCAGGTCTTGGCCCCTGTCTTCTCCTTGCCTCACCCCACTCTGGCTGAGCCAGGGAGTCCCGGGAGACCACCCAGAAGTGACAGTACATCTGGGGGGGGTTCCCCAGGAAGAAGCCATCCCTAAGACCTCCCACAAGGAGCCTGGGATACCCAAAATCCATTCCACTCTCAGCCAGTTACCTTCATGGTATTGAACTGCTGAAGGAGCCCTGGTGGTACAGTGGTTAGGTGCTTGGCTGGGAACTGCAAGGTCAGTGGTTCAAACCCACCAGTCACTCTGTCAGAGAATGATGAGGCAGTCTGCTTCCATAAGGATTGTACATGTTGTTAAGTACCATGGAGTTGGTTCTGACTCACAGTGACCCTACACAGGGTTTCCGAGGCTGCAGATCTTACAGCCTGGGAAATCCTATGGGGCAGTTCTGCTCTGTCCTATAGAATCTTTGTGAGCTGGAGTTGACTCAGTGGGAATGTTTTTGTTGTTGTTGTTTTAATTAATGGCTGAGTTTTAATAATTGGCCTCATCATGGCAAATCAGCATCTTCATCATCCGTGGTGGTGAGGGTTATGTGCCACCAAGTTGGGTCTGACTCACAGGGACCCTGCGTAGGGTTTCTGAGGCTGTAAATCTTTACAGGAGAACAAAGCCTCTTGTTTATCCTGTGGTACGACTGGTAGATTTCAACTGCTGACCTTGCGGTTAGCAACTGAACTCACAATCACTGCGCAACCAGGTGACCAGGCGACCAGGTGACCAGGCGACCAGGCGACCAGGCGACCAGGCGACCAGGACTCCTTTCAGTAGCGATGGGTGAGTGTTAAACTGGGGGCCAGGCCTCAGCCTCTCCAGCTATCAGATGAGAGGAATAGGCTGGGTGGGGGTCCCAACGTCCCCAGTAGGTGCACACTTCCTAAAGGCAGGCCCATTTCAGGGAGAAAGCCGGGAGGACTGAGTCTTTAGAAGCCCTACTGGGTCCTGGTGTGGCACTGTAGAATCAACACTGGGCTGCTAACCAGGAGGCTGGAGGTTCAGACTTATGAGCAGCTTCTCATTAATGAAGAATTACTCTGAGTGGGAGCCAACCTGAGGGCACTTCACAACAACAGGACACTGTCCCACTCGGGCATCTGATCCCTGCACCAAGCTCTGAAGAAGCACTGTCACTTCCACGCATAGTTGTCTGCAGTGGTCCACTGCGGCCCTAACTGCTGCTTACCAAGCTATGGGCCCATGTCGCTATATGGCGTCTCCCCTGTGCCTGCTCCCCCTTTGTAAGATCCTACTCAAAAGAGATGAGGTGTAGACCCCTGCATTAGGGTATGACCTCATTAACATAACGAAATAAAGCCCAGTTACAATTGGATCACATTCACGGGTATAGGAGCTAGAGCGTCACATATATGTGGATGGGACACCATTCCATCTATAATGTCGTCAGAAGTTCAGCCACATGCACAGGACAAGGAGAACACAGCAGACCCTGCGGTTCTTGTGGGTGCCACTCCAGACCCTTGCAATAAAGTGAGTCCCACTCAGCGTTTTGTTTCCCAGTGCAGAGAAAACTATGTTTACGTGATACTATTGAAGGAACCCTGGGAGTGCAGTGGGTTGGGCTGCTAATGTAAGGTTGTCGGTTCAAACCCACCAGCTGCTCCACGGGAGAAAGAGGAGCTGTTGGCTCCTGTAAAGATTTATAGTCGCAGAAATCCGAAGGCGCTGTTTTACCCTGTCCTTCATGGTCACTGTGAGTTGGAATCAAGTCGATGGCAGTGGAGGTGGACAGTGTATGAAATACAATTGTTGTTTAGTGCCTTCAAGTCGGTTCTCGCTCATAACGACCCTGTATAGGGTTTCCAAGGAGCGACTGGTGGGTTGGCTTTGGATCTCCGACCCTGCAGTTCAAGTCCATCTTGTGGTTGAGTGCCTATCCTACACCACCACACCAGAACTCCTTAAGTGCACTAGCATTATGAAAACATTTGACATACTGTGACCAAGACCAAAAGGGGATACCGAGGCAGGAAGTGAGCACAGGCTATGGGAAAAATGACACCGAAAGACCCAAGGTTAGCGCTCTCCTTCAGTTTGTAAAAAACCGCAACATCTGTGGAGTACATTAACACGAAGGATGTCTGCAAACGGCAGAGCTGGGGTTTCCATACCGATTTCCAAATTTGGAGGCAGAACAGTATAGCACTTCCAAGTGTGGACTCTGGAACCAGACAGCCCAGGCTCGAGCCCCAGGTCTGGGTCCTTGGGAAAGTAGATCGGTCTCTGTCAGTTTCCTCATCTACTTGGAGGGAGCTGGCCCTGATTCCTGGTGACTCGCCCAGGAGCAAACACTGTCCAATCCCATGCCAGTGACGTGTTGGACTGTTGTGGTCCGTAGGTTCCTATTGGCTGGTTTTTAGAAGTAGATTATTTCTTCCTACTCCAACTTAGTCTTGAAGCTCTTTTGAAACTTGTTTAGCATCACAGTAACACACAACCTCCGTGGACGGTGGTAGCTACACATAAGGTGAATCAGCAGAAACTGAACCCAGGTCTCCCGAATGGGAGGTGCGATTGAGAATTTTACCTTTGAACACCATTGCGCCCAGATTCCTCATCTGTCAAGAGCAAATGTCTCTAGTGCACCTACCACATCGGGTTATTGAAAGGGTTAAGTGAGGTGAAGTTCAAGGACTGTTGGGAACAGAGATTGGCGAAAAAGGGTCAAGTGCTAGTCGGAGCTGGTGTTGTGAAGTGCATTTCAGACAGTTCTGACTCATAGCATCCTTGTACAGAGTTCCCAAAGCTTTTTTAAAGAAATCTTTGCTGGAGCAGAAAGCCTCATCTTTCTCCCATGGAGCAGGCTGGTGGGCTCAAACTGCAGACTTTGTGGTTCGCAGTTCAGTGCTTATCGTATGGAGACACCACATTCCCAGTCAGCATTGTTGTTGTTAAGTGCTTTCCAGTCAGTTCCAACTCATAGTGACCCTATACTGGGTTTCCAAGAGGCAGCTGGTGAGTTTGAACCACCGACCTTGCAGTGAGCAGTCCAGTGCTTATCCTACACTTATCTCACAGCAGAACAAGGTTAGTGGTCGTTACAATGATAAAACCTTCACTGCCGTGTACAAGTTTCCCACTGCATCACGAGGTCGCCTCTGCCGGGCCTCTGTCCTCTCACACAGCCCCTGGACGAGGCAGGCACTGGGGAACAAAGGACGGAGGGAGTCCCCACCTACAGCGGTGTGTGAGCCTGAGACTGTAGGTCAGTGTTCCTAGGAGCCGTCTGCACAGCTGGAATGTTATACAGCGTCCCCAGGGCTGGGCAGATGGGAGTTTAAAAATGTGCTTCCCTTCTAGGGCAAGCCGGCTCAAGTGCTTGTGGCTTGTGAAAGGAACACAGTCTCCGAGCCAGGGCTCAGAAACCACAGGTTCCCTCACAAGCCAATCAAAAGACCGCTCAGCAAGCCTCTTCCCTTTGCAGCCCCATATGGGCTTCAGTGGGGCGCCCTGCTGGGAGATGACAGCCCACACAGGTAGGCATCTGGGGGAGGTGTCAGGAAGGCCTAGTCAGGGAAATTGACAAGCTATCTGGTTTAAAATGCCTTGTTGTTCAGGCCATTGAATTGACCCCAGTTCACAATGAGCCCCTGCACATGGGATGAAGTGGTGTCTTGCGCCATCCACATGATTACTGTCATCCATATAGTTTTAACTGGCTGCGTTTTGGAAGTAGATGACCAGGCTTTTCTTCCTACTCCATCTTAGTGTAGAAGCTCAGCTGGAACCTGGTCACCATAGCAACATACAAGCCCCCAGTGGCAGACAGGCGGTGTCTCTGGGTCTCTGCATAGAAGGCAGAAGAATTTTATTAAAGAACTATCAGTGTTCCTCTAAAACATCTTGTTGTTGTGAAGTGCTGTGGAGTCAATTCCGACCCATAGCGATGCTGTGTAGGGTTTCCAAGGAGCAGCTGGTGAGCTTGAACTTTTGGTATGGTGGTTCAAACCAACTTTGCAGTCTGGCACATTAACCCACAGTATCATACCAGGATTCCTAAAACACCTTAGTAAGCATTAAAGTTGAAATATACTCACCCCTTACCACTCTCGGTCTCTTCTATTGGGGTGGCTTTGTGTTGCTGAGATGCTGGAAGCTATGCCACCAGCATTTTAAATACCAGCAGGGTCACCCATGGTGGGAAGTTTTCAGTAGGCCTACCAGACTAAGACTAGGAAAAAGAAGAGGTGGATTACTTCTGAACGTGTAGTCACTGAAAACCTTACGACTGGCGACTGGCGGTAGGACACGGTCAGATATAGTGCCGGAAAATTAGTCCCTCAGGTTGGAAGGCGCTCAAAATACTACTGGGGAAGAGCTGCCTCCTCAAAGTAAAGCTGACCGTGATGACGTCAATGGGGTAAGCTTTCACGGCCTTCATTTGCTGGTAGGGCACAACTTAAAATAAGGAGAAACAGCTGTAAACATCCATTAAAAATTGGAACATGGAATATATGAAGTATGAATCTAGGGTAATTAGAAGCTGTCAAAAATGAAATGGACTGCATGAAGCTTGACACCCTAGGCATTAGTGAACTGAAATGGACTAGTAGTGACCATTTGAATCATGTGGTTTACTACGCCGGAAATGACAAATCGAAGAGGAATGGTGTTGTATTCATTATCAAAAAGAACATTTCAAGATCTATTTTGAAGTACAATGCTGTCTGTGATAGGATAATATACATTTGCATACAAGAAATACCAGTTAATATTACTATTCTTCAAATATACATACCAACCAACCACTAAAGCCAGTGATGATGAAACCGAAGAGTTCTACCAATTTCTTCAGTCTGAAATTGACCACATGTGCAATCAAGATGCAATGATAATTATTGGTGATTAGAATGCAAAGATTAGAAACAAAGAGGAAGGATCAGTAGTTGAAAACTATGCTCTTGGTGACAGAAATGATGCTGGAGATCACATGATAGAGTTTTGCAAGACCAACAACTTCATCATTGCAAATGCTTTTTTCCAACAACATAAAAATGACTATACACATGGACCTCATCAGATGGAATACACAGGAATTAAATTAACTATATCTGTGGGAAAAAATGGTGGAAAAGTTTAATATCATCAGCCAAAACAGGGAAAGGGGCAGACTATGGAACAGACCATCAAATATTGCTCATATATAAGTGTATGCTGAAGCTGAAAAAGATTAAAACAATCCACAAGAACCAAAATACATCCTTGAACATATCCCACCTGAATTAGAGACCATCTTAAAAACAGATTTGATGCATTAGACACGAATGACCGAAAACCAGAAGAGTTGTACGATGACATCAAGAACATCATAAAGGATGAAAGCCAAAAATCATTAGAAAGACAGGAAAGAAATAAAAGGAAAACTGAATGTCAGAAGAGACTCTGAAACTTTTCTTTCAGTGTAGAGAAGCTAAAGTGAATGGAAGAAATGAAGAGGTACCAAGAGCTGAAAAGAAAATGCCAAGTATCCTAATGAAATGTAGAAAGCCAAAACGGATGAACACGCTCAGCATTTCTCAAGCTGAAATAACTGAAGGAAAAAGCCAAGCCTTGACTTGCAATATTGAAGGATTCTATGGGCAAAATATTGACTGATGCAGAAAACATCAAAAGGAAGAAATTCACAGTCACTCTACCAAAAAGAAATGGCTGATGTTCATCCATTTCAAGAGGTAGCATAAGATCAATAGTCAGAAGGAAGAACTCCACGCTGCACTGAAGGCATTGACAAAAACAAGGCTTCAGAAATTGATGAAATACAAATTGAAATCTTTCAACAAACTGATACAGCACTGGAGGCACTCACTCATCTATGCCAAGATATTTGGAAGTCAGCTAACAGGCCAAATAACTATAAGAGATTCATATTTGTGACCATTCCAAAGAAAGGTGACCCAACAGCATGCTGAAGTCATCTAACAATAACATTAATACTACTCCCATAGATTTACTCAAGAGAGATGTTTTACGTTTTTGCAAAAAGCAATAGCTGGAATGTTCAGAGTAGGCCTATTTTTATTAGTGCCAAACTACATCAAGCCCATCACAGTTGATGGATAAAGAAGTTACGGTACATTCATCAATGGAATTGTTATTGTTATTAATGGCATTGAGTTGGTTCTGACTCATAGAGACCCTGCCTAGGGTTTCTGAAGGGTGATTGGTGGGTTTGAACTGCTGACCTTGCAGTTAGCAGGCAAGTGCTTATTCTACTTATATTGATTTGTATATGAAGTACAAAAATAATCATCCCTGACTCATGCTACATGGGTGAACCCTGAGAACGTGGTAAGTAAAAGAAGCCAGTTATAGAGGACTACACACTGCTCCTTAGAAGTCAGGATGGCCAGCCTTGGGCTCTCATTGTTTGGACACGAGATGAACTTGCACAGTGGCGGCAACAGCGGACTCAAGCGTAGCAGCAATTTTCAGGATGACGAAGGACCAGGAGGTGTTTAGTTCTATTATAGGTCTGAACTGACTCGACAGCATCTAGCAACACCGATTTATATACAATATCCTGCACAGGTCACACCACAGAGACAGACGGTAGATCAGAAGGTAGATCAGGTTGTCAGGGGCTGGGAGCATGGGAAGAGACTGGGAGCAAGGGCTACGGACTGTAGAGCTTCATGTGGTTGATAGTGCTGTCGAGTTGGTTCCAACTCATAGTGACTTTGCATAGGGTCGAGTTTCCCACGGGTAGTACTGAGTTTGACTGCCAGCCTTGTGGTTCAAACCAGCCTTACGGTCGAGTGCTTATCCTACGGTGCTACACCTGGACTACAGGGCTTGTTTTGAAGAAATGAAAATGTGAAAATGTTCTAAAATGGATGGCGCATACCTCTGAGAAAATACCAAAACCTGTGGTGTGGGAGTTAAGTCTCAGTAAAGCTGTTAAAGAAAAAAATCTGTCTAAGGATCCTTCATCTCCCTACCGTCCTGGAACTGAATTTAGCCCTGTGATGAGCAAAAGCACCATAAGGAAGGTCTGAACTCCTTATAACAACCAACTATATAAGACCCAAAGGGCAGCATTTGTCTGGGTATAATGCAGAAGACAGGAAGGGACAGGAAAGAAGGAGAAATGGACACAGTAAACACAAGGAGGAAGGGTGTTATTAGACTGTGGGGACTGCAATCAATGGCATACAATGTATCGTTATTGTAGAGTGAAAAACCAATTTGTTCTGTAAACTTTCAGCCAAGTTACAATAAATAGTTAAAGCAAAACAAACCAGTATGGTGCTGGAAGTCGGGGCTTGGAGTCTTGGCTGTGTGTGGGTCTGCTTGAGGAGTGGAGATTTGAAGAGGGGTCCAGGCAGGCTCAGGAGGTTAGACGTGCTTATTTCTGTGTTCTGGATACACAGACGTGTTTGCTTTATGCAAAAGCAGCTGTGCACATTTCTGTATGGAGGTTGTTGTTAGGTGCCGTCGAGTCAATTTCAATTTACAGCAACTGATGTGACAGAGTGGACCGGCTCCATCGGGTTTTGTAGGCTGTCATCTTTATAGGCGCAGGTCACCAAGCCCTCCTCCTGAAGAGCCGCGGCGTAGATTCAAACCACCAACCTGTCCGTCAGCAGCCACGCATTTAACCATTTGTGCACCGGGACTCCTTGTATGGAGGTTACACTATAATCAAAAGTTACAACAGCACAATCCTGAAGTTTAGTGTTAGACACACACTCACTCTCCACTTATATCCTCGCCAACCAGCCCGCCATGAATTGAATTGTGTCCCCGCCCCCCATCGCCCCACTAAATATGTGTCAGCTTAGCTGAACCATGATTCTCAGAGGCTTGCCAGGTATGTGATGATCTCATCATCACCATGATATGATCAGCCAATCAGATGTAAGGGGATTAGAGTGGGATGTATCACAACCCTGATCTGTGGGATCAAAGGGAGTCCCCACCTTTGATCTTATAAGAGATAGAAGGAGGGAGCTCAGTACTACCAAGAAGGAAGAGCCAAGGGGAAGGGGAGTTGCATCCCTTGGACCCAGGCCCCTCTGCTGAGAACCTCCTAGGCCCAGGGGAAGACTGATATCAAGACACATGGAGATCTCCAAGGGATACTGGGACCACAGATGTTGAAAGGAGACAGAGACCTTCACCCAGACCTCAAGGAAAGCAAGCCTTCCCTAGAGCGTTCTCTGGATTCAGACTTCTAGCTTCTTAAACTGTCATAGAATACATTTGTTTGTGAGAGCCACCGACTTGTATTTTTGACATAGCAGCACAAGAGAAGGGTCTGTTGAGAATGCACACAGAGCAGGGAAGGTGGGCACTCCAGGAAATCAGAGGAACAGCTAGGAAGGATCTTTCTGCTGGTGGCTAGGTCCTGTTATAAGGACCTCTGTAGTGTAGTGGTTACGAATTGGGTTGCGAACCGCAAGGTCAGCAGTTTGAAACTGCCAGCTGTTCCGTGGGAGAAAGATGAGGCTTTCTGCTCCCGTAAAGATTTACAGCCTTGGAAACCCTGTACCGGGTCGCTATGAGTCGGAACCGACTCCACAGCACCTAATAACAACAACAACAGGTCTTGTTATGACCAACCGAATATTTCCCGTGAGTAGGTGATGGAACCTGGCTGGGGAACCTAGGCTGAAGGTGGAAGTCCCGGGTGGACACATGGCCAGGACTCAGAGGCCCCCAGCAAGCCCCGAGGGACAAGGACACCTTTATTGGGAAGGGTCAGGGGAGGCTGGCAAGGCAGGTCAGGAGCTGGACGTCCAGCAGGGAGCGAGGCGAGAGCAGGAGCTTGGACCGGACCATCTGGGTTTGAATCCAGCTTCACTGCTTCCCAGTCCTGTGCTCTTAGGGATGCGTATTCGAGTTCCCAGCCTCAGTGTCCCAATCCATCCAGTCCAGTAGCGATCATGCATACATACCTTTAAGGATGTCCTGAGCCCTATGGTGACAATGTCGTTAGCTTAGGGCACAGACCCTGGCATTTGTTTACTAAGGCGTCAGTAAAGGATGTTGCTGTTGGTAGGGGCCTCCGAGTTGATTTGGCCCCAGGCTGATGGAGGAGAACTACCCCATAGGGGTTTCTGGGCTGTAATCTTTACAGGAGGTGTTAGTCAGGCCTTTCACCAGGGGGAGCCATGGGGTGGGTTTGAACTGCTGACCTTGGGTTAGCAGCTGAGCACCACCAGGGTGCCTTCCAATAAAAGAGTTGCTAGGCGCCAGAATCAACTGTAGGGTAATGGGCTTGGATTCTCATTACAGGGGGCCTGGGGGGGTGCATTGGTTAACCGGCTGGACTGTTAACAGAAAAGTGGACAGTTCGAAACCCACCAGCCACTCTGCAGGAGAAAGGTGTGGTGATCTGTTTCTGTGAAGCTTAAAATAAATAAACCAAGGTCTAAGACACAAAACTATTGGTCTCTTCTTGCTGGAGCTAAGAGTGAAAGAAAAAAAAAAAAAAATGCAAAAAAACCTGTGAGTCCAAAGGACTAATGGATCCTGTGAACTTCAGCCTCCACAACCCTGGGACTGGGAGAACTAGACGGTGACTGGCTACCACAACTGACTCCTCTGAGATCGCAATAGAAGCTTC
This sequence comes from Chrysochloris asiatica, assembly GCF_000296735.1. Taxonomy (NCBI): domain Eukaryota; kingdom Metazoa; phylum Chordata; class Mammalia; order Afrosoricida; family Chrysochloridae; genus Chrysochloris; species Chrysochloris asiatica. Next base: position 4,051,791 of record NW_006408555.1, on the reverse strand, counting down.
AGGACAGAGTGAAAGTAAAATGTGGGCACCCTTCAAGTCAGGAAGTGAACCCTCTCTTGGGGACCACATGACAACCAAGCAACAGGCAGGTCTATAAATGAGATGCAATATTGAAGGACATTAGGAGGAACCAGTCCCTAAAGAAGGACATCATGTGGGGTTAAGTGGAGGGTCAGTAAAAAAGAGGAAGGCCCCCAAGGAGATAGACTGACGACACAGTGGCAGCAGCATTGGGCTCAAACATAACAACAGTTGTGAGGATGGTGTAGAACTGAGCAGTGTTTTGTTCTATTGAGCATACGGTTACTATGAATGGAAACGGACTCCAACAGCACCTAACAACAACAAAACAAGGGCAAAATAGTGAATGATGCAGAAAGCATCAAACGACAATGGAAGGCCACCACATCTACCTGACTTTGTACTCATATGCCAGAAGACGGCTGGGTAATTTAGACTTTGTGATATTAAAGCTAATAGCTCTTTCCCATTGACACTTTCCTTGGAATGATTGGTTTTCCCTAAAATTGGCTTGAGAGTGCTAGATTCTCCCAGCCTGGTACAAAATACCGTGCCCCAGGTTCCAGTGTGGATTAGGATGGCCCCTTTTCTCCAAGCCTCCCTCTATATTGATATTTCTGATTTCTGGCTCTCCACTTTTGTACACGTCCTTAATTTTTAGCTGGTTTTCCTATTAAAAAAAAAAAAAGAAAAAGACGATAGAAGAAATATCCAGTCACTATACTAAAAAGAAATGGTCTCTGTTCAACCTTCCAAGAGGCAGCATGTGATCAAAAGACGATGGTATTGAAGGAAGAAGTCCAGGTGGACTAAAGGCATTGGCAAAAAACAAGGCTCCAGGAATTGATGGAATACAAACTGAAATCTTTCAACAAACTGATGCAACACTGAAGGTACTCACTCATCTCTGCCAAGAAATTTGGAAGACAGCTACCAGGCCAACCAGTTGGCCATTCCAAAGAGAGGTAAACCAATGGAATGTGAAATCATCCAACGACATCATTAGTATCACATGCAAGTAAAATTTTGCTGAAGATAATTTAAAAAACAGTTGCAACCTACATCAGCAGAGAGCTGCTAGAAATCAAAGCCAGGTTCAGAAGAGGATGTGGAACTACGGCTCTTTTTGCTGATGTCAGATGGATTTTGACTGAAAGCAGAGTCCCAGAAAGGTGTTCATTTGTGCTTTATCGACTATACAAAGACGTTTGACTCTGTGTATCATGACAAACCATGGATAACATAGTGAAGAATGGGTATCACAGAACACTTAATTGTGTTCATGAGGAACCTCTACATAGACCAAGAGCCAGCCATTAGAATAGCATATGGGGACACTGAGTGGTTTGAAATTAAAAAAAAAAAAAAGGTGTGCACCAGGGTTGTATTATTTCACAGTACTTACTCAATCTGTATGCTGAGCAAATAATCTTAAAAACTGGATTAGATGAAGCTGAACATGGCATCAGGATTGGAGGAAGAGTCCTTAGCAAGCTGCAATACGCACATGATATAATCTTGCTTGCTGGAAGTGAAAAGAATTTTAAATACTTACTGATGAAGATCAAAGACTATAGCCTTCAGTATGGATTGCACCTCAATGTAAAGAAAACAAAAATCTTCACAACTGGACCAATAAACGACATCATGATAAATGGAGAAAAGATTGAAGTTATCAAAGACTTAATTTTGCGTGGATCCACAATTAACACTCTTGGAAGCAGCAATCAAGAAGTCAAACAACATATTGCATTAGGTCAGTCTGCTGCACAAGACCTTTTTAATAAAAGTGTTCAAGAGCAAAGATGTCAGTTTCAGGACTAAGGTATGCGTGACCCAAGCCATGAAATTTTCGATAATCTCATATGCATGCGAAAGTTACACAATGGCTGAGGAAGACCGTAGAAGAATCAATGCATTTGAATTATGGTGTTGGCGAATATTAAAAGTACCATGGACTGCCAGAAAAACAAACAACTCTGTGTTGGAAGAAGTACAGCCAGATGCTTGTTAGAAGCCAGGATGGTGAGACTTCGTCTCTCATACTTTGGACATATCAGGAGCGACCAGTCTTTGGAAAAGGACATCAGGCTTGGTAAAATGGAGGGTCAGTGACAAGGAAGAATGTCCCTCAAAGAGAAGGATTGACACGGTGGCAGCAACAGTGGGCTCAAAGATAACAACTGTGAGGTTCGCACTGGACTGGACAGAGATTGGTTCTGTTGTGCATAACGTTGCCATGAGTTGGAACTGAGTGGACAGCACCTAACAACACTAAAGTAGATAACAAACCCACGAGGAGCATGCGCTTCAGATCATTCAACTACAAGGTGGCTATGAGTTGGAACTGACGCCATGGCACATAACAACAACAGCAAGTCTTTATGGGAAAGCACTCTGGTGGTTTGATGGGTTAAATGTTAGCCTGTGGCTGTCTACTCCCATAACCCTATAGGGTCCCTATGAGTTGGGACAGACTTCATGGCAGTGGATGTCCTTAGGGGTCCAGATTGCCCAGGTCTTCCTCCTACAGACTCACTGGTGGGTTCGAATGGCTGATTTTTGGTTAGCAGCCAAGTGCTTACCCCTTTTGCCAACAGGGTTCCTTTACTTATATGATTTGAGCTGTGATTTCTTCCATACCACTTTGTCATTTACAAAATGCTTCCTTCCACACACGCCACATTATCTCATCTGGTCCATCGTCCCAGAGATGGAAAGAGGCCCACCCTACTCACCCTCTGAAGACCCTGTATTGAAAAAAAAATGAAAGGTGGCTGAGATGGGGGACCTACCAAAATGCTGCCCATTTTCAATGTCTACAGTTCCCAAACTGGCCCAGCGAACACACACGCAATGCCGTATCATTTTACTGGCCCCAGGAACTGTGTTCACCAGTAAGCCTCGGTTTCTCTGTCTCTACAATGGAGTTAACAATGTCTGCTTGCCTCTCTCCTCATACTGAGTGTCACAGCAAGTAGGACAGGAAACCACACAGCATGGAAGTCCCGTTCACCAGCCCACCCACTGCCTTCTAGTCAATCTGACCATTGGGACCTTGTAGCTGCTCCGTATGTAAGGTTTCTGAGTCTAAGCCTTTAACAGGAGCAGAAAGCCTCAACTTTCTACCGAGGATCGCCTGGTAGGTTTGAACGGCCAACCATGCACTTAGCAGCCCTGTTGTTTTTTGGGGTGCCCCAGGTCTCTGTTAATCCTAGGTATTTATTTTTTTATTGCTAACGATTACATTCTTTGCCTCTAAGAACGAGGCTGTGTTTTTGTCGGTGCCTGCCATGTTTGAAGTGTGTCCTAAGGATGACAGAGAGGTGCTTGCTTCATTCTGAGGAAAGAGAGAGAGAGAGAAGAAGGGCCATCCGATGATAAATGTTGGTCTGGTCCTCAGTGAGTCACACCATACATTACTCTGAGGAAGGATGGAGTGAACAGGAAAGAGAGGAAGGGAGAGTCTGAGGAGGGGGGCCAAAGGCACACACACAGTTTACAGATCGCAGAAGGGCAGAGGGTCCCAACGGGAAGGGAAGTGGGGTTACTAGATGAGTGGAGTTTAATCTTGATTGCTGGCCTTCTGGAAGGATGAGAGACAAGCAGTCAATACCAGCAGGGGTGACTAGGCCATTCTGGGGGTTTGGGAGACAGAATCTGGCCTCTGTCCTTGGTACCTTCCACCAGCGACTCCCCTTTCTTGTGGCCCACATTGTACAAATGTGGGGTGGCCCAGGAGAAGCCGACTCAGGCTTCTCTGTGGGGGAGAGGAGGTAGCAACTGCCACAGTACCAAGGATGCGCTGAGCTAGAGGGGAGGGCAGATTCTTGCGGTTTCTGGGCCCAGACCACCCTACAGGTAGCTGCAAATCTGAGATGTGCTCAGGTGTTCCATGCTACCTGCTGTCCTTCATTCAGACCTGAGGTGTTTGTGCCACTGTTCATAAATGTGAGGACTGGCTAGGGGCATTTGTCATTGCTTTCCAAGCCCTCTACACTCAAGTCTTAGGGATTACAGATGGCGGCCATCACATGATCTGGAGGGATCTGACACCCTCTCTTTAGTACAGGGAGCTAGAGGAGAGGTGTTACAGATCCAGTTGTCTTCTTCAAAGACAAGCAGAAGTCCCAAGCCCTGTACTTGTGATGGTGACCTCGTTTGCAAGTGTTGTCAGTTAACTAGGTCACACTGGAGTCATTGCTGCTCTTGCTGTCCTTGTTAGTTGTCACCCAGTCGATTCCGACTTACAGCGCCCCCAAGTGTGCAAAGCAGAACTGCTCCACAAGGGTTTCAAGGCTGGGATCTTTTGGAAGAAGGTCCCCAGGCCTGGCTTCTGAGAAACTTCTGGATAGGGTTGAATGCACAAGTTGAGTGGGTCCTAATCCCTTCTGAGTGGCATCTTACAAAAGCGGGGAGCACACATGGTGACAGTGGCATTCACATGTGAAGACCCATCTAGAGGTCAAAGGAAGCCCAGGACTGCCGGCAGCCATCAGAAGCTGGGAGAAAGGGGGAAAACCCTCCTATCTCAGAGCTCTCAGAAAGAACGGATGGGACTGACACCCTGACTGGGAAACCATACATCTCTGTTCTCAACAGCCCTCCGCTTTGTGGAATCCTGTTGAGACTAAGACCGAAGGCAGAGACAACTCCAGGGACACCAGGCTGGGCCCCACTCGGGCAGGATGTTCAGGGCTCTGCTGACTTTGAACCTTTTGTACTTTCTTCTTAGAAACAGGTACTTGGTGTCTGCCCTGGCACATGACCCTAATAACAGTGAGCTGTGGCATGTGCTCCTCATCTTCCTCAGCCCTTTCTGTGTCAAGTCTCAAACTCGTAGAAGTCTTATTTCCTTAGGTGTGAAACTAGGGACATGGGAGAAGGGGAACAGCTCTCTTGGTCATTCCTGTCCTATTCAGTGAGTGTCCTCATCTCTCCAGGGAGTCACGGAGACATACTGCCTGACTTCAAGTTCCAGCTCCACCATGGATCAGGTGCTGCTCTGGGCCTCAGTCTTCTCACCTGTACAGTGGGGCTGTAACAGAAGTCACCTCACAGCTTGCTGCCAGGATTCAGGGCGTATGCACCTGTCAAGCACATGGCCTGGTGTGGGGTCCATGTCTGATTTGTGTGCATGAATGCACGGTGACGTTTCTGTCCCAAGGTGGCGTGTTAACCGGGTTTGCAGGAGCTCATCCTCTGCCCAGCCCTATGGGGTGTGTGCAGATGGGGAGACAGGTTCTGAGCAGTCCATCACCAGTCAGGTAGTGGCAGAGCCCGAATACCAACCTGGTGAGCCAGGCCCTGACAGCCCGCCCTCCCCCTTTGTCCCCATGCCATCCACCCACCTGCCTGCCTTCTCCAACCTGTGCTCAGCTGGCTCCTGAGACAGGTGACCAGGAATTTTCTGAACCACTGAGTCATTACATTAAGGGAAAGAGAAACATTTACTAGGCCACCCCCGTCCCCATCCTAGGCCTGTTTTACACATCCACTGGACACAGGGATGTATATGTGAATTCACACACACATCACGCACAAGCACATAAAAATGCACAATGCTTACAATGACCACACAGGCACACCTGGACACACGGGTGAACACACACACAAAACACATGCCATGAGCACACATGTACGCAGATGCACATGCACACACATGGCATACATCAGGTTGTTGTGAAGTGCCATCGAGTCGGTTCCGACCTATAGTGACACTGTATAGGGTTTCCCACTAGTTCTCCGGATTCTCCAGCTTAGCCAAGAAAAGCCCCCTTTTTGTGCAGTTGATCCCTGTGGCCCTCCTGCCTCAGACTCTGCATGACCTCATCATGCAGATGGGCAGCAGCAGAACTTCCAGCCACTGGGCAGAACCAGGAAGGGTGCCAGCTCATTCATGCCAGGCACAGTCTCTCTCCCTAACTTGATCTCCACTAAAATCCTGCGAGGTTGGTGTAGGAGGCCCTGGGCGCTGAGCCGGCTGCTGGACATACATGGAGAGCAGGACGGGCAGCTCCCTGGCCTGGATGAGGGCACACCTAGCTTCCTGGGGAAGGTGGATGGAGAACACGGAGACAGAAGAATAAATCAACAGCAAATTCCTAGGGCAGCGAGCAGAGACAGAGGGTCAAGGGGGAGTCCCCCTTTAGAAGGAGTAGACAGGGAATGGACTCGCATGACATTTCATCAGCGACCTTTAAGATGAGCTGGAGCAGCTTGGCACAGAAAGCCCGAGAAAGCATTTGGATAGAGGGACAGCTTGCCAAGCCCGGAGGGACCCAGGTGTAACTGCCCAGCCGACCTGAATCTGCTAAGGCGAGCAGGCGTCATTTTACTAGCAGGCCCTAGGTGACTGGGGGGAGGGGAGGCTAGGCAGCTCCCCTTTAATGTGCCAGGATACAATGCAATAGCTTTTCCTCATCAGTCCCCCCTCCTTTCCCCCACCCGCCCTGCCCCCAACATTCCTCCAAGGCTTTTTTTGCTGACACAGCGTATTTCAGGCCCTGCAAGGGCATTTCTGGCCAAGATGTTCACGTTAACCTCTGGACTGTGACCTCTCGAGTATCCACCCGGGATTCCACAGAGGTGGCCCCTTTCCCTTGTTCTGTTTATTTATATTGCAGGGCCTCCTCCAGGCCAAGAGGAAGCCCAGTTTTATTTACAAGTCAACGCCCCAGGGGGCAGAGGGGCCAGTCTGGCACCCTTGTCACCAGGCTGACTGCTGGGCTCCAGCTGCCAGGGTGGAAATCAGTTTTGAAGGGGTGTCACTTCACAGATGGAGGATGAGACGGCCATAGAAGCAGGCGAGGATGTGTCCCAGGCATGTCTTTTGGTATAGATGGATGACTGATTAGATATGTCAGACACCCATCAAAGATACATGGCAGGTGGTTGAGAGCAGGGACCTTCATTAACACCCTGTGCCTCATTTTTCCCATCTGTAAAATGGGGTTGGCCACGGCACCCATCTTGGAGAGTTACTGTCATGTGCTTAGAACAAGGTCTAGTAGGGTCTCTGTGTGTTTGTGAAATCAGTAGGGTGCCTTTATACACATATACTCACAGTGCACCCCTCTGCCACAGTTCCTGCTAACAAGGGGAGGGAAGATCCTCAGAGACGTTGAGTCACTTGCCCTGAGACAGTACCCTTTTTGTCTCTGGGGCCCCGGACCAATACTAGGGTTGGGGTGGAGTTTGCCAGGCAGCCAGGTTAATTCATTCACTACCCGTGTTCAGGACAGCTCCTCTTCCCCATCTCCAGAATTAGAATGCGGGACTTGAAGGTTCCCCCAACCTCGCGGGTGCTCAGCCCCAAGTACCCGTGGTCCTCACTCAGTCCCCGCTTAGGAGAGAGGAAGAGAGGCTCTGTCCGGAAGCTGCCCTTCATCCACGGCTGCACCTAGGTCTCCAGAGGCGTCCATACCTGGTTCCTCCCTCGTCCCACGTCCTACTTGACCTTTCCTTACAGACCAGCCTTGGCCGTTGATGGGCTTCAGCTGGTCCCCGAGGAGGCTTTTCAGACAGTTCTCGCCAGGCGGGCTGGAGAGAGCCCCTAATTGGGGCAATGAATCATTGTGCGCAGCTCCTGGGCTGGACACAAAATAGATAGAGGAGCCGGCGAGCTATTGTGCGCAGTTTGGGACGCGGGAGGAGGGGAGGAGAGCGGAGGGCGGGGGAGGAAGAGGAGGGAGCGCGCTAGGGAGGGA
>NW_006408555.1:4017496-4043734 GCF_000296735.1 Chrysochloris asiatica | reverse complement strand
CGCGGCGGTGGGGCCCGCGGCGGCCGGTGAGCGATGAGCGGGCGGGCGGCGCCTGTCTCCCGCAAGCAGCGGCTCATGGCAGCGCTGGCCGAGAGACCGGCGGCTGGCGGCGGCGCACCGCTCTCCTGCTTCATCTGCGGCGGCGGTATCGGGCGCGGCAAGGAGCTGAAGCTGCAGGTGAAGCAGCCTCCGGCGGCGGCGGGTGTGGGGGCCCCAGCGCAGCCCTTCTTTCCGTTTTTGCAGCAGCAAGAGCCGGCTCCCGGCGCGCGCGAGCTTTCACCAGCCGACGGTTGTGTGCTGGTGTGCGCGGTGTGCCGCTGTTTCCTGGGGGAGCAATGGGCCGCTTTCGAGCGCGCCCGCACGCCGGTGGACAAGCGCATGTACTGGCTCAAGCGGCCGCACCAGTGTGAGGTGGGCGCCGGCGGGCGCCGCGGGGGTGCCGGGGCCCCACGCGAGTGGAACGTCGCCTACGCGCTGGGCGCCGGTGGCGGCGACGACGAGGACGAGGACGGCGGCCCCGGACCCCGCGCACCGGTCGACGAGGCGCGTGACTCGGAGCTGTCTGAGCTCTCGGACACTGACCCTTTCTCCGAGCCAGACCCAAGCACGCGCGACGCCCTCAGTCCCCCTCAGGACGCGGCGCCGCCGCCACGGGCCACCCCGGTGCTAGGCCCTCCCGGGCCCCGCGGTCTGGAGTGGAGACCGGCGCCGGGACTTCCGCCAGGCCCAGGCCCAGAGCCCCCCGCCCAGGAAGACTTGGATGAGGAGGGGACTGCCTTGAAGCTGCACGTGAGCGGGGAGTCCAGAACAGGCGGTGGGCGCCGGCGAAAAGGGACTGGGGGGCACTGGGTTCCAGAGGTCCGGGCCAGCGTCCTGAGGGGCATTCAGGACCTTTGGCCAGACCCTCCTGCCGAAGCGCCCCCAGCAGATGGCTTGAAAGGGGCTGCCTTGGGCAGGGCCACCGAGACTCCAGAGAGCAGGCTGCTGGAGGAACCCCGTGGGGGCTACAGCTCCTCAGAGGACAGTGACATTAACATCACTAGTGAGGAAGAGGATCACAAAGAGCAGACCCTCCCTGTTCCCTGTGGCTCCAAAGAGAAGGACAACAGTGGCCGTGTCCCCCCAGGACCCCTGGAGAGCCGTGTGGTGCCCCCAGAGGGCCTCTGCTGTTACATCTGCGGGTCTGCGCTGTCCGCGGCCTCGCAGCACCAGATCCACGTGCAGAAGCAGGAGAAGTTGGCGCACGCCCCCTTCTTCCCCTTCCTGTGGTTGCACAGCCCGCCCCCAGGAGCCCAGCCCATCAGCCCTGGAGGCAGCACGCTGGTGTGTTCTTGCTGTTTCACCTCCCTCAGACAGCAGTGGCAGAGCTTTGAGCTGGCCAGCGTGCCTGTCCTGCAGCGGCTGTATGTGGTACCACTGAACAGCCAAGCGCCTGGCATGGCCTCCAAAGGCAGAAGGCTGCCCCGCGAAGAGGGCACGCCTGCTGGGGTTCTCCGAGAGGCCTGCTACCTCTGCGGGGAGGATTGCACCCAGGATGCCCGCACTGTGCCCTCCAGGATCCTCAATGGCACTGCCAGGAGCACGATGCACTTCCCCTTCCTCAGCCTGTTGCCCTGCCCGCCCAACGCCCGCGCCCCCAACAAGCTCTGTGAGGTTCGCAGCTGCCCCAAGTGCTTCAGTGTCTTGGAGGACATCTGGGCTCTGTACAGAGCCTGCCACAGTGAGGAGCTCATCACCTCTGTGCAGGGCTTCCTAGGCAGATACCACCAGGCTTTCTCTGCCTCTGACCCTGGCATCTGCGAGCCACCCATCTCTGCCCAGGGTGGCCTAACAGCTGTCTGCTATGTCTGTGGGGCTGAGCTGGGCCCCGGCAAGGAATTTCAGCTCAACGTGAATCCTTCCAGCCGCCTGGGCGAGAAGGAGCCCTTTTTCCCCTTTCTCACTGTGTACCCTCCGGCTCCGCGTGCCCGGCCCGCGGACGCCACTGGCCTGGTGGCCACCTGTGTGCTCTGCTATCACGACCTGCTGGGCCAGTGGATCCAGCATGAGGCCCGAGGTGCCCTCCACGCCATCAGCGCCTGGTCTCGGCAGTATCAGGTGGAGACCTTCGTATGCTTCTTCTGTCAGCAGGAGAAGAAACGCTGTCTGGGACTGAAGGCTGTGCGCGTGGCCAGATTGCCCCTGTTCCTCTACGCCTTGCGGGCCAGCCACAGCCTGCTGGTGGACGACGGCAGGCAGCTGATCATCGGTGCATGTGTGGAGTGCGGGACTTTAGTGTGTGCCGGCCAAGGGCCCAACCGACAGCGATCCTCTGGCTGGAGTTCCCCGGTGGCATTGTCGACGAAGGTAAGCAGTGGTTCTCCTTAGAAACTCTGCAGGGAAGAAAGAGGCGTTGTTTTTTGTTCCTCTGTGTGTGTTTTTGTGTGTGGGAGGTGGTACTTAGTGGACCACTGGGGCTGGCTCTGCTTCCAGGAGTGGGCCATGCTGAAAATAGCAGGCAGGGGACACAGTTTGAGTGTGTTTGCGATGGAGTCTGTCCAACAGGAAGTTCAGGGTCTGTCTGTCATCTGCCTGATAGAGTGGTAATTAGTTGGGCTGTTAGGTCATCAAGAGGTCCTGGCCCTCCCCCTGTTTGGAGCACACCAGAGATAGAAGCTCCTCTCCACTCGACTCCAAGGCTGTCCGTGTTTCCCAGCCCCCGCCCTTGCTCTCCCTTTGACACTCACAGCAGATGGAAATGACTTTCTAGACGTGGAGAATGCAGGGAAACAGTGGCCCAAACAGACTTCTCCCCGTGGGAAGTCTTTCTGTTCTCTTAGTCAGCTGTGAGGCCTGGGTGCTCTGTGTTGATTAGGCATGCCAGCCTTTACTCACAGCTGGAAGGAGGAGCCAGCAGGGGTCTGGGTGGCCTGAAGGCTGTGAGGCCTAGTTTCCCCCAAGGCGGTAGACTGGCTTGTTTGGCAGACACCTGGCGTTTGTGTCTCAAGGGCTGGCAGAGGGGCGTGTGGTTGGGGCCTGGTGACTCTGTTCATGAAGGTAGTTGCTGGTTCCGCCTCACACATGTGCTCACCCAGCCCATGCCCACACATGATGGCTGCCTTTGTAAGGCTGTGTTCCCACATGGAGCTGCCCTCAACCTGCGTACCACACACCTTTGTGTTTCGCCAGCTCTCTCTTTGCTGGTGCTGGGTCGGGCTTTAAGGCTGTCTTTGGGGATTCCGGTGGGACAGCCTCTGATTTTCAACTGAGTCTGTAATCTCCCATCTTGGATCGTGACCCACTCCTTGGTGGTGTGTGGCAAGCCAGTGCTAGGGTCTGCTGTAGGACTCTGAAAACTGGTTCCAGGCAGGTCTGAGATTGGGCAGAACTTCAGATGGGAACAGGTCAGCCCCGGTTCCAATCCTGTCTTTTTGGTCTGGGTAGCTGAACCCCATGAGTGTCTTATCCTCACAAAGCTCTCCAATTCCAGGGCTGAGCGGTAGGGAGTAGGAAATGAGTGTTGTTAAGTGCCATTGAGTTGGTTCTGACTCAGAGCGACCCTGTATAGGGTTTTCAAGAAGTAGCTGGTGGCTTTGAACTGCCAACCTTGTGATTAGCAGTCCAGTGCTAATTCTGTAGCTCCACAAGATTTATTGTTGTTGTTAGGTGCCATCGAGTCGGTACCAACTCACAGTGACCTTATGCACAGCAGAACGAAACACTGCCTGATCCTGGGCCAATGTCACTACTGTTGGCCATGCTTGAGACCATCGATGCTGCCACTTGGCCAATCCATCTCGTTGGGTGAGGGGGGGTCTTCTGCTTTTTCTCTGACCCTCCACTTTACCAAACATGATCTCCTTCTCCAGCAACTGCTCCCTCCAGACCGATGTATGAGAGACCAAGTTTGGCCATCTTGGCCTCCAAGGAGCACTCTGGCTGCACTTCTTCCATAAGACTGTTGTGAAGTGCTGTCCAGTTGGTTCTGACCCATAGAGACCCTGTATAGGGTTTCCAAGTTGCAGCTGGTGAGCTTGAACTGCTGACCTTGCAGTTCAAACGGCTATGCGGTCTGGCACATTAACGCACAGTGCCACACCAGGCCTCCTCCACAAGACTAGGGAGATGGAAATGTTCGAGGCTGAGTGAGTGGTATTTGGTGGGACCCACTTGGCGTAGTCTACTGGAGCAGGCCGACTCCATGCAGCTCTCCCTGTCTGCAGTGTGGGCTGACTTGAGGCTCGGTGGTAGCATCTCACCAGTCATCACAGTGTTCTTTATGAGACCCCTCATATCAGGTGTGTTCTGGGGGACTCCAGGAGTGTGGTGAGTCCGTCCACTTCTCTGTCAGCAGTAAGGGAAGCCACTGGTGAGCATTGGGAGCTTGTAGAATCAGAAGCCACTGCCATACCCTGGTCCTGGGAGAGTGTCAGGGTGCAGATTGTGAAACTAGCTGGTGTCCTACCCTAAAGGGATTGGCTGGGCTGGGAATCTCAGTGATTTGCACCCTTTCTAGCAAGTCATGGTATTGGCTCCTTACCTGCTGTTAAGAACCATCCAGTTAATTTGGAAAGCAGCCCCGTGTGACAGAATACAACAGTCTCAACACGGAGCCAGCGCTTTCTCCTCCAGAGCTGTTGAGAGGATTTGAACCATCACTGTTTTGGTTTGCAATGAAGAGCTTAACTGTTGTGCTACCAGGGTTCCTCCTACCCTGGCCTTATGAGTATCCCCATTTTACAGATGAGTAAATAGAGACTCAAGAGAAGTGACATGAGCTTGGTGGGTCTGAGTTAAGCCTTAGAAGATGGGTTGGGTGTGTTTGGGGAGACAGTGTCCAGAAGTTTAGGAACAGGACAAGGATGAGCCAGGCAGCCTCAGAGGACAAGGAGGTGTCTGTCAGGGATGAGGGGGAAATAAGGTTGGAGCAGCTGGAGGCCTTGAAATCAGGAATAGGAAGTCAGGCATTAACTTGAGGGCACAGGGGAGCCATAAAATGTTCTTGAGAGGAGTGGAACGGGCTGTGGCAGTAGTCCAGGTAGGTGGTGGGGTGAAAGAGGCAGGCTTGGGTGTGTTGTCGGCAGCTGTCTGGGTCTCAGGCTCCTTTAGACTGAAGGACACAAGAAGCATCAATGCCTGACATCTCAGAAGACTTGGGTTGACAATCAGCAGTAAGCTGCAAATGCAGCTATTTGCCCTCCTCTCATAGCCATTTAACAAGTACCTTTGGAACCCTTGCACTGTGCTGAAGCGCCTCACTGCTAACCAAAAGGTCAGAGGTTCTAGTTCACCCAGAGATACCTCAGAAGGGAGTCTCTGGCCATCTACAGCCATCCCCTGATGATGAACGAGTTTCATTCCCAGTTCTTGAATGAGCTGAATTTGTGCCTAAGTTGAAACAGTTAGGTAGGTACGATTTGTATATAACATTAGTCAAATGTTTTCTTGTTAAGTTCCATCCAGTGGGTTCCAATTCACAGCAACCCTGTGTAGGATTTCCTTGGAGTGACTGGTGTGTTTGAACCACTGACCTTGTGGTGCACAGTCCACTGCTTATCCTACAGTGCCACACTCTGTATTGTACATCTTAGTGTATGTTGTTGTTATGTGCTGTGGAGTCGGTTCCGACCCATAGCGACCCTGAACAGGGTTTCTGAGGCTGTAAATCTTTATGGGAGCCCAAAGCCTCATCTTTCTCCCGCAGAGCACCTGGGAGTTTTGAACTGCTGACTTTGAGGTTCGCAGTCCGATTCGTAACCGCTACGCTACCAGAGCTCCTTATCTTAGTATATTTTTATTCATAAGCAAATGAATGACTTCCAGATGCATTAAAACATCTTTAGCACAATGATTACAAGATAGTGTGGCACTGTTGGATCAGTACTGGACGCAGTTCAAATCTACTAGCTGCTCCTTGTTAACCCTATACAGGGTCTGTGTGAATTGGAACCTACTCGACGGCGCTTAGCAACAACAGTAATAATAATAATATTTTGATGTGTGTTGTAAAGTTGTTGTTGTTGTTGTTAAGTGCCGTCGAGTCGGTTCCGACCCATAGCGACCCTGTACAGGGTTTCTGAGGGTGTAAATCTTTACGGGAGTAGAAAGCCTCATCTTTCTCCCGCGGAGTGGCTGGTAGTTTCGAACCGCTGACCTTAAGGTTCGCAGCCCGATTCGTAACCACTACGCTACCAGAGCTCCTTGTGTTGTAAAGTAGTGCTTGCTTTTTATTATGAACCATTGTATGTGCCTCAGAGTTTTGATAAAACAGGCTTGTGGGTGTGTGTGGGTTAGCGACTATAGTTGTCTGAAAGTTGGTTGGAAATCAGTCGTTAGAAGCCCTGTGGAGCAGAGTTCTGCTCGGACACACATGGGCTCACTGTGAGTCTCGGCTTTTTCACTCAGTACCAACCTCTGTTCCAGACACGGGGGGAGGGGAGAGGCAGACAACAGTCAACAGATTAATACAACTTCCGGCAGCATGAAGTGCTGTGAATTAAACAAAGCAGAACAAGGCTTGTGACCATCCAGGGTGAGTGGGGGTAACAGGACCGGCTCGCTGGTGCTGGAACAAACATGGGGGCTCAGAGCAGGAGCGTCAGAATGAAGAACACTCTGACTCTGCCTGCAAAGGAGAGAGGGGTCCTGCCCCCCAAACATTTCCCCAATGCTAGTCCTGGGTTCTTGATTCCCATAAATGTCTTCTGTTGGTTTGTGAATTGGGGGGAGTGGCCTGGGCATGGGAAGATTGCCGCAGGGAAACCGCTTAGCCAGGGACGGTGTGTTCCAGAAGCTCCTTCGATACTGCCTCGGATGACTCTCCAGTTGTTTCCTGTTACAGTCTCATTCATTAGTGAATCAACCTGAAAATACTGAGAGGAAATGTTCAAGAGGAGAAAGGAAGCAGGGGTGTTGTCATGGTGCCCTCTGACTTGGATGGTGCTGGCTCAATGTCCCCTGGAGGGCTCCTTGCCTGCTGCTTGGCAGGACTGGTGGGGGCGGCGAGGAGACTGGCGCCCCCTGTCTGTGGAAGAATGCAGTACTCGGGAAGTCCCAGGTTTGCCTTCAGGTAGACTTGGTTTGAATCTTCATTCTGCTAAGAGCTGGCCTTGTTCTCTTGGGCTGCAGTTGTACCTGAGAAGTGGGGTGGTTTGTGATAGGAAGGGCATGGGACAGCCTGGGTACAGCATCTGGCACGTAGTTGGGGCGTGGGTTGTATTTATCCCTGCCTTCCTCTGCTGGTAGCTTAGGGTTGGGTGTCTCTGGCTGACACCTACAGGCTCCGAGGGCCAGCAAGTGGGGCTGGCAAGAGATGGCATCTGGGGGACATCACAGTGACAGTGGTGCCTTGACAGGCTGTGCCACATGCTTCACCTGGATTCACACCTGTTGAAAGCTGTCAACAGCCCTACCAGGCAGGTGCCATCCACCTCATGACTAGGAGACAAGTCCGAGAAACTGAGTGTCATGCTAAAGCTGCTCTGCTGTGACCCCAGGACTGGGGTTGGTCCCCTTGGTGGCTCCAGTGGTGACAATGACATTGCCTGGAAAGAATTAGGTCCTAATTGCCCCCCACCCCAGTCACTGTTGTTGTTAAGTGCTGTTGAGTAGCTTCTGACTCATAGCAACCCTGTATAGGGTTTCCAAGGAGTGACTGGTGTGTTTGAACCGCTGATCTTGTGGTTCAAACCAACCTTGCAGTCCAGTGCTTTATCCACAGCACCACACCAGGACTTCTCAGCCACTAGGCAGGAGATTGCCTAAGCTTGCAGGGGGCAAGAGAAGCCCCCACTGGCTGGATCCATTGTCCCTACTGCTGTGTGTCACCTCGCTGATGACAAGGGGCACTGTCTGCCTTTTGTTTCCCCCCCCCCCCACACACACATTATTCAGGTGTTCACAGTCGGCCCTCCCCTCCCTCTGCGGTGCCGGGAGCAGCCCGCCTTCCGTCAAAGAGGGGTCTGCTTGATGGATCTTCTCCCCTCCTGGTGAGCCAGTTAGCTGACAGGCAGCCTCTTTGTGTCCAGCGTTCCGTCCGGGGAGCCGTCTGGTTAATGGAGCATGTAGTTGTTTACCT
Source organism: Chrysochloris asiatica (assembly GCF_000296735.1). NCBI lineage: Eukaryota > Metazoa > Chordata > Mammalia > Afrosoricida > Chrysochloridae > Chrysochloris > Chrysochloris asiatica. Next base: position 4,035,678 of record NW_006408555.1, on the reverse strand, counting down.
AACCACACTCTGGCCTCTCATGGTGGGGACGTCCTGGCCGAGCCCCCCGAGCGTGGCCTCAGAGCCCCGAACAGGTGTTGCTGCCGTCTTTCTCTGCTCCACACTGACATCTGAGGTCTGCCAAGCACGTCTGTCATCACTCGCCTGTCAGGCCGGCCCGCACATCTGTTTCCTGTCCTCCCTGGCTGTCGGCGCCCACACGCTCCTGCTCTTCCTCAGGCCAGACTCAAGGATGGGGGAACCTTCCAGAAGGTGCCAGATCGTGACCCTTTCTCAAGTGTGACCTCCTCCGAAGGGCGGTCTCTGCTTGTCTTGGCAAGTCGGGAGCCATCTGCCTCAAGGAGTAAAGTCTCCAGATGCGGTCCAGTCCCGATGCTGGAGGTGAGTGGAGGACACTAGGAAGTGAAAGAAAAAGGCCTTCGAAAAGTTCAGCCTCCCCCAGAATCAGGGAAGGCGAGGTGGGACCAGTAGAGGGAGGGGGTCCGTCTACAGAGCTTTGTGGCCCCTTCTGTCTGAATTTCCTGCTTGTAAGCTTCCCTCCTGGTATATCTTTCGAAGGTTTGTAGGTTCTGGGTACATTCGCCTGTTGATGTGTTTTGGTTTCTTTGGGAACCTGCTTTTCTGATTCACTTCCAGTGACAGGTAAAGCATGTGATTAGGGAAGAGTCTGGTCTTCCACCTTCTGCCTCAGGTACCTCTGAAGATCTGGAATGTGGCTTTGTTTTCCATGTTGCACCCCCAGTAGGAGTCTCAAGGGGCTGTTTGGAAGGAACCCCAACTTAGCTTGTGGCCTTCCCCTCCCAAATGCAAGCTCAGTCTGCCCATTGGTGGAAATCAAGGATTGGCTTTCAGGGCTCCCAGCTGGTTTGCCTTTCTACTTGAAGTCTCATTGGTGGTGTGGACAGGGATCCGAAGCTGTCTCTGGACTTGTTGGGAATCTATGTAGTGATGTACTGACAGTCTCTGCTATGTGGCTAGGACGTGGGAACTTCTTCTTCTTGGGTCTGGGTTCTGAGTTCAGATGTGGTGCCAGAACCCTTCAACACCATGCTATTCTGTCCAATAGGCATCAATCATGCTTTTCAGCACAATGACCAACAACCTCAAGATTTAACGACCCTTGACCAGTCAGCTAGATGTACAGACATATTACACTTCACACATCTGTGGTTTTTATCAGTTGGAGGCTCTGGCAGCCCTACGTCAAGCAACTCTGTCGGTGCCGTTTTTTTTCCCAACAGCCTGTGTGCTCACTTCCTGTCTCAGTGTCATTCTTGCAACGATTCAGACGTTTCCACCATGTTGTTGCATACTTCATAGACTGCATTGCTGTTGTTAGGTGCCACCAGATCGGTTCCAACTCAGGGACCCCATGTGCAATAGAATGAAACCCCGCCTGGTCCTGCCCCAGCCTCACAATTGTTGTGATGTTTGAGCCCATTGCTGCTGCCTCTCTGTCAGTCCATCTCAGTGGGGGTCTTCACGTGTTTGCTGACCCTCTGCATTACTAAGCATAATGTCCTTCTCTTAGGGACCGGTCCCTCCTGATCACATGTCCAAAGTATAAGAGATGAAGTCTGGCCATCCTGGCTTCTAAGGAGCAGTCTGGCTGTATTTCTTCCAACACAGATTTGTTTGTTCTTCTGGCCGTCCATGGGACTGTCAGTATTTTTTGCCCACATCGTAATTCAGAAGCATTAGTCCTTCTCCGGTCTTCTTTATTCACTGTCCTGTTTTCACATGTATATGTGGCGGTTGGCAATACCATGGATTGGGTCAGGCTCACCTTAGTCCTCAAACTGATGTTTTTGCTCTTCAGGAGGTCTTTTGCAGCACATTGGTCCAATGCAAATCACACTACAGGACAGTGTATTTGGATTCCTGGTGTGGCACCCGAGGATAAGCACTGGACTGCTAACTACAAGGTTGGCAGTTTAGACCCACCAGCTGCTCCCCAGAAACTTCTATACAGGATTGCTATGAGTCAAAATTACTTCTATAACATTTAACAACTACAACATAGAGTAAATAACACTTTCCTGTGACTTAAAAAATATGTGTGGCTTGCTTTGTTGCAATATTTGTCTTATTGTGGTGGTCTGGAACTGAACCTAAGGAGTCACGGTGCCATTGTGGGCTAGGCCTTGGGCTGCTAACTGTAAGGTTGGTGGTTCAAACCTACCAGCCACTCCTCAGGAGACTGATGAGGCTGTCTGCCCCCTTGAAGATTACAATCTTGGAAGCAATGTATATATGTTGTAGTGCCATTGAGTCAGTTCCGACTCATAATGACCTAGTATAGGGTTTTTGAGGAGTGACTGGTGAGTTTTGGAACAGCATATAAAGTCGCTGTAAGTTATAATTGGTTCAATGGCAGCGGGTTAGGTTTTGGGTTGGAACTAAACCCACAGTACCTCTGAGGTCAGCCAGTGCATGGTTTTTTTAAGGTTTTTATTGTGGATTGAGTGAAAGTTTACAGAACAAATCATCAGTTTTACATTCAACAAATCATACACCTTATTTCATTACAATGATTATAATCCCCTCCATGTATCATCAGTTAACATTATTTCTCTCTATTCACTTTAGCTTTTTTTTTTTTTTTTTTAAAACACTCAGACATATATAATAATTTACACCACCAAAGGGCACATTCTGCAAATCTGCCTCCTGTCCCCCAGCTCTCAATCCCTCTCTTCCCATGAACCTAGAGTCTGCAGCTGCTCCCCCTCTCCATGACCCCATCTCTGCCTCCATCTCTGGCGTCGCTGCTTCTCTGGATAAGGTCTCGTATTCCGCTTGTGCTCTTCTTCCTTGATGGTCCTAGAGTCCTTTGTTTCTGGACTGTAAGATTAACTACTCCCCTGTTTTTCTTACAAAACTTCTACCTTTCAATTATGATAGTCGCAATTAGTCATTATGATAACTTACTCACTATTGAATCATAAGAATCTTGTCTCTATCTCTTTTAGCCAGAACCATCTAGACAAGATGAAAACTATTAAACTAAACTCCCCCTTGAAACCTTGTAAGCCAGTCACTTCATGCCTTTATCGCCCCCTCATTTTAGGTAGCCAGTGTCTAAGTTGCCTGTCCCTATCTGCCCTGTGTACAGACTCCTTCCCTCTCTGTTGGTATTTAGAGTTACTACCTCCATGAGTATAGGTCAGGTTCATCAAATTGTAGCAATTTACCAATGTTTCCTTTATAAAAAATTATAATTATTATTTTTTGTCTTCCTCTAATCAAGTTCTGATTATCAAGCCATCAAGGCTAGGTCATGTGGGTCCTGTGCATGTTTTGGAAGCATTTCTGGTATCCCTTTGCCAGGGTTATGACTGCAGTCCCGCCTCCTGTCTCTACTCATGTTTTCTACCCGTGTTAAACGCTGCCCTGTAGAAACAGATGTGTATTCGCCCAAGAAGCTGGGCAGTAAACCAGGCTCTCCGTGAGCCCCTGGAGCTCCAGACATGTGCTATACTTCCCAGGCTGCCCTGCCCTGGCCATGCTGGGGGCCTGGGAGGGAAGCTGGCTGTAACCATGTAGTGTGTCAAGGCCTGTGCTGAGCTCAGGATGGGGTCTGCTAGGAGCCCACAGGTGGGTGAGGGTGGGGTGTTGAAGGAGTTGATGTGTAAGACGAGTCACTAAGACAGAAAAGGGAGGTCCTGCCCTCCTGGCTGAAGAGCATGTGACAAAAGTTCGGACTGCGAGGGGTACCTGGTTTGTGGGAGAGCCGGAATATTCCACTTAGACCTGGAGAAGGAAAGGAAGCAGTGGGCTTGGTGGGGCCAGGTCTGGGGCAGTGTTTGGAGCTCTGTGTCTTCAAATCTGTTGGGATTTTAAAAAGGCCAATGGCTGACCCCCCTCCCCATCTCTGTGAAGTCAGCTTTTTGGAGGTGGGCCTCAGACCTTGAAAATATCCAGATGATTCCAGTGGGAGGAGCCTGGGCCTTTGATCTTGAAGTCCCCGGCAGTCTCAAAAAGGACTCCATTCTTCATACAGGTTGTGTGTGTCGGTCGGGCACCTCCGTGTCCCTGGTTAGTGCTCAACTACTAGTTGAGTGGTTGGTGATGCCGACAGACGAAAGGCCTGGTAATCTACTTTGGAAAATTCTGTGATTGTAAACCCTGTGGAGGCAAGTCGACGCTGTACCTGTATCACCATACAGTGAATAGACTCAGAAGCAAATGACAGAACAAAAGCAAGCAGCCTCCGGGCACTGGTCTAGGGGGCAGACTCCATCAACAGGCAGATGAGGCAGGACTCCGGAGCTGACTGACAGTTGAGGATGTTGGGGCGCTGTGATGTCGGGGAGACTGGGACTGAGAGTGATGAGGACCGGAAGGGGGAGGGGATGGGGAAGAGGTGGGTGGCAGAGATCGGCAGGGGCCAGGTCAGATGGGGTCTTGTTAGCCAGAGTGAGGAGTGTGGTCAGACCCTTACTGAAGCCGCTGGGGCATGTGTGTGTTTCCAATTAACATACAACTCACTTAACAGAAAATTCACTCTTTGACGTAGTTCTGAGGCGTCTCAGTTCTCGGGAGCACTCTAACAGGAATCCTACAAGTGGATGGCTTTAGCCTACAGAAACGGATGCTCTCACACTTTAGGAGTCCAGGAGTCCACATTCAGAGAGCAGCAGCAGATACAGGGGATAGCTTTCTCTCTCTGTTGGCTCTTGGGGAAGGGCCTTGTCATCAATCTTTCTTTGGATCTAGGAGGTTCTCAGCACAGGGACCCAGATCCCAGGGACGTGTTCCGCTCCCAGCTCTTCTTTATTGGTGATAGCAAGTCCTTCCTCTGTTCGCTGCTCTCTTCTTTGATCTCGTTAAGATAAGATGGGATGTAGGCCATAGCCCAGGGAAGCTCCCCTCACATGGGACCAGAGCTGGGACATGAGTAAGCGTGTCGCATTCTATCCTGCTGCCTTAAAACGGATGACTGATGGCATCCGATGACATCTTGGGGGATGATCACGTCAGCACAGAACCACCCAATCACTGAGAATCGTGGCCCAGCCAAGGTGATGTCTATTTCATGGTGGACACTTTTCAGTCCTCAACAAGTGGTTTTTACTGTGTTCATGGCATGCAAACATCATCTGTGTCTTAATTTCAGGATATTTTTTGTCACCCCAAAGAGGAACACCATACCTATTACCTCTTGCTCCCTGTGTCCCCTTCTCCCTTGTCTCTGTGGATTTATCTATTCTGGACGTTTCCTATCAGTGAAGTCATGTAAGATGTGGTCTGTTCTCAGCATAATGTGTTCGAGGGCCGACCGTGTTGTAGTGTGCATCAAAATTTTGTTTCTTTTTATGACCAAGTAGTATTCACCGGTCTGGCTCTCCCACTCTTAGTGTACCCATTCAGCCATTGATGTGCCTTTGGTTTATCTCTACCTGTGGGCCCTTGTGAAAAATCCTGTGATGAACATTGGTGTGCAAGCTTTTGTGTGGACGTACGTACTCATTTCTCTTGGAATTGCTGGGTCAAATGTTAAGTCTATGGTGAAACTATTGGGTGAGTACTTTCTCATTTTGTTGTTGTTCTTGCTAAGGGCCCTAGAGTCAGTTCTGACTCACAGCGACCCCGTATAGGGTTTCTGAAGAGCGGCTGGTGGATTTGAACCACCGACCTTGGCGATTAGCAGTCCAGTGCTTATCCCACAATGCTATAATACTTTTTGGAAGCGAGGATAGCAAGACTTCATTTCATGGACTGGTCATCAGAAGGGACCAGTCCCTGCAGAAGGAGGACATGATGCTTGGTGAAGTAGAGGGTCAGTGAAAAAGTGGAAGACCCTCAGGGAGTTGAATTGACACAGTGGCAGCAACTATAGACTCGAACAGGACAATGAATGTGGAGGTGGTGTGGGGCCAGGCGGTGGCTTGTTCTGTTGTACACAGGCTCGCTGTGTTAAAAGCCTCTCAGTCGCACCTAGCAGCAACAAGCAGGACAATCACACCATATGACTTAGGTCTAAACAACTTCACATTTGGGGTTCCCTCACTGACAGCGGCACATCACGCTCCAGGCCTCGACTTGTGTCTGAATGAGTTGAAGAGCTTGGACTTACCCTTGGGGTTTTTGACTTGATAGAGCCACAACCCTAGGATTCACAAGCATTCACAGTGGCCTTGGCCAGGACCCTTTGATTGTCTTGGTCTCAGTTTTCCCTTCTATAAAATGGGAGCAGGCGGGTATCCTGCTTGCTTCACCCCTCAGCTTCTATGCAGCTAACTCTGACCCCCCTGTCATGAGAAGCCTGTTAACAGGAGTCCGGGCATAAGGGGGAGAAGACCCTTGAGGGTCTTGATCAGTGCTCTCACGTTCACTGTGCTCGGACTGGTAGCTCCGGCCACTTGCTTTTGTTCCCCACTGCCTGACCGGTTTGGAACCCCATGTGAAACTGGTAGCTGGATTGGATTTCCTGTGAGAGGTACCAGCAACTGTGTTTGACTGGCACGAAGGCCCTGAGTCAGTCTTTGGCCCAGTGGAGCCAGGGCTCCTGAGTGAGATCAGGCACATTTCGGGGCTACTGCTTCTACCTCCTCGGCCACAGGGGGCAAAGGCAACATGGGGAGAGGGGATGTGCCCAGGGCCCAAGGGAGACACTTGAGAGGCCAAAGCACTTCAAGACCGTGACGTCCTGCTCCACAAGTTAGTGTCATATGCTAGGCAGAGCCAGTGACAAGGGACAAGAGATGAAGTTGGTGGTGACAGGCATCGTTAGGGCCTTCACTTCCTAACAGCACTCTCTGTAACAGCACATGCCCCCCTCTAACCATCTGACATGGTGGGCCCCCTCCTTGCTATTCTGACTTTACATGTCAGGAAATTAAGGTATAGCAAGGGGACGTCACTTGCTCAAAATCACGTAGCTGTAAGTGTTGGAGCTGGGATTTGAGCCTAGACTGCCCGGCTTCAGCGTCTCGGTGCCTTATGAATGGGAAACCAGGATGCAGCCACATGGGAAATGAAGGCTGCCTTGTGGACTGTGGCGTGGCCTCCTGGTCAGTGGGGGAATTGGCTAAGGCCTGAAGTGGTGGTCAGGGAGGGCTACCTGGAGGAAGGGGAAATGGTTTCCCCTTCCACATTTACACCCTAGGTACCATGTGCAGCGTTCTCCGGATGTGAGTCTATGCTTGGATTACTTGGAGGTTACCCATCAATTTAGTATATTATAAGAACCAGGTTGATGTTTAACAGGCATGTTCAGATGATATTCTGCACCTCAGAATAATGAATGCTTCATGATAGGGAACTTGGAGCAGGTAAGAGACAGGTGGGTCCTGTACCAGATTGGGTCCCTCTGCCCTGCGAGCCCCTGACCCTCCCTGCTCTCTCTTCCACAACTGGCTATCCACTGGTTCCAGGGCCCCTCTGGGTCCATCCCTTCCCCAGCTCCGCTCTGCTGTGTGGTAACCTGGTGATACGGGTAAGACGCTCAGCCTGTGGCTCTCCTACTTTGTAGTGGGTGAACCACCCTGAGGGTATGTGATATTGCACCCATTGCTCAGATAGGAAAGCCCGGCAAAACTAGGAGGTGAGATGGGCCTCACGCCAGGGCCTGCGCCTCCCCCCACCCCTGGGTTAAGTGGCGCCTTGCGGGTGGTGCCTGCTCTCTTGTACCACAGGGCCTGCCTCCACGCTGCCCAGCCCCTGACCCGGCTTAGGGAAGGCTCCAGCTGGTTTCCTGCTCCGGCTCCCAGAAGGGGATCGGCGGGAGGGGAGAGGGTCTGAAGATTTATACCACCGCCACGGTGTTTTATAAGCCTCACCAGACCCATAAACGTCGTCTCGTGCTTCCAGACAAGAAGGTTCGCAGACGGGGATTAGGTGACTTGTGTGCAGCTTCTGGTGTCTAGGAGGGGCTGGCTGGGGGTTAGAGCAGGGGGCCTTCCACACCAGGACAGCAGCCACGATGTAAGGCCAGTGGTGTCCCGGGGAGGGAGGTCGGGGTCAGGGTCGGGTCCAGGCGGCCATGATGGCTTTGGAGCTTTGTTGACCTGATTACTTTTAGCGACCCGGTTTCCTGTAGCATGCCTGGTCCCTTCCAGCCACCCTCTGTTCCTGCGTACGCTGTCTCTTCTGTGACACTGTGCCAGGTCCTGGGAACTGTTGGGTGGGGAGGGCTAAGGGGCACAGAGCAAGGCTTTGTGCTGGGTTTCCCGGCTGTGTGTGGCCTCTCCCAGGCAAGGGACAAGGCTGAGGGGGCGTTGAAGGGCTGAGCACAGCAAATGAGGGGCGGGTTCAGCCAGCAGGGCTGCCCAGAGTCTCCATGTGTCTGACCCGCTGTCATCTGGCTGCTTGGATGAGCACCACCAGGTCGAATGACTTCCCGGCTCTCCCGGAGGGTGGGAGGTGACATTCTGGAAGCCAGATGGTTGTGGTTGAATCACGTCCCCTCCCATTGATCCCCTTCTGGGAGCCAGAGCAAGGAACTAGCCGGAGCTTCTCTTGATCCTGGTCAGGGACTGGGCAGGATGGAGGCAGTGCTTGCTGTCCAAAGGAGCAGGCCCTTAGAGTGGCCATCTGAGCCCGATACACAAGGTGAAGGTGACCTGTGTGGAGCTTTCCTTTTCTTGTCAGGTAAGTCAGTCGAGGCCATATGGAGCTGTGTGCAATCGAGTCGATTCCCACTCATCCCAACACTGTTGGACAGAGTACAGCAGCCGCACAGGGTCTCCAAGGCTGTGAATGTTGATGGGAGCCGACAACAAGGTCTTTTCTTCTGCTAAGTGGCTGACCTTTCAGTTAGCAGCTGAGCGCTTCATCACTGAGCCACCAGCGTTGTCAAGTCTGTTCCGACTCATGTTGTTAGGTTCCATCGAGCCGGCACCGACTCATAGTGACCTATGCATAACAGAACAAAACACTGCCCAGTCCTGTGCCAACCTCACAGTTGGTGCTACATGAGACCATTGCTGCTACCACCGTGTTAGTCCATCTCATTGCGGTGGGGGTGGGGGTGGGGGAGTGTCTGCTTCTTTTTCTCCAACCGTCCACTTTACCAAGCATGATGTACTCCCCAGGGCCTGCTCCCTCCTGATAATATGTGTAAAGTATGAGAGACAAAGTCTGGCCATCCTGGCTTCCAAGGAGCCTTCTGACTGCACTTCTTCCAACACAGGTTCATTCTGTTTGCAGTCCATGATACTTTTAATATTCTCCTTGAACACCGTAACTCAAATGCATTAGTTCTGCTGTCTTCCTTATACACTGCCCAACTTTCACCTGCATGTGAGGTTATTGAAATACCGTGGCTTGAATCAGGCACACTTCAGTCCTCAAACTGACATCTTTGTTCTTGAACACTTTCAAGAGGTCTTGTGCAGCACATTTGCCTGATGCAATATGTCATTTGATTTCTTGACTGCTGCTTTCCTTGAGTGTTAGTGGTTGATCGGAGCAAAATGAAGTCTTGGACAACTTCAGTCTTTTCTCCATTTATAGGAATGTTTATTGAACCAGTGGTGAGGTACAACGTATACCAAAAGCTGTGTGGTCTTTGATCTTCATTAGTAAGTATTTTCAGTCCTCTTCGCTTTCAGCAAGCAAGGTTGAATCATCTGCATATCGCAGGTTGCTAATGAGCTTTCCTCCAGTCCTGATGCCATGTTTTTCTTCATATAACCCAGCTTCTTAGAATACTTTGCTCAGCATACATGTTGAATAAGTATGGTGAAAGAATACAACCCTGGTGCACACCTTTCCTAATTTTAAACCATTTGGTGTACCCTTGCTCTGTTAAAACAACCGCCTCTATGTACAGGTTCCTCATGAGCACAATTAAGTGTTCCGGAATACTCATTCTTTGCAATGTTGTCTATAGCTTGTCATGATCCACATAATCAAAAGCCTTTGCATAGTCAATAAAGCACAGGTAAATATCTTTCTGGTATTCTCTGCTTTTAACTTAGCTCCATTTGATGTCACCAGTGGTATCCCTAATTCCACGTCCTCTTCTGAATCTGTTTTGAACCTGTGGCAGTTTCCTGTCAATGTATGGTTGCAGATGTTTTTGAATTATCTGTAGCAGAATTTTACTTGCATATATGATATGAATTGTAGAATCTGATGATTTCCACATTCCCTTGGGTCACCTCTCTTTGGAATGGACACAAATATGGATCTCTTCCAGTCAGTTGGCCAGGTAGCTGTCTTCCACATTTCCTGGCATGGATGAGTGAGAGCTTCCAGTGCTGCATCAGTTTGTTGAAAGATTTCAATTTGTTTTCCATCAATTCCCGGAGTCTTGTGCTTTGCCAGTGCCTTTAATGCACCTTGGAGTCCTTCCTTCAGGATCATTGGTTCTTGATCATATGCTACCTCTTTTTTTTTTTTTTTTTTTGAATTTTTATTGTTTTTTTGTGAATTATATGTTGCTTTACATGGGAGAACATTCACTTTACATTCATCCTATTGTATATCGTTTCACTGCCATGGTTACAATCCCCTCCATGCATCATCAACCAACCAAAGGGTATACCCTGCAAACCTGTTCATCAACACACAGCCCCTCTCCTTCTCTGGATCTAGAGTCCCCAGCCACTCCATCTTGTCACGTCATCAACTCTGCCTCCATCTCTGGTGTCACTGTTTCTCTGGGTAAGATCCCGCACTCCGCTCTTCTCCCTTCAGGGTCCCAGGGACCTCCGCTCCTGGACTGCAAAGTCAACCACTCCCCTCCTTTTGCTACAAAACATCTACCTTTACATTTCCAACCCTCACAGTCAGTCCTGATAGCAATTATTCACTGTTGTACCACATGAGTGCTATCCCCATCTCCTTTCATCAGCCCTGCCTAGACAGATTGGATACTACTCAGTGGAGATTCTACCTTCCTCCAGGCCCTCTGGATCTAGGTTCCCTCTTGAAAGCTTGTAAGCCAGTCACTTCTTGCCTTTGTAGTTCTCCCATTTTGGGTAGCCAATGTCCAAGTTGCCCATCCCTGTCTACCATGTGTATCGGGCTAGAAATGACCTTCGCTGTAAAGATGTTCTCTCTTTTGAGCTACTGCATCCATAGGTGCAGGTCAAGTTCATCAAATTGTGTCAGATTACTCTTTTTTTCCTTTTCTTTCTTCTTCTAGTTGAGTTCTGATCATCCAGCCATTGAGGCCAGGTCAAGTGGGTGTTATCTGCAAGTGTGGGTGTTCTTATGCATATGCCCTCTCTTCTTATCAGCTGGACGCTTCACTCTCCACTCTAGTCTCCTGTGGCTATGTCACTGACTCTGGGCCAAAGAGTCCCCAGGTCTTGCCACACTGCTGGCCAACCAGGCATCCACTCAAATTCACAGGAGTCTATTGAATGTTGTAGGGCTTAGCTCACAGCTTCATTGCTGTTTTTCCCTCACTTCTCCTTATCGGTGACCAACGTGGTCACCAGTCAGAGTGCATGTCTGCTCGTGTATTCTTCCCATTGAGTCTTAGTCTTGGAACAGGGTTTGCCCTGAGGAGACCCGACCACTTGCCTTAATGTCTCCTGGGCAAGCAACTTGCTTGTTCTTGTAGTAATCAGTTGGACTGCTGTTAATTGTTTTGTATTTTTTCTGTCAGTCTTTCTTTCAAGAAATATCTTCTGTTCTTCTAGCCGCTCCAGGTTGGTCTGCTTGTCCTTTCAAATGGAAATTTCCCATCTCAGAAGATCCTAGATGGGGTTCAGGATTCCACCTATGGTCTTATATAATACAAAGGGTCTGCAGGAAGCCTCTTTCAGTGAGCATGTTGATATTACAATCAGTTATAGGCAGAAGACGGACTTACAGGCTGTCTGTGGTGATATTTCTGGCTATTCCTTTCCGTCCCCTTCAAATGTCTGTTTTATGATGGTATGCCAGGGAAACCAGGATTCAAAAGACAGCCAACATGTGCTACCGCTTAAAATGGTTGAACATCTACCATTTCTTTTTGTGACTCACAGTGACATTATATAGGGTTTCCCTGGAGTGACTGGTGGGTTTGAACTGCCGACCATGCCTTTCAGATCAACCTTGTGGTCAGGTGTGAAGTCTTGTAGAGAGGAAGACAGACAGGGAAGCAGACGTGAGGATCGTGGGACATCTCCTTCTGAAAGCCAAGGGATTTCAGGGACCCTCAGGGCTCCCCAGAAGCAGGAATTGATTACAGAAGATTTCCCCCTGAAACAGAAAGCACATACCCTGGTTCAGACTCCCAGCATCCACATGTGTTTTGTGTTTTTTTTGTTTTTAACTCCCCCCCTTTTAGTGTGGGTGCTTTTTTCTTAATCTTTTACAATAATGGTCCTATGCCATATTTCTCCTTTTGTGACTGGCTGATTTCACTCAGCATAATGTCCTCAAGGTTCATCCATGTTTTGCGGTGTCTTGCTGCTTCCTTGTTATTCTTTAGGGTGGTATAATATTCCATTGTGTGTATGTACCACAGTTTGTTTATCCATTCTTCCATAGATGGGTAGATGTGTTTATTAAAGCCATGTACTCTGGGGTCCTGTCATGGTCCTTGAGGAGCAGACTGTTCTTACATATTTTCGAGTCTGTCCTAACCCACAGTGACCCTTAATAGGGTTCTGAAGAACGGCTGGTGGGTTTGAACTGCTGACCTGTGGCTACCAGCCCAGTGTTTATCCTACAAGGGCTCAGAGGAGCACACTGAGATCCACCACTTCCTCCCGAGGCGGCGTGGAGTTCTCCTGGTGGAGCCTGTGTGTCATACAGGGCCACGTCGACCTGCCCTGCTCAGTGCCAGGTAGAGGAGGAACTGGACAGGGCCCCACAGGTGACCTCTCCTCCCCGAGTGAACAGGACACGTGGGGACAAAGGTACTCGGCTACCTCAGGAGATGGAGACATTGATGGGGGTGGGAGCTGCGGGATGGGGTCGGGGGGGGGGCAGATACAACACACTCAGGGCCACCCTGAGCCCTCTGGACTCAGGAGAATGGTGTCCCAGCTGTGTCCTCACCTCAGAGGGTGTTGGCATCCTCATCTCTCTTCTGATTGTGGTGGTTGGCGTCCCCTCTGCCCTGAGACCATCTGGGGTGAGACTTGTGGGTGCCAGTGTTGGACTCAGACCTGAACTTGTGTCACCGGCTGTGTGACCTTATCCTGACCTTTGTGGGCATTCCCCATGTGTTCTGACACTTTCCGTAGATCTCCTCACCATCTCCTTCCACTAGTCTGCACAGTCAAGACCACTGGCCCCATTTTACAGATGCGGAGACAGACCCAAGGCCAGAGCTAGGGAGTGGCCGAGCTGGGTGGGGGTGGGGGGGTGGGGGGGGAGAAGGGGGAACACCGAATGTCTGGTCCCAGAGTCTGGTCACGCCTCTTCTCTAAGACCTTCCTCACAGGTGTGCCGTCAGAATGGGATCCACCTGTTCAGCACAGTTCAGGCAGTTAACAAATGTCTGTAGCTGTTTGCTTCTGGTCCTGGACTCCTACTCTCTGTTCTCCATCAAGTGCTCGGGGCTTCCCTTGAATTCCTCTGGAGACGGTGGGAGCTCACTTCCTCAGGAATGATGTGTAGGAGTGACATCTTCTTAAGCATTCTCTGCCAGCCCCGAGAGGACTGCCCAGGGAGCCCTGGAAGCAGGCGAGGTCTTGGGAAGGGGCTCACAGGCTCCAATCCAAGTCCAGGTGTCTGGTGTACCAGCTGCTGTCAGGGGCTACAGCTTGCAGGGAATTTTCTAATGGAATTGTAAGGAGCTCCCTGCTCCTCCTCCGTCTGTCTGGAGGCAAATTCTGGACCCCAGTGCTCCCTGGGGGAGACAGGAGACCCTCCTGAAATCTTGCTCCTGGCTGCAGAGAGAGATTCTGATACCAAGGAGAAGGGGTCAGGGTGCTGGCCTCTCCACTAACTACCCTTTCTCCATGACAGCTTGTGTGTTTTCGTTTTTGTTAAGTCGGTTCTGACTCATAACTACCCTGCTTGTATTGGGTTTCCGAGGAGTGGCTGGTGAGCTTGAACCTCCTATTTACTTTTCCCCAAAACCCTGCAAAGCAGGGTCCTTACCCCTGTTTGAACACAAGCCATTAAAGCTACGTATTTCCCTCTGCAGGCAGCTTTGGTTGCATCCCACACATTTTTTAGTAAGGTGTATTTCATCATCATTCTTGCATCTCCTAGTTGCCCCTGTGCTTTCCTCTGGTTATTTAGAAGCATGTTATTGAATTTACAATAACTTACTGTCTTACTGTTACTGATTTCTAGTTTAATCCTGCTGTGAACAGAGAAGGTACTGTGTGTGGGTTCAGCCCTCTTGCACTTAGTGAGACTCGTCTGGCTCCACATGTGGATCCAGCACTAGTGAGCGTACCACAGACGCTTGCAAGGAATATGTGGATTTCAGAGGGTTTTATGAATAACTCTTATACTGAGGAGCCTGATACCATTGTTCAGATCCTCTTTGTCGTGACTGGTTTTCTGTCTAGTCATGTTGCTGAAATGTACTATGATTCAGATTTTTCTTTGTCTTCCTGTAATTTTATCAACTTTTGTCTCATGAATTTTGAGACTCATTCACTTTTTTTTTTTTTTTTTTTACTGTTTTATGTTGCTGAGGAATTGGCCCTTTGATCATTTTATTGTACCCATCCATTTCTTGACAGTGTCTTGGTCTTGAAGTAGGTTAGGCATTAAGCTGCTAGCCACAAGGTTGGTGGTTCAAAACCACTAGCCTTTGCAGGGAAGAAAGATGAGGTTGCCTGCTCCTGTGAAGATTTACAATCTCAGAAGCCCTATAGAGAGTCGCTACAAGACAGTTAATTTGATGGCAATGAGTGGGTCTGGGGGTCCTCATTTGGACATCAAGGAGCCCTGCTGGCACAGTGGGTTAAGCATTGGGCTTCTAACTGCTAAGTTAGTGGTTCAGACCAGCCTCCGAGGGCCTGTAAGCTCCAGCCCTCTGAGGCTGGCCTTTCCAGGACTTTGTCAGAGAGCTGCTGTCAGAACAGTGAGAAGACAGTCTGCTTTCATGAAGATTTAAGCTTTGGAAACTCTGTGGAGCAGTTGTACTTTGTTTTCTAGCGCCGTTATGAGTTGGAATCAACCCCATAGTTGTGGGTTCCATGTTTTGGTTTGGGACTCTGTGGTTCAGAGAGGGTGAGTGAACTGCCTAAGGTCACACAGCTGTCAAGGGTTCGTTTTCTGATGTCATGATTGTCAGGAGGCCAGAGCTGTGTCCCGCCCACTCTCCACATAGGCCACCTCCCCACTCCCACCCGGAAGCCCCAGAAGTTGGCCTCCACCCAGAACCCCTGTATCTGGCCTTCAGCCTGCGGAGAGCTCAGTTTGGAAACTTCTCTGGAGTTCACGGGCCCTCTGAGGCTGGCCTTCCCAGGACTGTGTCAGAGAGTGCCCCTGGAGGCCTAAGAGGGGCTCCTCTTTAGGCTTCCTGGCTGTGGAGGCCTTTTGGAGCCTTACCAAATCCACTGCCGGCTGGTTTTTCCTGGCTGGGCTTTGGCCTGGAGCGCTCCCCCTGGGGCTCTGTGCAGGCCGGCTGGCCGGCACCGTGACAGTAGTTCACGTCATCCCAGCCGGCCCTCGGCTCCCAGGAGAGCAGCTCTGACTCTGGGGCACTGTGGGAAACTCAGGAGGGTGTGGGTAGGAGCCGTGTACGGCAGTCATTGGCCCAGTGAAGAATGTCAGTATGGAACCGAAGCACACAGTATTCCTGAGCCCCTTCTAAGTACTGAGAACAGAAGTGGTTCAGGAGTAGAGTTCTCGTGAGAGTTCTGGGTTCCATTCCTGACGAGCTGCTTCTCATGTGTAGCCATCACTCATTCATTCGTCAGTGGAGGCTGGTGAGTTGCTTTAATGCTGACCAGGTTTCAATGCTACTTCCAGACCAAGAGAGACTAGGAACAATGGCCTGGTGATCTCCTGCCAAAAACCAACCTGTAACAACCTTATGCAGCACTTTACCCCATTGTGCATGGGGTCCCCATGAACTCGGGGTGACGGCACCAGGCAGCAACAGCTATGCACTGGATGTTGCAGGGGATGAGAGAAGTAGGGTGGGTGCAGCCGTTTCCCAGATGGAAAGTAACAGTTAAGGACTGTGATCAGTGCCAGGAGTGTGAGAAGGCTGCATTGGTCTGATCGTAGCATCACTGGACTCCATGCCAGGAGGACAGAGAAATTGCTGTCCACCGAGCTGACAATTGTAAGACTCTTCATGATGTCATAGATGTTAAAAGGTGAAGTGGGGACTATGGGTCTTTGCATCAGTGAATGACAGTGATGAGTTGATGCAACAAGAGCCACCTGTTAGGGGAGCACGAGACGTTATCTAGCGTACACGGGGACAGGACTTTCAGGCAGGTGTGTAAGGGCGATGCCACCCCTCAGGGTGACTTGACGGGCTTGGCCACAGTCAGGCAGTGACTCAGCCCAGCTGGGGACCTCAGGGGGAACAGTCACACTTGAGATGTCTCTGCCAGTTCCTCCAGGCCCAAAGTCAGGCCCCCAGCAGCATGGCAGAGTCCTCGTGATTCCGGCTGCAGTGGTGGGCCTTTGTCTGTGAGGGGACCTGGTGTCAGCAGAAGCCGCCTGGCAGTATGTGGCCTAGGAGCAGCAGAGAGGGGCTGCGTCAGGGCCAGGTGCTTCGGAGGCACGGTCCTGGCTCAGGGGACGGGAGCCTGTGAGCACAGAGCCTTCTGTTTTCGGGGACAGAAACCTGCATTCCGGATTGTTCTAATTACAAAGTGCTTTCCCACTCGGTTTCACCTGCCTCTGCCAGCCGGCCTGGTAAAGGGGCGATGTAAGCACTTTGAGTGGGGAGACTGGGGCTTCAGGAGAGTTCAGGCTGGCCTGCCACCTATGTGGTCCTCACCTCTGCCGCAGCGGCCCTCTGAGCTTCAGGCTCCTCATCCATCCAACTCCTGCCCTACAATTTGGAGAAGGTAAAGTGTCTTAGCCCAGGGCCTTGTGAGGGGGCAAGAGGGCAAATGAGGAGGGGGAGAGTGTGGGGTATGGGGGGCCATAGCCCTTAGGAAGCCCATCCCAGGGACTCCCTCAGGGGTCATCCAGGTTGTAGCAGGACCCCCTCCCTGCAGGTTCCTGGTCAATCCCCTGTGGGCCTTGGTGCTGGCTGGAGGCCAGTTGGACCCTATTCAAAATGGGGCCACAGAGCTGTGATCCAAACAGACTAGGAAGGCAACACGGGGCAGTGGGTAATGGGAAAAACCCCAACATAGACCAATGGCCTGAGACTTGATTCCTACCGTCCAAGAGGTGATGAATGGAGACATTCAGCTAGTGCTCCCTCCGCTGATGTTGGAGCCCAGAAAAAAGCCATACCGGCATTGTCTTCTGTCTGGAGGGCCTGTTTCCTCAGTCATAAGCAGGACAACAGCAGCGTCTGTGTCCTTGGCTTGGTACATAGGACATGCTCAGGAGACGTTGGCTCTTAGTCTTCATTTTGCTATTTGTTGTGTTTTGCCCCTTCATCCCTATTGTTCTTGAGACCTGACATGTAGACCCCACCCCCACCCCCCCAGCAATCTGGACCTTATTGTGGAAGGAGGTGGACCAAGATGGGGGATCACCTTATGGATTAGGTTCTGAGGAGGAGGGATATACCAGATCACCGTTAGGGGATTTACAAAGACTCTACCCTCTCACTGCTGTGCTGTATGACACATGCAAATTTCCTAACCTGCAAAATCCAGTGCAAAATCTAGTGCTTACATGCATCTTTCTGCAGAAAGCCATCTTTCAGCGGGTTTTGGACTATCTTCTTGGGTCACGTGACTCAGAAGGGGACGCATCCGTGTTAGAGACTCACTTACTGACACACACTCAGCATTGTACCCCGTGAGCTGACTTCCCTCTCCTGCTTGTTTTACACCATCCCTGCTCCAGGAAGCCTCCCTTGCTGACGTCTCTCCCTGTCCCCGGCGCTCAGATACTTGTCTGTATCCAACTCTGTCACACTTGATAACATGTTAGTGCTTTCTTCCATACGGCCTTATACTGCCTTCTGGTAGATTTGCCTGGGTAAGTAGACAGGAAAGATAGCTAAAATGGGACTTTGTATCCTCTGAACCCCCATTGATTTTTCTGTTGGACATTGTATCCAGCCGTTCCTCGCCTGCCAGCATTACGAGTTGTTGTTGTTGTTGTCAGGTGCCATCGAGTCGGAACCGACTCATAGCGACCCCATGCACAGCAGAACGAAACAATGTCCGATC
>NW_006408555.1:3987371-4016166 GCF_000296735.1 Chrysochloris asiatica | reverse complement strand
CTTGAGCTGATCTTTGAAATTTTCTGTTCAGCTCTTAGACCTCTTCAATTCTTCCATTTGCTTTAGCTTCTCTACGCTGGAGAGCAAGTTTCAGAGTCTCCTCTGACATCCATTTTGACCTTTTCCTTTTTTCTTGTCTTCTTAATGACTTACGAGTAGCATTCCTGAAAAGCTCCGCAGTGGGCAGAACCACAGTCAGCAAGATCAAAGTCTCAGAAAATAGGAGGTTGGGGAAAAACAATCAAGATGGCATTAAATATATGTCTTAGAAACCACAGTGCCGAAACAAGCTAGATTCCATCGGTAACCTTTTCCTGAATTTCCTTCTTCAGTGGACGGGAAACTTGGCTGTTGTGTCTGTGTGCTGAGGGAGAATTCTCCCACAAGGCTTACTTCTTTTTGAGGCAGCTTTGGTCATTTCTAGTTTACAAGCAATTTGACCATTTTATCTGTTTTTGTTGCTAAGTGATGTGCAGCTGGCTCTGACTCAGAGCAAGCTGGTATAGGGTTTCTGAGAATTGGCAGGTGTGTATAGGGTCTCTGAGAATTGGCAGGTGTGTATAGGGTCTCTGAGAATTGGCGGGTGTGTATAGGGTCTCTGAGAATTGGCGGGTGTGTATAGGGTCTCTGAGAATTGGCGGGTGTGTATAGGGTCTCTGAGAATTGGCGTGTGTGTATAGGGTCTCTGAGAATTGGCGGGTGTGTATAGGGTCTCTGAGAATTGGCGGGTGTGTGTAGGGGCTCTGAGAATTGGCGGGTGTGTGTAGGGTCTCTGAGAATTGGCGGGTGTGTGTGTAGGGTCTCTGAGAATTGGCGGGTGTGTATAGGGTCTCTGAGAATTGGCGGGTGTGTATAGGGTCACTGAGAATTGGTGGGTGTGTATAGGGTCTCTGAGAATTGGTGGGTGTGTATAGGGTCTCTGAGAATTGGCGGGTATGTGTAGGGTCACTGAGAATTGGCGGGTGTGTATAGGGTCACTGAGAATTGGTGGGTGTGTATAGGGTCACTGAGAATTGGCGGGTGTGTATAGGGTCTCTGAGAATTGGCGGGTGTGTTTAAACCTCTGACCTAGCAGTTAGTCCACCCTCTAACTAATTAGCATGACTTGTTCATAATATTCCCTTGTTTGGCCTCTATTATCTGTAGGTTCTGTCGTGATGTCCCCTCTTCCTTTCCTGAGCTTGAGAGCCCCTACCTTCTCCCTCTCTCCTCCTTTTCTTGGTTAAGTATAGCTGGGGGCAGTCAGTCTTACTGAGCTTGTAGATTGCCTCTGGAAAGTTATTTGTACCAGTTGGCTCTGACTTGAAATGTGATTCCTTTTCTACTTACAGCTTTTCTTGCCCCTGTTTTGCAAGTCTATATAAGATGCTTGTGAAGAGTTCCTGTGCTTACAAGCATGCTTTCCAAGACTGACCTCCCTCTCTGTGTGGAGCTGGTGGAGGTGGAAGTGATTTCTTTCTTTTAACGTGACCTTCTGGCTGCCACTGGTGGAGTCTAAAGTGGTTGTGGGTTTCTTGTTTGTTTGTCTTTTAAAAAACCTTGGATAAGTAAAGAAGATATTTGCTCTTGCTGTTGGGTGCCATCAAGTTAATTCGGACTCACAGTGACTCCCTGTGACGGACTAGAACTGTCCTACAGGCTCTGGTAGCGTAGTGGTTATGAATCGGGCTGCCAATCTCAAGGTCGGCAGTTCGAAACTACCAGCCATTCCGTGGGAGAAAGATGAGGCTTTCTGTTCCCATGAAGATTGACAGCCTCGGAAATCCTGTACAGGGTTACTATGAGTTGGAACTGACTCAAAATCGCTTAACAATAACAACGGGGGTGCAGGTGGGGAGCGTGATGGCTCCATACAAAAACACTGGACTGCGAACCACAAGGTCCATAGTTCCAGCCCACATGCCACTTTGCACGAGAAAGATGAGCTTTCTGCTCCCGTAAAGATTTACAGCCTCAGAAACCCTCTGCAGGGTCACTATGAGTCAGAATCGACTCCATGGTACTTAACAACAACAACAACAATAGGGTTTCCTACAACAAATAGGGATTCCTGGCATCCTGGTGTGGTGCTGTAGGTTAAACGAGGGCCACAAGGTCAGTTTGAATCACAAGGCCAGTGGTTCAAACTTACCAGCTGCTCCTTGGTAACCTTATACTGGTTGCTATAAGCCAGAACTGATTTGATGGTGTTTACCAAGAATGGCATAGGGTTTCCTAGATGGTAGGTAACCTTTGTGGAAGTAGATTCCCACATCTTTCTCCCATGGAATCGCTGGGTGGATTTGACCCATTGACCTTTTGGTTGACAGCCAATTGCTTAACCATTGAGCCACCAGGGCTTATATGTAGAAAAGAAAACATCATTATCTCAGAAGCACAGATTTTGAAGATTGGTGTGCTCATCTATCACTGAGTCCGAGTGTGGCGCTGCAGGGTAAGCACTGGACTGCTAACTGCAAGGTCGGTGGTTCAAACCCTCTAGCGGCTCCTTGGAAACCCTATATAGGGTCACTGTGAGTCAGAACAAGCTCAACAACACTTAACAATGACAACAACAACATAGATCACTGGCTCTGTTCTTTGGACCATATGCATTTAATTGTGTTATGCATTGCTTCAGATTATACAAAGGATTCTTCCAGAGGAGTCGTTTAGTCGGCTGTGTAGTGTTCCTAGCCCCCTTTCTTGTTGCACACCCAGGTTGTTTCTGGTTTTGCACAGGTGTGTATAGCTCTGTAGCTGTCTTCTTGATCCTCAGCTGCCTCCACCCTGGACCCATCCCCAATCCTCTTACTCAGCCTTGACTCATCAGGTGACAGGATCTTGGGCCACCCAGCCCCCTCACTAGTCATGCAGCCAGTGGTTACCAGAGTGTGAGTGCAGGAGGGGGAGATTTTACTTAGCAGCCTCTGGGGCCGCCAGATGTTGGGTGGGAGGGAGAAGCCTGTCTCCATCACCCTGGCCTCTTTGGGAAGCCACCTCTGCCCTTAGGGGAAATGAGTAAAAGCCTTCATCAAGGAGAGGGAGCTCAGCTCTTGGCTGTATGCCTGCTACTGATGTGACTTCTGGGCAGCTAGGGCTCAGAGGGCTGCTGGAGGGAGCAGAGAGTCTGCAGAAAGACAGCCCCAACCCTCAGCTCTCTGCACCTGGCACATCTTGGTAAATCTTACTTTGCTGCTTGGGGAAGCGTAGAGTGTCCTCTGGTTACAAGGAACCCGGCTGACAGACTTCAGATGGATTCAAGTTTTTGAACCATTATCAAAGAGTAAGCAAATCTGTTGAGCACCTATCTCTACCCCTTCTTCCATCCATTCAACATCTTGGTGTTGAACATGCACTGTGTTGTTAAGCCTGTGTGTAAATGGTAAATGTATTGTCCACTGAAATCTCACAATGTCCCTGTGATGCAGCTACTATCAAGTTTCATTTCATAAAAAGGTTCTATTTTGAGATCATTTCGATGCACGTACACTTGTAAGAAATGAGACAAATTCCCTGTGCCCTTCACCTGGTTTCCCCCAGTGAGAACATCTGGCATAAAGTCAGTATAATATTGCAAGCAGGAATTCAACATTAACATCACCCACCCACCTTATTCGGATGTCCCAGTTTTACTTGTATTTACGGTGTTGTATGTCCTTCTAAAATGGTGCTCAGAGAGACCAAGGTACTCCTCCGGGATCCCCCAGCCAGGGTGTGGAATAGTCAGGTTCCTTAGCCGGGTATTCTAACTCCATTTCCCGGAATTACTGCAGGAAAGTCACGCTTAGGCTTTGCTAGTATTTCTGTGCTCTGAGACCACCCTCAGCCCCTCACAGTCCATAGACTAGAATCCTGAGGTGTTAGTGCTGATGCTCAATTGCAGAGACGAGAAAACCAAGGCCTCAGGAAATTGACAGGTTTGCCTGGTGTCATCCAGCAGGCCAGAGGCTCTTCTGAGACTCTTTTCTCTAGGCCTGCTCATCGTAGTGACCACACGAGGTCTTTTTTCCAAGAGGTTGAAAGACAAGGGAGACAAATGGCGGCCAGTTGCAGACTCAGGATTCAGGTCTGTTACGAGAGACAGTAAGGGCATTCTGGGAAGCTTTCTGAGTTGAGACTGAACCCCAAAGTGTAGGATGTGACTGTAGCATACCCCAAGTATACACCTAATGAATGCCTCATGGTGTTGGGCTTGTTGTTGTTAAGTGCCGTCAAGTCAGTTCTGACCACTAGCGCCCCTCTATAGGTGAGCTTGAACAACCTTGCAGTTCAAACGGCTTTGCACTCTGGCACATTAACCCACAGGGCTACACCAAGTGTTGGGGTGGTTATCCTCATTTGCTCAATTGCATTTGAGAACCAGTTGAGGAAAGGAAATTAAACTGGGTTCTCCACTGCAGGACTTCTGGGTGCCTTTAATTGCATGCATGTGGCCTGTGAGCCTCTAGGTTGGAGACAGAAGTCTGTTCTGCATGATGCATTTCTGGAAACTCGACACGATGTTCTCCCCAGCATGCCTTCCCACTCTTGAGATCCAGGGGTTCTGAGACAGGATTGGGGTGGGCAGATGCATCCAGAGGGCAGAATTTGAAGTGCTGAATTCTGTTTGCGTTGTGAGGGAGGAGACTGGCGAGATCAATCTGAGTATCCTCTGTGAGACAGCCCAGGATCATTGCTGTGTGTGTGTGTGTGTGTGTGTGTGTGTGTGTACACACTCCCGTGCAAAAGGGAGAAACACCCACAGATGAAGCCAGCTGTCTGAAGGTTGGTGGGGTTTTGAGTGATTTATTATTTTTAATATAAGATTTTTTTTATTCAGCAGTGGCACTTGGGCTCCACTCACCCGGGCAATAAAAAGCCCATTGTGTGTTCAGAGCAGAGGTTGAGGACCACAAAACAAAAGTGGTTTGAAAGAAAGGTTTATCTGGGAGGCATTGGGCAGGGGACTGGAAGCAGGAAAAAGGGCAGCAGGCAGAAGCCATGTAAGACGTGGATGCTGTAGTTCTGGCCTGGCCTGGGCCGGGAACTGGGCAGAGAAAGCTGGAAGTCGTGTCGCAGCTTCCCATTTTCCGGTTGCTCAGAGAGGCAAAGTCATTTGCCCTGAGCCACACAGCCTCAGGGCTTAGATGTCCCTTTGGCATACATGTCACGTCTTCCTCTGCATTGGTTTCCGCCTCCGTTTGGAGTACCCGGTGCCCATTGTGGAATCCTTTCCACCCACTGCTGTCAAGTCAATGATGAAGGCTGTTGACGCAATAGGGCGGCTGTTCTCATGTGATCCGGGCTCTCAGGAAGTGGCTGTCCTTGGTGGAGGAGTGCAGGCGTGTTCTTGGCCTGCCTAGACCTTGACCTGTGGCATCAGTTAATCCAGGCTGAGTCGCTTTGCTGCACGCCTCCAGGCAGAGAGGGACCTTCTGGGCTGGGCGTCCCACCTCTTGCAGCTCAGTGCATCTTTATTCACATCACCAGGATCCATTTTTAACTGAGTTGAAAGGTGACTTGTGCTTAGGTTCTCCCTGCGGACACTTGGGAGTCCTGTCCATCCTCAGCATCTTGGAGAAGGCACATGTCAGGGACGAGTACCGGGTGGGGAGTGGGAGACCCCGAGGATGGCACCCACTGGCTACTTGATGCCCTTGGTCTCACCGGTCAACTTACGGGTGTCCAGGAGAATCAAATGGGGGCTGGGGGGGGGGGATTTGCTCATTCATCACCTGTTTACTGAACACCTACTATATGCCAAGACCTCTGGTGGTACAATGGGGTTACGCATTGGGTGGCTAACCAAAGGATCGATGGTTGAGATCCACTGACTGCTCTGTGGGATCGATGGTTCAGATCCACTGACTGCTCTGTGGGAGCAGTCTGCCCATGTACAGACTGACAGTTCCGCGCTGTCCGGCTGGGTGGCTCCGATTCAGAATCAGCTTGATGGCAGCTAGTGGATTTCACTACGTGCCACACACAGGGGTGGACAAGACCTGCTCCCAGGGGCCTCAGAGCCCGTTGGGGAGACTGGATGAACCTGCTACTAGAGCTGGACTAAAGTCAGTGTGGGGGTGCAGTGGGGGTGGGAACACAGCCCCTCCCCCCACCGATTCACCTGGGGAGGAACAGGAAAGGTCCTTCCAGCTTTAAAAATTCCAAATCTACATCTCATTTCAGACTCTAGGACCCCAAAGCAGTTGTTCGTCAAGTTCAATGGGAACTATGTGTCCCCAGTGGTGGACGTCACCAGATAGCGGGTAGAGGTGGCAGTTCTTGTCCCAGAAGCAAGGTCCTGTAGCACCCAGCCCTGGTGGGCTCACTTAGTGTCCCCGGAACAAACCCCTTTCTTGGCCTGCTTCTGTCTCTTTGTTGGAAAAATGGAATTATTCTACGAGCTCTCGAGGTGCTGTGTTTTAGCCTGGAACCTGAGGTTCAGAGTGGGGTGGGACATGTGAAGGGCCGACCCTTGACTCTAGCTCTAGCCAATGTGTGATTGGAGCAGAATCAGTAGGATTGCCCTCACTTTTGCTTTCATGCCTACTATCCGGGCGAGACGGCAACCAGAAGCACCTTGGAAGAAAGACCTGGCAATCTATTTCTAAAAAAATCAGCCATTGAAAACCTTTTGGAGAAATAAGTCAGTCACAAAAGAAGAAAATACTGTATAATCTCACTTATATGAAATGACAAGAATAGACAGTATAAAGAAGCCAAAACAGTATTAGTGATTCCAAGGCGGAAACTCAAAGGGAACACACAAGCAGGCATGTAAGCTCACGGTTACCGTGCTAGTCTACGTGTGAGTGGAAGTAGGGGAAAGGTAGCAATGAAGATATGGGCTGAGTTCAACCACGTTCCATAGACTCCTCTAGACCTGAGATGAGAGAAAGAAGAGGCAGGGCTGGTTGGTTCGAAGTTTGGGGAGACGTGGGAACTCCTGAGTCCATGGACAAGGGCATAGCCACAGAGGGCTAGAGCTCAGAGTGAAGCATCCAGCTGATAGGAAGTGAGGGGAGATGGACAAGAACTCCGAAACTTGCAGATAGTACCCATTTGACCTAGCTTTGATGGCTTAATGACCAGCGCTCCACCAGAGGAAGAGAAAGAAATTTGGTGAAGGAAGCAAATGTAACTTGCTACAATTTAATGAACTTGACCTATACTTACAGATGTAGTAGCTCAAAATCCAACCGTGAGGGAAGGAGTCTGCACATCAAGTCTCAATCCTATCCCCTCTGTATACAGGGTTGATGTTGTTGTTGTTATGTGCCATGGAGTCAGTTCCGACTCATGGCGACCCTGTACAGGGTTTCCGACGCTATAAATCTTTAAGGGAGCAGAAAGCATCATCTTTTCACCCGCATAGCAGCTGGTAGTTTCAAACTGCTGACCCTGTGGTTCACAGCCCAATTTGTAACCACTACGCTACCAGAGCTCCTTATACAGGGTTGATGGGGACGGGCAAATTAGACATTGGTTACCTAAAATGGGGGGGCTATAAAGTCATGAAGTGGCTGGCTTACAAGTTTTTAAGAGAGAGTTTGCTTTCAGAGTGTGTGGGGGAAGGTAGACTCTCCACTGAGTAGTTTGCATTTTGTCTGGTAAGAAGAGATGGGGATAGGGCTCTTTTGATTTCATTAGTGAGTAATTGTTATCATGACTTAATTGCAGTTGTTACAAGTGTAGAGGCAGAAGCTTTGTAACATAAAGTGGGGGGTAGTTAATCTTACATTCCAGGAACGGAGGACCCTAGGACCATCAAGAGAGAAGATCAAGAGTAGAACATGGGACCCTAACCAGAGAAGCAGCGACACCAAAGGTGGAGGCAGAGGTGATGACATAGAGAGAGGGAGCAGCTGAGGACTCTAGACTCATGGAAAGAGAAAGGCTGTGTGCTGGCAGCCAGGAGGCAGGCTTCCAGAATGTACCCTTGGATTGTTAAATGATTATATATTCCTGAGTGTTTTAGAGTACATCAAAACATAACAAAAACAGGGAATAGAAGCAAATACCGTTAAATGATGATGCATGGAGGGGATTGTAATAATCGCAATGAAACAAAATAGGATAGGATGAGTGCAAAACTGATGTTCTCCCTTGTAAACGATCACTCAATTCACAACAAAAGCTGTAGGAGAGAGAAGAAACCCCAAAACTGTATTAGTGGTTACCTGGAGTAGGCTGAGTGGGGATGGAGGAAGGGGCAGTTGTTTGGGAACTAGTGTTTCGGGTGATGAGAAATCTGGCAGTACTGTGGTTGTGTGACATACAGGCAGATCTCAGACATATTGCGGGTTTAGTTCCAGATCACCACAATAAAACGAATGCCCCAATGAAGTGAGTCACGTGTTTTTTGGTGTTGCTGTGTGTGTAAGTGTTGTTGATAGTAGAGTATAGGGGAGGGGTGTGTAGTTGCGTAATGCAAACGTTTACATGCTGCAAGAGTTATCAAAGTGTGACGCAGAGACACCATGCAGGCATATGCTGTCAGGGACATGGTGTCCTTAGACTTGTTCCACTCAGGGCAGTC
Organism: Chrysochloris asiatica; assembly: GCF_000296735.1. Lineage (NCBI taxonomy): Eukaryota > Metazoa > Chordata > Mammalia > Afrosoricida > Chrysochloridae > Chrysochloris > Chrysochloris asiatica. The sequence continues at coordinate 4,007,666 of NW_006408555.1, read as the reverse complement.
ACAAACCTTTGAGTTGTAAAAACTGCAGTGTCTTCGCAGTGCGGGAAAACAAAGTGAAATAACACAAGCTATGTTTGGGATTAATATAATTGATAGCACTAAGCTATACACATGAAAAGGAGCTCTGGGAGAGTAGTGGGTACGAATCGGGCTGCAAACCTTAAGGTCAGCAGTTCGAAACTACCAGCTGTTCCGCAGGAGAAAGATGAAGTTTTCTACTCCCGTAAAGATTTGCAGCCTTGGAAACCCTGCACGGGGTCGCTGTGGGTTGGAACCGACTCCACGGCACACAACAACAACAACAACATGAACCTGAAAGGAGTCCCAGTGTGGTGCTGTAGGATCAGCACTCAACTGCTAACTGCAAGGCCGGCAGTTCAAACTCACCAGCTGCTCCTTAGGAAACCCTACACAGCGTCGCTATGAATTGGAACCTCCTCTATGACATTTAATAACAACAATGTTGTATTATATTTACAACAAAAACAACAAAAGTAGCTGCTGAGACCGTCCTGACAGCTCAACACCTCAGGGGATGTTTTCTTGGTTTGGAGATGTCGGGCCATGGTTTCCTCCAACACCCTGTTCTGTGGTCTAATATTATTTATAGTGTTTCAAACCCTGGAGCCACTCCGCAGAAGAAAGATGAGGCTTTCTGCTCCCATAGATGTACAGCCTCGGAAACTTCAGGGGTGCTGGATTCTGCCCCACATAGTGACCAGGGGGGCACCCCAGTTCTTTCTGCTCTGAATGTGAAATGTTACCATTGGACTGGGACCTACGCTACAGACCTCAGCCCCTGGCTCCCACGGCTTGGGAATTAGACACTGCCCCTACTGACAGGTGCTGCCCGTGTTGGTAAACTGTGAGCTGGGCCCTGGACTCCCTGTTTCCAGCCACGGGGTGCTCTGTGAGGTAGAGCAGGGACACCCCATGACTCAAGGGAGGGAAAAGCATTTATTTGGAAATGTAAACAGTCTCTCCAGGAAGAGAACACAGAGGGGCCTGCTGTGTTTATTTGACCAGAGGCCTGTTGGTTTAGCTGTGAGAAGAGACCCTTTGTTCTGCCCCCACCTTCCCCACACACCGTTTATTTACATGTAAATGGGCAGTTTCTTCTGTCAAACACGAGGGAACTGGACTTGGTGCCTCTGCTGCCTTTTCACTCTGAAATCCAAGTTCTGGGGATTGTGGGTGCTGTAGGTAGGTTTTAAGCTGGAACGTGAAGAGTCTGGCTGAGGTGGCGTCAGGGCCGGTGGCCAGGGTGCTGGGGCAGGAAGGCTACTGCACCAGTCTGAGCAATGGTGAGGGGCAGCGTGGACGTGCACAGTAGGTTGACAGGGTGGACTGAGGCAGCCAGCACAGGCTGGGATGGTCTGAGCTGGAAGCCACCTGCTCTTAGCTGCCTTTGCCCTGCCCTGTTTTCTCCCTCAACAAAAATAGACAACCTGCTTGTCTCTCTGTCACCCTCCTCTTTGTTGTCTGAGGACTGTCCCGCCTTCTCCCTCACCTTTCCCTTGTCACCTACGCCTTGTCACTCTCTCTTCCTCCTCCTTTCACTTCAAATATACTTGGATCTCATTTTTGGCACTTAACTTCTCTTTGTCCTCAGATTTCCAACAGGGCTCTGAGTTCCCTTGGGACAATTGTTAGTGGCTGTCTAGTGGGCTCCTGTGTGGAACATGAATGTTGCCTGGTTCTGCACCGTTGTCACCGTGGCACTGTGTCTTCTCATTGTCTTCCAACCTAAGGGATCATCTTCCAGCATTCTGTCAAATTCTTTTCACTTGTAATCCACAAGGGCCCAGAGTGACAATCAGGTGTGACTCCAAGCTCAGGCCTCCCAAGTGCAAGCCCCACACCAGGAGCCTGTCACCAGACTCACGGACAGTCTGGCCTAGTGGAGATGCGCCTGTCTCTTCTCAGAACTGGGTTCCTGAGCAAGGTCAGAAATAAGTGAGTGGGTTATGGTTCTGTCAGGCTCCCCACAACCTGCCTCCAGGCTCACAGAGGCCTCTGAGGGACAAGCAGCTCCCTTATGGAGGACACGCTGCCATGTTGGGGGCAATAACCCTTTCTTGAGAGCCCAACCCAAGATTCATCATCAGAAGTAGATCAGGCCTTTCTTCATCATCTTAGTCTAGAAACCCATCTGTTTCACCCTGGTGACTCAAGCTCTTGGTTAAAGCAGATGGTGGTCAGCTATGCAGTCTTGGTTCTCCCCTGGAAGGTGTGGGGTGGGAGCATTCCAGCCTACTGACCTTTCCTCCTCAGTCCCACCTGTCCCTTCCATGAGGGGCTCTGAGTACTAGGTCACCTGTCCCCTGAAACCACGCTACTTCTTGAAGGCAGACTCTGTTGACAGCTTCTCCTCATCTGTGAGGCAGCGCCTGGAGGTCCCTGCTCCCTGTGCCAGGAAGCAGCTAACTGACTGACCTGGAGATGGGGTGGGGGTGGGGGAGCGTGCTGATGGGGAGGCTTGCTGGCAACCAGACCGCCTCCACCAAGCCTTGTGTCTTGTCCAGGGTGTCTCATGGAGTAAAAGGGAGACTCAGGAGTATTTGTGAAGGGCTTTTGGAAACTGAGCTGGGGGTCTTGTCACAATAACAAGGGTGCCACCTGCACGTGGGTTGGGCTCACGAGAGGATTGTTGTCACCAGTCCTGTCAATGGTCTATGCGCCACCATGCCCTCCCTCTGGCCGCCAAGTCCTGGCCGCCAAGTCCTGTGATCTGTGAGCGTCAGGCGTGCTCGGGTGGGGCCTGGTGGATGGCTGGGGGCGTTTGTGTGCATGTAGGGGATGTGATGGGATGTGAAGGGACTTCAGGACTGGGAGGCAGGAGAAGGAGCTTGGCAGGACACAGGGCTCAGCCACCTACAGTGGTCCACTGAGGGAGGTGAGCAGTTGGGAGAATACCTGCTCTTCTCACCTACTGCTGGCCCTCCCAGGGAAGCCGGTGTCTCAGTGGGTCCACACAGGAAGGACACAGAGGGGACAACGGAGGCAGGCTGACTGTGGAGTCACAGGCTGAGCGATGAGGAGTCGCTAACCTGGGTGGTGATTTGTTGGTAACAGGTTCCTGGGTTAATCAGGCCTAGGAGGGGAGGGAACACATTCCAGGTAAGGGGAACAGCATGCAGAGAGAGGGTATGGTGGAGAGACAGGCCGGGGCTGGAGTAGGGGCTGGGAGCTGAAGGACGGGCCCAGTGAAAGTGTCACTGGAGGTAACACGAGAAGATTGCCCTGTGAGAAGACTTGTCTGCAGTGTGGCCCTGTGGTCCTAGGGTGTGAAACTGCAGCCTGTTATGAGCTAGCAGCCAGGAACTGTCCAGGGAAAGAGTGACCGGTGAGTGCCCCCTCGGGTGGCTGATCCAGCTCTCGATGTGGCCTGGGGGCAGCCTCACTCAGGGGTCCTACTGGAAACCCCGCAGTGGGTGCCTGGGGTGCGGTAAAGAGTGTCTGACCCCCTTGGCTGAGGCAGGTGTCCTAGAGAAAGGTCTTCATCCCTCCTCTGCCCCTTTCTCTCCTGCCTGAAGGGCAGGGCCTTCGGAATATCTGTGGCCCGCCCATCCATCCTCTCTCAGGGCTCCTTGCTGAGGGGGAAGCTCAGACAGTGCTGGGCCTGGGGCCAGCCCTTCCTAGCCAGCAGGCCCAGTGATACATCTCAGTCCTGAGAGTGGGCCGGGGTCAGTGACCATGAGGTGACTTTTTCTTTCTCCTGCCTCTGCTGGCCTCTGATGTTGTCAGGGCTCTGGGTGATGGGACAGGCTGGACGCCCCTTACTCTCGCTCCCTTGATTTTTACAGAATGTGGAGCTGAGGCCAGGAGGCCCCCTTTTCCCAGAGGCCTTTCCCCCTGAATATGTCCAGTTGGCTGGAAGCCCATCCTGACTTCCTGCTCGGGCTCTCGGGGGACCCTATGGGTCAGGGCTTCTAGAATCCAGCAGAAAGGCCTGCTCAGCTACTCAGAACTTCACTTCTCTTTCTGGTTAAATGATGACTTATCATGGAGACATACCAAGGGGTCCTGGTGGCACAGTGCTTAAGCACTCAGCTGCTAACCAGAAGGTCAGTAGTTTGAGTTCACTAGCTGCTGCCTGAGAGGCAGTGGGTCAGTCTGCTTTTAGAAAGACCTACAGCCTCAGCAACCCCATCGAGCAGCCGTGCACTGTAGAGTCCAGAGGTTCGCTGAGAGAGAAGACGTGTAATCTGCTCTCCCATAACAATTGTTGTTATTGTTTAGCGCTGTTGAGTTGGTTCCGACTCATAGTGACCCTATTTTACGGTTTCCAGGGTTTGAACCACCACCCTTGCATTTCAAACCGACCTTGCAGTCCAGTGCATGTCCTGCAGCGCCACGCCAGGACTCTCCCATAAAGACTGTTGTTGTTAAGTGCCTTGTTGTCAGTTCTGACTCATAGTGACCCTGTATAGGGTTTCCGAAGAGCGACTAGTGAGTTTGAACTGCCGACCTTGTGATTGAAATGACCTTGCAGTCCAGTGCTTATCCTACAGCGCCACAGCCTAGCAAATCCAGTGGGACAGTTCTCTGCTATGTGGGATTGCTAGGAGTCGGAATTGACTCGAAGGGTTTAGCAACATCCCAGCCTGAGAAGCTGCTTACTTGTGAACCTCCCTAGACCTCCTAGTACCCTGTGAGGTAGGTACTATGAGCCCATTTCACAGAGGAAGAAACTGAGGCACTGGAAGGTTAGGTAACCTGCCTGAGGTTCTGCAGCCAGTCAGGGCCACTGGGGCCTTCATTTACAGCCATGCCCCCCACTGCCTTAATGTTTTGATTCTCTTCTCTCTCTCCCCATTTTTCTTTTTCCGCATTCATCTTGGCTGTATCCCCTTGACATTCGCCCCCCTCCCCTCTTTACCCACATTACCTTCTCCTGCCCCAAAATAGTTAGCTGCTCCATGCCACCCCTACTGGAGCCCCATCAGCACCTGCTTCTCAGCGGCCGGCCTGTGGGTCACATGGAGCTAGGAGGAGCTGTCCCCTCAGCTGCTTGGCCACATTCTGCAACCCTATCTCTGAGGCAGCCATGCATGTGATGCCCGAGCGGTTAGCGGTCAGCCTGGCATTGCCTGCTGGACCTGCCTTGGTGATGGGCGGCTCGGACGAGACAGAGCCATTAGCCCAGGCTGTGCTCACTGGATCAGGAGCCAGGGGCAGAGCAATTGGTGTCCCGGAACTGTCACTACTGGAGGCTGGGACAGAACTTTCCAGTGCTGAAAATAGACAAAGAAGCTGCATTGGGAGTTCTAGTGAGATACAAGCAGTCAATGTTGTCGTGGTTACGTGCTATGAGTTGATCTGGACACATAATGACACTATGTCTCATGGGTTTACCTAGGCTGTCGTCTCTATGGGAGACGATCACCAGGTTTTTTCTTCTATGAATCCACTGGGTAGATTCAAACCACCAGCCTTTTGGTTAGCAGAAATAATTACATTGAAACCATCCAAACACAAAGAAACGTGAATAAGACTCAGTGCTGGTGGGGTTGCAGAAATAGGGCTTATGCATGTTGCTGGAGATTTATAGCAACCCTGTACAGGCTTTCTGAGGCTTTAAATTTTTACAGGAGCAGAAAGCCTCATCTTTCACCTGTGGAACAGCTGGTAGTTTTGAACTGCTGACCTTGAGGTTAGCAGCCTAATTCGTAACCACCATGCTCCCAGAGCTCCTCGGTGACAGTGTAAGTCTGATCATATCATCCTTTCTCCAAACCATGTGCCATTGTGTATGAAGAGTTATGAAAGTACAGACACTCTGATGTAGGAATCCTACCCCTGGAACCAAGTCCTCAGGAAACCACATGCATGAATGAAAATAACCCAGAAACCATGAAGGTCAGTGGGCAGAACCAGCCCCCAGGACAGTGCGCCATGTCCTCCTTTGGTGAGCGGTGACTGAGGTCTTAAATGCTCATTAGCAGCCATTTAAGGTGCAACTATTGGCTTCTCCCTGTGCAGAGAGGAGCGAAGAAAATCACAGACACTGGAAACAATTAGTCCAGTGGACCAATGGACCACGTGGACATTAGTCTCCGTGACCCTGAGACCAGAAGCACTAGATAGTGCCCAGCTATCACTACCCACAACTCTGAAAGACATCACAATACGAGGTCCTGGAAACAGTGGGAGAAAAATACAGAACAGAAGCTCAGAATCCTACAACAGACCATCAGGCCCACTGGTCTGACGGAGCTGATGTCCTGGAACTGAACTTGGCGCCCCCAAGGCTCAACTTTTAGCCTAATAATAGGCCTGTAAGGTGAACAATATCAGGGAGGTTCTTACTCCTTAGAACAGTCAGGCACACAAGATCAAAAGAGCAGCATTTGCCCAGGGAGAAAACTCCGAAGGCAGGAAGGAAGGGGGAATGGAGGCGGTAAACATAGGGAGGAAGTAAACAAAAAGTGCCCAAAGCTGTTCTTCACACTATTAATTATTATACTGGGAAAAAGTTCTTAACACTCAGCAGCAAGGCACAATTCAGAAAAGCGCTGGGAATCTCTTGGGTGGAATATTACGTGGCATTCAAAAGGAAAGCCGTTGGCACCCATTTTAGCCCCGAGAAATGGAGAGGCTGTGATGTTGTATGAGAATGCAGAATTGCACACACAGGTCTGATAACAGCCTATAATGAACCTGGTCTGTGTGATTGAAGGCTGGAAGGGGGCTTGTAGGTCTGGGGGCAGTTGTGTTAGGAAGATGTTGGGGTCCCCTACGCTGGAGCTCCCTTTAATGGATCACAGTGCATTAAATATAGGTGAGGCATCTTTGCCATTTGAAACGGTCTTCCTTGGCAGGAGGCGAGCTGCCAGAATCTATGTCCTGCCTGAGACTCACATGAGCCATATGATCTTGGGAAGGTCTTCTTGGCATATCCATGGGCTTCAGTGTCCCTTTCTGGAACCAGGAACCTCCAGGCTCCTTCCCGCAGGCAGGGTCTGGGCTCCCGAATTTGTCAGGATGGATCCGCGATACAGGTTTTGTTGATGATGTTGCTGAAACCATGGGGCACTCCAGAAACATTTATTGAGCACCTTCTGTGTGCAGTCCTTAGGTTCTGTGAGCTGCAGTCATGCCTGGATCACAGTCTGGACACTATTCCCACTGGAGACTCTCTCTAGGGGGTCACGGGCTGAGGGGCATTCCTGGCACTCATACTAGCTCCTGAGCGAGGGAGACTGGGCCTTCAGAAGGGGACACGGTTGACTTACTTTTTTTTTTTTTTTTTTTGGTTTTTCATGGACTTGTTTTAATTTTCTTCAGCTTGAGCCTGAACTTGGTGGTGGTGGTTATGTGCCATGGAGTTGGTTCTGACTCATAGCGACCCTGTAAATCTTTACAGGAGCAGAAAGCCTCATCTTTCTCCCACGGAACAGCTGGTAGTTTTGAACTGCTGACCTTGAGGTTTGCAGCCTGATTCATAACCACTACGCTACAGAGCTCCTTGCTTACATATGAGTAATTGATGGTCTGTTCCACACTCTGCTCTTGACTTGTTTTGGCTGATGATACGGAGCTTTCCTACTGTCTCTTTCCACAGATGGAGTCAATAGGATTCCTGTATATTGGTTTTTTTAGCCAAGCCTTGGTGGCCACCCAATCAGGGGTTTTCTTTCACTGGGATCTCCATGGTATCTTTTTTTTAGTTTTTATTGTAAATTATGTGATAGTTTATGTGGGAGAACATTAGCTTTACATTCATCCTGTCATATATCATTTCATTGCCATGATTACAGTCCCCCCCATGCATCATGAAACAACCAAAGGGTACACCCGCAAGCCTGCCCCTCAGTTGGTTGGCAGTTCAGATCCATCCAGAGGTGTCTCAGAAGAAACACCTGGCAATCTAATTCCCAAAAATCAGCCACCAACAAGCCTGTGGAGCAGAGTTCTACTCTTAAACACATGGGAACTTCCATAGTTGGAGTCAACTGGCCGACAACTGTCTTGGTTGCCGGGAATGAGGCATTATCTATCTGGTATGGAGCTGCGTGGTTAACATGGAATCTAACCTGGAGGTGAAGGGAAGGCCACAATGGTGGTGTGTGGGTCGGGGCACTACCCCTGCCAGGCAGGATTACCATCTCTGCTTTATGGAAAGGCAGCGGGGTGAGGTGATAGGTGGCTGGTTGCAGGTCACACCCATGTGTGTTGGAGCTGGGACCTGACCCCTTAATGCTGACATCAGGGTACAGTTTCTTTCCTGAGACCTCTGAACTCTTTGGTCTGACGATACCAGAGAACTGAGGGTGTTTGCATCCCCACATGCAGGCGTTGACATAGGATTGGTCAGATGGCTTCCAGATGTCCATCTAGGGGGCCGTACACTCACAGGTGACAACGGAGGCCGCTCCATTGTGTGTGAGGAGGGGTTCTGCAAGCAGGAGCCTGGTGCCTGGACTCTCTGGTCATAGGATCCAAGGACCTCAAGACCAGCTTTGGGCTCAGAGCCTGAGCTGGCGCTCTTGCAGGGACAGACGGTATTGAAGGATGTTCTCCTGGTGAGGAGGCAGCAGGAGGCGGGTCTTCCATAGGCTCACAGGCCCCAAAGGCGGAGGTCAGTCATTCTTGGCAGCTGTGCTGGTCTGCCGTGTGGGAACAGAGGCACAGCCGTCCCTACAAAGATGCTCTGTGGTTGGGTCCATGCGAGCAAGGGGGCGCTGTAAATTGAGGTGAAGACCACCCCGGGCATCGTGCTGCTGGGCACGTAACATCCCACAATAGCATCCACAAAGTCAGAAAGAAGATGGACATCAGGAATGAAATGCCCAGGCCCGTCCCCTTGAGAGCGGCTTCTGTTCTCCTGACTCAGGCAGGCTGAGTGACCCCATCCCTGGGGAGTCATTTGAATGGGGCTGAATCTCACGCCCCTGAGATTCACGTGCGCCGGGACCTATAAACATGGTTGTTTGGAAATAGAGTCTTTGCAGATGGAATCAAGTTCTCTCAGAGCAGGGTGGGCCCTCGTCCAGTGGCTGGGCAGGACATACAGGGACAAAGGCCCCGTGACAGCAGAGACAGGAGAGTGATGAGCCAGGGCAGCCAGAACCTGGAAGGGACCAGGAAGTGAGCTCAGTCTTGGCTTTGAACCTGCGGCCTCCAGAACTGAGATAGAGTACATTTCACAGTGTGTGATATGGCATTACAACTTCCCCGGACCCTCACACACGGGCCATGGTGGAGTTTCCCTCCTGTCCCTCCATGGCTCTGACCACATCCCCTCTGGCAGCCTGAGTGTGTCCCCGGAATCCCAGCCAGTGTTTCTTGTATTCCCGGAAGGGCAGCCACACAGCAGGTTTGAAATAAGTGCTAACGGTGAATGGAAAGAACGCTGGGCTGAGATTGAGGCCAGGTGGGCAGGAGGGGCAGGAGGAGAGGGGTGAAGGGCAGTGGTACTGAGTGGGCCCACCCAGGCCTCCTTCCCACCCTCATCTCCAGGCCCTCACCCAGCCCCCCACCATTCTGTGCAGTCTTGCCTTCTAATGTGGGGGCTCTGAGACCCCGGACCAGGCTGAGTGTCCCAAGAGGAAAGCCAGCAGATCTCCAGGGCCAGGGGTCAGGCCAGAAATAGCACAGCCCCGTCAAAGGAGACACGGATACACAGGGTCTTCAGGCAGAAGTACGAGCGAGTGCTTGAGAGCTTGGACTCTGGCATTGGATTCTTCTGGACTTGGGCCAGCATGTCATGGAACTGCTCCATGCCTCAGTTTTATCCTCTGTAAACTGGGGCTCAGGAGGAGGGCCATGTAGCTGCTTAGAGGAGCCTGACAGTTCACAGCTGCTGTTTACTCAGCACAGCGTTTGCTCTTCCCTCCTCCTCCAGTCCCTCCCTGTTCACCTAGCCTCGATCTCAGCCCGGCCTTCCTCCCACTGTTTGGGCACTGGACAGTGGTCAGCAAGCAGAAAGGGATACCCACCATCGAGTGGACATGTGGTTGAACTGGCTCAGTAGAGCTGGTCCAGAGAGTGGTTTGTTTTGGGCTGAGGAATACCAGCTGAAACCTGGGTGTGCAGAGCCTTAATGACTGATGGTCCTGTCCCCTTTGGGTGTCTGTAATCCTGCATATTGTGAGAAGATCCAAACCAGAAGGTCCCGGGCCATCAACCACCCCTGTGCATTTCACTAGTGGAGTGTTGGGCTCAAGAGGACAAATGCCTTACCCAGAGCTCCACAATACATAAGAGGTAGCCCCACTTCCAGACCCAGGCTCTCTATCCTCCTGCCTGCTTGGGCTGTGTGCTGAGTGCAAGATTGGGGTTCCTCTGCAGCACTGAATTCCCTGCCAGGATCCAGTACGTGCAGCAGGAACATCTGTTAGGGGCATGGGGTGCTCTGCACTGTGGAAGAGAGGCCTACCAGCTGGTCCAGCCAAAACAAAGGGCCTTGGCCAGTGAGCTAGGGGGGTTCATCTGGTGTCTCTCGGGGTGGGTGACCCCTGGGAAGGCATCTCCTGGAACTCCCTAAAGTCTGATCACTGGTCCCCACAATGACTGGTGCATCCCTGGGCCTTTTGTTGCCCAAGGGGGGGAGGGGGTGACAGGGAGCCCCCTTCTCAAGACAGACTAGTATAGTCTTCGGTACTTCACAATTTGCAGTGGTTGGGTTTTTGTTTTTTTGACTTTTTTTTATTGTGAATTGGGTAAAGGTTTACAGAGTAAATACGTTTCCGTTCAACCATTCATACTGATTTTGTTTCATGACTTCAGTCCCCACAGTATCATCACTCATCCCACTTCCTCCCTGTGTTTCCTGTTTCCCTTCCTCCTCCTTTCCTAACTCTTCCTGCCGTCTGAGCTTTACCCCTGGGCCATGCTGCCTATTTGATCTCCTATGGTTGATTGTTCTAAGGAGTGCATACATCCCTACTATAATTAATCACCTTATAGACCTATTATCTGACAAAATATTGAATGATGACGAAAGCATCAAAAGAAGAAGGAATGAATACAGCGTCACTGTACCAAAAAGAAATGGATGATGTTCAACCATTTCAAGAGGTAGCATATGATCAAGAGTCAGTGGTACTGAAGGAAGAAGTCCAAGGTTTGCTGAAGGCATTGGCAAAGAACAAGGCTTCAGGAATTGATGGAATACAACTAAAAATATTTCAACAAACTGATGTTGCACTGAAGGCACTCACTCATCTCTGCCAAGAAATTTGGAAGGCAACTATATATTTTTCGCCGTCAGGTATCTCCTCCTCGTGAACCGAACCCCTATGTCGAGGCAGGTCCCCGACAACCTGGCCTATTGGTTTGAAAGAGATCCATATTTGTGCCCATTCCAAAGAGAGGTGATCCAGCAGAATGCAGAAATCTCAGACAGTATCATTAATATCCCATACATGTAAAATTTTGCTAAATATGATTAAAAAACAAATGCAACAGTATATTGACAGGGAACTGCTAGTGGTTGGAGCCAGATTCAAATGGTGATGTGAAACAAGGGAGGAGATCATTGCTGACATCAAGATGGATCTTTGCTGAAAGCAGAGAATACCAGAAAGATGTTTACCTGTGCCTTATTGACTAAACAAAGCTTTTCAATTGTGTGGATCCTGACAAACTATGGACAATGCTGTGGAGAAAGAATATTCTGGAACACTTAATTGTCCTCATGAGGAACTGGTACACAGACCAAGAGACAGTCATTCAAACAGAACAAGGGGACACTGATGGATTAAAATCAAGAAAGGTTTGAACCAGGCTTGTATTCTTTTACCATATTACTCAATCTGTATGCTGAGCAAATAATCTGAAAAGCTAGATTATATGACCACAGTAACATGGTATTATGATGCAAGGAAGACTCATTAACAACCTGCAATATGCAGATGACACAACCTTGTTTGCCAAAAGCAAAGAGGATTTAAAATACTTACTGATCAAAGTAAGCATTTTGATCTTAAAATATTCAAAAATCAAAGATCACAGCCTTCGGTATGGGTTGCACCTCAACGTAAAGAAAACAAAAATCTTCACCACTGGACCAATAAATAACATAAAAATAAATGGAGATACAATTGAAAACATTCAACAAACTGATGCGCCCTGGAGGCACTCACTCATCTATGCCAAGCAGTTTGGAAGACAGCTACCTGGGCAGCTGATTGAAAGAGATGAGTAGAGGTGACCCCAGGGAATGCAAAACAATTGACCAATATAATTAATATCGCATACAAGTAAAATTTTGCTAAAGATAATTCAAAAATAGCTTCAATATTACATAAACAAGGAACTACCAGGAACTCAAGGTGGATTCAGAAGGGGATGTGGAACTAGTAAGATTGCTGATGTCATTTTCATTCCTGTGTATTCCATCTGGTGAGGTCCAAGTGTCTAATTGCTGTTTATGTTTTTTGAAATAAAGGTATTTGCAACGAAAGGAAAAAAAAAAGGAGAAAAGACTGAAGTTGTCAAAAGACTTCATTTTTGCTTGGATCCACTATCAATACTCATGGAAGGATCAGTCACAAAGTCAAAGGATATATTGCATTAGGTAGATCTGCTGCACAAGACAGCAAAAATGTCATTTTGAGAACTAAGGTGCACCTGATCCAAGCCATGGTATTTCCAATAGCATCATATGCATGCGAAAGTTGGACAGTGAATAAAGAAGACTGTAGAAGAATTGATGCATTTGAGTTACGGTGTTGGAGGAGAATGTTGAAAGTGCCGTGGACCACCAGAAGAACAAATAAGTCTGTGTTGGAAGAAATACAGCAAGATTGCTCCTTAGAAGCCAAGATGATGAGGCTTTGTCTCATACTTTGGACACATTATCAGGAGGAACCAGTCTCTGGAGAAGGATCTCGTGTTTGGTAAAGTGGAGGGTCGGAGAAAAAGAGGAAGACCCCCAACGAGATGGCCTGGTACAGTAGCAGGCAGCAATGGCTCAAACTTAGCTATGGTTGTGAGGACCACGCAAGACCAGCCGTGTTTTGTCTGTTGTATAGAAGGTCCCTGTGAGTCGGAACCAACTTGACGGCATCTAACAATATTTGTTGTTGTTATGTGCCGTGGAGTCAGTTCTGACCCATAGCGACCCTGTACAGGGTTTCCGAGGCCGTAAATCTTTATGGGAGCAGAAAGCCTCCTCTTTCTCCCACGGAACAGCTGGTAGTTTCAAACTGTTGACCTTGTGGTTCGCAGCCTGATGCATAACCACTACACTACCAGAGCTCCTACCTAACAATATATCTGACTGTAAATTGAGCCACCAGGGTGAGTTCATTTCCAGACTTGAAGAGTGACTAAGTGTCATAGTCTGGAAGATTTCACTGGTCTCTACCCAACCAGTAACGCTGGTGTTTCTGATGTTGTAATGACTTTTAATGACCAAGTGGATGCAATGTGGCCTTTCTGTCTATTCTAAGGGTCCGTGTGGATTTTTTTTTTTTTTTTGTGTGTGTGTGTGTGTGTGTGTGTGAAAATATACACACCAAAACGTAGACCCGTTCTACAATTTCTGTGCCATTGGTTGGGTTTTTCACATTTTATCACCTCACCTCAACCCATGTAGCTTCGCCACCGTTCATTGTTCTCTCTGCACTCTGTGCTTTGGAGGTACTGATACCAGTTTTCTTGCATACAGGTTATTTTTTTAAACAGCAGAATGTTCAAGGCTTATGTTCTTTATGAATTGAGCTGAGCCGTTGTTTTGTTTACAAACGAGTCTGTAGGACTGTTTTGGTTCAAGGATTATTTCAGGATTGTAGATTTGGGGGAATCCCCTAGTCTCACAGTCTCAATAAATCCAGTAAGTCTGGCTTCCATGAGAAATTTTATATTCAGTTCCACATTTCTCCCTCCTTTTGATCAGGATCCATTTTTTAGGCCCTTGAGCAAAACATTCTGTCCTGGTAGCTGGGCACTATCCATTTCTTTTGGTCTCGTGGCAGAAGATGTAGCAGTTCAGATCCATGTGCATTTTCACCTAGATTCTATTTTTAAATTTTAAAACTAGATTCTATTTTTAAGCTCCAGCAGGATCTAGAGGGAGCTGCGTAAGAGTAAGTAGATCTGTGGCCCCAGGACAGACTGGACACCTTGTGCCATCTCCCCAGTTTTGACAGAATGGATAATCTGTACTGCTGAGAACACACAGATGTCCTGGCTCTCCTTCCAGCTCATCGCTGGGTCAGAATATCACCCCTCAGTCTGGGCAAGCAACTGGGACCCCCGGGTCCCAGCATCGGACCTGTCTCCACGTTACCTCGTTCCTTCTTGCTACACATGAAGCTCCACATATGTGCCAGCTGCAGCCGGAGACTCTGGGGCCCCATCCTAGCCCTCCCAAACCAAAATGTGCCCATTTTGCAGATGGGACCAGAAAGGCCCAGACTAGTCCCATCTGGTTTCTCTCTCTCGTTTCTCCTGGGGCCTGGGAAGGGCACCCCCTGCATCACTTGGCCCTGTAAGTGACAGCTATCTTTGGGACATGTGGTCAGCATTTCCCAGATTGACCCCTAACTGGGTGTGGGGGCATCCCTGTTGCTATTTTTGACTGTGCCAGGTGGGACCCGAGTTGCTGCTGCCCCAGGAAGCCCCAGTGGCCAAGACTTGGTGACCTGGGTGTATGTGCTCTGGATTGATGGAAGAGCAGCGTCTTGGCCCGGAGTTCCAGCCCCCTCCCCAGCCACCCCCACCCCACCCTCACTTGATAGACAGGGGGAATCCCAAAGCAAGAAGCAACTTGGAACAACCCGGTGCCTAGAGTTGTTCAGAGCCTTCTCTGGTCCCCACTTGCCAGTGGGCGGCTGTAAAAATAGCGCTGGGTCTTGATGAGGTGGTGGGGGTGGCAGGGGTCCGGTTTCCCTGCTCCTGGAGACATTGCCGACCACATGTTGCCAGGAGCTTTGGCTGGGAGAGGCAAGCGCGGCTCCAAGCCGGCGAGCGGGCGGCGTCGCAGATGGAAACTCGATCACCCCCGGCTCAACAGACTGTTTGATTTATTTTAAAATCAAGCAGATGGCTGGAACAGGGGTTTGTTTAAGTTCAGCTCAGAGCCGGGCCCGCGGCCAGGGGCCTCGGGGCAGCTGTGCCAAAAAATTTTCAATGACTTTGGTCGTCAAATCACCCCTTCCCCTCCCTTTTGAACTTCAGCCTCAGCACACACATGTAAGCCTTCTCCGGCTTCTTTCTGTCCCTCGCCCGAGGCCTTGCCGGCCTTGCAGACCTGGCTTTGTCTCTGGTCTTGCAGTCTTAGTTGCTGTCTTTGTCTCTCAGTGTATCTCTCTGAGTGTCTCTCTGTCTCTGTGCCTTTCTTACTGATGTGGGGCCAGGCGAGCCTCTCCCATGAGTGACCCATACAGCAGGACCCATGAGGGGCAGTGGATAGCCCACTTGAGCCTCTCTCTCCTGTTCAATATCTCTGTGGGTGTGTGTCTCTGTGTGTCTTTGTCTCTTCCTACTGCAGAAGAGCCATGTGTGTTTTCTCTCTCGTAGCAGCATAGCCGTATGTCTGTGTGTGTATTTGTCTGTCTCTTTTCCTGCTTCACTTTCACTTCCCCCCCGACCTTTTCTTCTCTGTCACTGCTTTTTCAGGAGCCCTCCCAAACCAGCCTCCTACTTCCTCAACCGTCCTTGTCCCTCCGTTCCCCGCCCCCCTTACTCTCACAGCCCCGCCCCTGCTCTGGCCCAATGAGACACAGGCTGGGAGCACCGGGTTCCGCCCTTTGAGACCAGCTCAGCTCCCACCTGTAGGTAGGTCCCTTGGAGTGGTCCTGTCCCTGGTGGGAGTCCCACCATATAGCTGGTCCACACTCGCTCTGAGGGAGATGGAGACTTACAGACATACACACAGATTGTTGGTTAATGGAACTGATCACACCTCAGCCCCTGTTAAAACCCCTGGGGCTAACTTCGAGGCCCCAGACCCCTAGCCAGGGCTACCCATTTGCTGCCCCTTCCTCCAACCTGGTCCAGCACTGGTGCCCCAGCCTCCAGCTTCTAAGTGAGGCTTTCAAATTGTAACCAGTTCTTTAAATAGTCCCTGGTCCTCCAGAGCCACTCTCCAGGCCTGGCAGGGTTCCCTGGCCTCCCCGGTCACTCCAGGCCCTCACCTGGGCCAGGGCCAGAACCCCACGTCAAACCATTCAGAGCCTGTGTTGTTCTGGCTCTGGGTCCGAGAGACCCTCTCCGGAGGCTTGGGTGGGCTGACTCAGCTGCCCCTCCTGACTCCTGCTCTCTGAGTCACTCATGGGATAACCTGGAGAGACCAGTCACTGGCTCTCCTTGACACCACCATCCCTTTAACCTCCCTGGTCCTTGGGTGGAGGGACTGCATCCTTCTCCATCAGTTCTGCCCTGAGCTGGGCCCAGGGAGACCTTAGGGGACAGAGGTACCCAGTTTTGTAGGGGCATAATTCCTGGTTGGGCCAGAGCCAGGCCTCCCTGTGGGGTGGTCAGTCAGACCACCTGTCTCCCAAGCTCCCCCTCCCCCTGAGGAAGCATTTGCAGTTGCTTTACACTTCCTCCATCATACTGTTGATAGTTTGCACCGGGCCATTAGGAGCCTTGGAGCCCAAACAAATCCTGCAGGAAGGTCACATGCATTTTCCAAAACAGCCCCTTCCACCCCCCACGGCTGTGCTCCAGCATCTCTCTGTCCAACTGAACAATTCGGAAATTGTGGTGAGACTCGGGAAAGAGCAGATGCGGCCAATGAGGCAGCCCTTTGGGTCTCGCAGCGTGAACTGCTGAGTGGGGGCAGGTTCTCATCCGAGATGCCCTCTGGGGGTGTGGAAGCTTGTGCTCATTGATTTTGTGTCCTGCTGTCTCCTGCTAGCCTCACCTCACCACCCGCCCCCCTAAATTTGTTTCTGCTGCAGAATCTTATCCACACGGCATCTCTTCTTCTTGTCTTTCTATTGTATCTTTTGCATGCAAAAGAGGGAAAATGTACAATTTTAAAACCGTCTGTTTGTGAGATTCTTTCTAAATCTTACTGGCCAGGTAAGATGGATAATTTGAGTTTGGGTTTTGTGGTGAGGTTGTGTGCAGGGGCAGAGACATGTTTTTGAGGTACTGGCAGACAGGTAGCAAACCCATTGCACCCTTGGGTTCTGATCTTAGAGATGGAAAATTTTCCTTAAGCCTACCATTATTGTTAAATCTCTAAGACCTCCCAATTCGATGTTAAATGGGATCAGCACCTTTGTTTCGTCTTCTGTACTTTTTTTCAGTTGTGAAATCCTCATAACATAACATTCACTTGGTAGCCATATTCATGAACCACCAGAAGAGCAAACAAATCTGTGTTGAAAGAAGTATACCAGGTTCGGGCTTACCAACTGCTTCTTGGAAAGTCTATACATAGTTAGTCACTGTGAGTGGGAGCTGACTGGATGGCACTTAACAACAACAACATGTGTACATACACACACACACACATACACACATACACACATACACATACATATATACACATACACACATATACACACATACATATACACACATACATACATATACACATACATATACACATACATATACACACATACACAGATACATATACACACATACATACATACACACACATATATACATATACACATACATACATACACACACATACACAGATACATATACACACATACATACATACACACACATACATACATATACACATACATACATACACACACATAACATATATATACACGCACACAT
Organism: Chrysochloris asiatica; assembly: GCF_000296735.1. Taxonomy (NCBI): domain Eukaryota; kingdom Metazoa; phylum Chordata; class Mammalia; order Afrosoricida; family Chrysochloridae; genus Chrysochloris; species Chrysochloris asiatica. Next base: position 3,989,963 of record NW_006408555.1, on the reverse strand, counting down.
ATATATGGTAGCATGAGTTGGAATATATATATGTTTTTGCTGGGTGCAGTCAACTCCAAATCTTAGTAACCCCGTGTCCCTTAAGGACTAAGGTAGCCTGACCCATTCACCTCACGTTCATGTTGGACCAGGAATAAAGAAGACTGGAGAAGAGTTGGTACATTTGAATTGTGGAGTTAGTGGAGAATATTGAAAGGACCATGGACTGCCAGAACAACCAACAATCTATCTTGGAAGAATTAAAGCCCGAATGCTCCTTAGGAGCAAGGATCGCACGATTCTGTCTCCTGTACTTTGGACATGTTACCAGGAAGGACCAGTCCCAGGAGACGGCCATCATGCTTTGTAGAGAATCAGCAGTAAAGAGGAAGTCTCTCAACAAGATGAATGGATAACAGTGGTTATAACAGCAGACTTAAAGCATAGGTACAATTGTGGGGATGGTGTGTGGTTCCCGTGTGCACAGCGTTGCTATGAGTTGGAGCTAACTTGATGGCACCTAATAACTCTCATGTTTTGTTATGTTTATCCTAAAATTAAATGGCTCAAGTAATCAATAAAACTTCAATCACTTTGAAAAAAAAAAAAAAAAGAAGTAGTATAGCAGATTGCTCCTTAGAAGCCAGGATGGCCAGACTTCATCTCTTGTACTTTGGACATGGCATCAGGAAGAAGCAGTCCTTGGAGGAGGACATCATGCTTGATTAAGTGGAGGGTTACCCAAAAAAAAAGACCACCCCCAATGAAGTGGACTGACCCAGTGACGTCATGCTTGATTAAGTGGAGGGTTACCCCCCCAAAAAAGACCACCCCCAATGAGGTGGACTGACCCAGTGACATCATGCTTGATTAAGTGGAGGGTTACCCAAAAAAAATGACCACCCCCAATGAGGTGGACTGACCCAGTGACATCATGCTTGATTAAGTGGAGGGTTACCCCCCCAAAAAAAAACCACCCCCAATGAGGTGGACTGACCCAGTGACGTCAACAACAAACTCATAAACAACTATGGTGCTGATGGTGTGGGGCTCGGCAGTGTTTCCTTCTTCTGTGCACGGGGTCGAGATGAGTTGGAGCCGACGGCACCTCACAACAAGAATGCATAGTCAAGCGACAATTTTAGTGTATCCCATGACTGTGCAACCACCATCTAGTTCTAGAATTTTCCACCACCCAAGCCCATCACCAGTCCCACTTTTGAGAGTTCTGGAAGCAGAGACTTTTCTTCCCCAGCGCCCCGGCAGTGGGTGGTACATCTCGAAGGCCTCAGGGCAAGAAGTGCAGTCCCAGTCCCTGTGTAAGGGGAGGTGTGAACAGAACTGAGGACCACTGTGGAAAAACCCGCTTGGAAGACAGGGTGAATACGGAGGGCATGAGGAAGCCAGGAGAGAGGAGGTTAGGAATCGGAGAAGCAGGTTACCCGGAGCCAAATTCATTAAGACAGTCCTTGGTCTGGTTGGTAGTTGAGAAAGCGTTTTTACATTTGGGTTTAGCTAAAGGCTGTACAAGTTACTGTGGTCTGTTCTAGCTCTGGTTTGTATGTATTCCAGTTTAGACCATACTCCCTGGGTGCCTGGGTGCTGAGCCCCTGGTAGTATCCAGAGGGGTGCGTCGTCCCGCTGGGGTGTGTGCTGGGCCCTTGTGAGCAATGGGGCACCGTACACACAAGGCTATGGGGCAGTAAGAATCAAGTGTGTACCTGAGGTGGGGGCATCATGTGAGGTAAGCACTAAGATGTGTGAATCCTGGGAGGGTAGGAGGGAGGGAGTATCACATCACGGGTAGTTAGAGTGACCAGGGCCTCTGAGCAGAGCCCAGTGGAGCAAGGGGGCAGCCAGGTGAGGAGTGTTCCAGGTGGAGAGAATAGACATGTCCTTGGGCTGCAGTGTCCAAGGTAGCTTAAAGCCACAGGGATGTAACCTGTCCTCATGCTGGAGGCGAGTCTGAAATGAAGGTGTTGGCAGGGCTCCAGGGGAGGATCCTTCATCTCTTCCAACTCCTGGGGCTTGTTCACTTGTGGCTCCTCGGGCCTGTGGCCACAACACTCGTGTCTCTGCCTCCATCTTCACGTAGCCGTCTTCCTTCGGTGTCTCTGTGTTTGTCGTTTGGTTGTTTTTTTTTTGTTTTTTTTTTTAAACTTCTCTCTGGTAGCATATTGGGCTGCTATTGCAAGGTCAGAGTTCAAATCTACCACCTACTCCATGGGAGAAAGGTGAAGCTTTCTGCTCCCATAAAGATGTACAACCTTGGAAACCCTATACAGGGTTGTTATGAGTCAGAACTGACTCCACAGCACAGCACCACCACCAATGTATTACTAAAGATCCCTGGTGATGTGGTGGGTTAAGCATTAGGTTGCTAACCATAAGGTCAGTGGTTCAAACCCACCAACTCCTCCATAGGAGAAAGATGAGACTGTCTGCTCCCATAAAGAATTACTCTTGGAAACACTAGGGAGCAGCTCTATTGTGTCATACTGGGTTGTTATGAGTCTGAATCAACCCCATGGCAGTGAGTTAATATAGTTAGTTTGTTAAAATTCAGGTAAAATTTATCAACAGTGAAATGTACAGGTAAAATTTACCAACAGT
>NW_006408555.1:3961709-3987145 GCF_000296735.1 Chrysochloris asiatica | reverse complement strand
AGATGAGATGTGATAAGTTCACACACTCACACAACTACTATTTCACTGAAAACAAAGGACATTTTTGCAATTTCCAAAAATCTCCTCCTGCCTCTACATTGCTTATGAGAGGCTCTCCATCCACACCAGTGACTGGATAGAGAACCCCAAATCCAGTATGACCTCCTCTTAACTTTCATTCATTTACGGCATTCACAGGTACCTGGTGTGGTGCTTCTTGTTAAGTGCCATCAAGTCAGTTCCAACCCATGGTGACCCTCTATAGGGTTTCCAAGGCTTTATAAAAAAGTCTTTGTGGGAGAAGAGTATAGTAGGGGCATGGTTCAACCCATAACAAGAGGGCAGAGCCTCTGGGCGGACAATGTGCTTAGGGTTTTGTAGGGAAAGGAGGAGTCCGGTGTGGTGGGAGTGTGTGTTTGTGGGCGGGGAGGGTAGCAGGTGGGGTCGGTGTAACTGCATGGGCTGTAGGAGCTACCCTAAGTGGGAAGTATAAGTATAGTGAGAGGTGTACCCTTAATTACCTACCACCCACATCCCTTGAGGTGCTGGTGGGAGTGACGGACAGCACCAAGGGGGCTGCCATTGGTAAAGAAAGGTCTTAGAGCCAACGCCGAGCCCATCCACATGTGTGTGTTCCCCTCTCTGTCACCCTTCAGTCGCTTTGATGACATCACAGTCTCTGGTCTTACTGTCTTCAGTGCCTCTGTAACGCTTGCTGATAAGGGCAGTGGTGGGGCAGTGGTAGAGTTCTTGCCTTCCATGCGGTACATCTAGGTTCAATTCCTGGCCAGTTCACCTCAGGTACAGCCACCCCCACAAGTTTCAGTGGCGCTTCCAGACTAAGACAGGCTGGGAAAAACAGCCTGTGGATCACAGTGGCCCGTGGGACTGTCGAGTTAGGGACTAGCAACACCACCACTATTGTGTAGCAGATTGCTTCCAGACCTAGCAGCATAAAACAGCAGCTATTAATGATCTGTTTCTGAGGGCCAGGAGCTTGGTGGGTTGACTCAGGGTCTCTCTTGAGGTTGTAATCAAGAGGTCAGCCAGGACGCAAGTCCCTCTGAAGTCTTGACTAGGGCTGGGGGCATCTGCGTTGAAGATAGTTCCTTACGTGGCTGTTGTTTGGAGGTCTCATCGGGGCTGCTTGAGTGTCCTAATATGGCGGCTAGCTTTCCCTGGAGGAAGCAGGGAGGTCATTGGTCCACCTTTAATGACCCAGTACCAATAACCATATTGTCCCCTCAGCCATAGTCTACTCATTAGAAAGTCACTGACACCGAGCCTGGCCCAGGCTCCAGGGCTCACCTCTTGAAGGGAGGCATTAAAGGACTTGTGGCTGATCTCTCTTTTTAATAGCGAGGGGACAGGCCTCAGGCCCAGAGCCTTGCTCAGGTGATAGAATCTGGCCCTAACCGAGTAACACTGCTTGCTTTCCACAGTGTGTTCAGCCTTCCCTTCATTTTATGTTGCTTGATACTGATTCTCCTCTTAGGGTGGTCACATATATTTCAAGTTTGTTGAAGCTTAAAAAGTGTGTTGGTTTAAGGAAAATTATGAAGTAAAATGGAGGAAATAAAGTGAAGGACAAGTGGCGTGAATATGGATGGAGCACAGGCTGGTCTGGAGCCTGGGTTCAAATCCAGGCTCAGCCACTGAGAGCTGAGCGGTTGTAGACAAGCATCTAGTGTGGGTCTGTTTCCTCCTTGATTAGTTGGAGATGGCAGCATGCTTTTTGACACAGTTGTGAAGATGATGTCAGCTGGAGGACCCATGAGAAGACCTGGCACAAAGCCTAAACGTCTTAAGGGCTCCATGGGTGTTCCCTACTAGGAGACAGTACTGCGCTTTCAGCCATGCCATGCTGCCTGTGGAGTGGTCCTTGGTTACCAGGGATGGGTGGGGTTTTGTCGGATGGAGGACTAGTGAGCTCCTCTCCTCCCCTCTCTGTTCACTGTGAGCAGTGAGAGCTCTTGGTGATGAGGGTGGAGGAGAGCTCTTTTGACGAGGGGGCTCTTCATCTGGTCAGAGAACTGAAGCTGCCCAGGACAAAATAACCACAGCAGTGGTCATTCTTCCTCCCTTATCCAGCTGGCCATCTAACTGTCCATGCAACCAGGCATGCATCCATCTATTCATCAGTCCATCTATCCTTACCTCCATCCAATCAACCATCCATCCATCCTTCAATCCATCCATGTAATCCTCCAAGTAACCACCATCCATCCATCTTTCTATCCTTACCCATCCACCCACTCATGTTTTCTGTGTATCCATGTATCCATCATGTTTTCTATCTGTACATCATGTATCCATCATGTTTTCTATCTGTACATCCATATATCCACCATGTTTTCTATCAGTGTATCCATGTATCCATCATGTTTTATATCTGTGTGTCCATGTATCCACCATATTTTCTATCTGTATGTCCATTTAGCCACCATGTTTCTATCTGTGTACCCATATATACACCCATGTTTTGTATCTGTGCATCCATGTAGCCATCATGTATCCACCAGGTTTCTATCTGTGCACCCATGCATCCACCATGTTTTCTGTGTGTCCATGTATCCACCATGTTCTCTAGCTGTGCGTCCATGTATCCACCATGTCTTCTATCTGTGTGTCCATGCATCCACCATGTTTTCTATCTGTGTACCCATGTACCCACCCTGTTTTCTGTATGTGCATCATATGTATCCATCACGTACGTTTTCTATCTGTCTGTTATAGTGAGATCAGTCCCTATGGAGAGAACGCCGTACTGGGTGGTCAGAGAGCTATGGAGAACATGTTGCAGGAGGGCGTTCAGGGAGTCTTTTCTCTCCTCTTGCAGGGTGATATTTAAGCAGAGGGGAAGGGCCATGTGACCAAGAGGTGGAAACATGCCTGGCCCTTGGGAGTGTGTAGATTGGACTGCCAAGTAGCCTGTCAATGGGCTGGGGCCCCAATGGAAAATAAGTGGATCAGAGAGAGGCTGACATCAGGAGTTGAGGGTGGGAAGAGCTTTGTAAAGGATTTGCTTTGTTTTGTTTTTTGATTTTTAGTTCCTGTGGGTACCAGGGAGCCATCAAAGGTTTTTGAGCAGGGAAGGGTTGTAAACACTATTCAGTGAACAGCAATGTGCAAAACAGCTTAGAGGGTAAACTTCTGGGACTGGGGGCTACTGGGGAGGCTGTCAGCACGCTGACTGTTCGGGCTTCGAATCCCTGCTCCCAGGGTTCTGTTTCCTCATTTATTAATGGGAATCAAGGCCGTGCCTGTCTCTTGGGGTTGTGGTGGGGATTCCAGGAAGACTTGTGAAAAGTGAATCACACCGTCCCTGGCTACAGCACATGGCCAGCGTTACCTGCTGCTTCTGCCCAGGCGTGGGCACAGCATAGATTGTTGACAGCAGGCACACACAGGCGGAGGGCAGGCCCATCCTGTCTGATTAGCTCTGGTGGGTCTGCGGTGACATGTTCTCTAGCAAGGCACATCAGCTGGCAGAAAGACTGCTCTGGAGGAGGAAATTGAGCTGAAAGATTCATGCCTTCTCCTGCCTTAGTTTACCTTGCTGGGAAGGACCCCAGACATTCCCTCCCCTCTCCCCACCCCCCCAGCATCCCACTGTGAGTGGAAAAGAAGAACACACCTGAAAGAGTTAAACTCTTCTCAGCTCAGCAGCCTGTTCAGTGGAGCTGGGCATCTGACAAGCCAAACAACTGCTAGGCTGCCAAATGGAATTGTTTCTCTGCTCTCTACTCTGCGGCGGTAGGGGCGGAAAGACACGGGATTTCTCCACCCAAGATGAAACACACTGGCATGGGGAGGGGGGGCCGAGAAGCTGGGTTGGCAGAGCAGAGGGAGGCATCTCCGGATCAGGGGCCGAGAAGACGCCCACCTTGTGGGCTGCAGACTGGCTCCTGCCTTGGCAGGCAGCTGGGCCAAGAGGTGGGGGGGAACGGGTGGCTGCGTCAGGGGACGGCTCTCCCCGTAGTCGGCGGCAGGCTGGAGCCAGCTGCCCTGGACTTGGCAGGGCGAACACAGAGCAAGTCCGCTCAGCCTCGACTCTGCCAAAGCTGGGAGCAGGCCTGCGGCTCCTGTTCAGCTCCTGCGGACCTGGGCCTCCGTGCCGGCCTGGCTTCCCCCGGCCCCAGCCTGCCCTCCTCTCTACAGTCTCTGACTGATAGTTAATAACAGCTGATATTTATTGGGCACTTTCTATATGCCAAGTGCTGTGTTGAGTGCTTTCACATGTACTATGTTATTTAATACTCACACATGTGATTCTCATCTGATGGAGAAGGAACCTGAGGCCCAGAGAGGTTAAGTAACTTGTGTAAGGTAGCACAGCCAGCAGCAGCAAATTGGGATTTGAATCTGTGCTCTTAAGTGTTTCAGGATACCGCCTCCCACAGCCACTAGTCAGTCAGAGTGTAAACTGAAATCCACAGCCCCGAGGGTACAAGAACTGACCGTTTCCCAAAACCCCAGTATATCCAAGTGTGATTATCTGGACCTTTTCTTCATGGCTGCAAGATGGCTGCTGTAGCTCCAAACATCACATTCTCACTTCATAGAATCCAAAAATAGGATGGGAATGGATAGAGGAATGTTCTTGCCCTTTTCTTTTTAGGAGGGAAATGTTTCTTAGAAGTGTTTCGCAAACTTCGGCCCATTTGTCTTGAGCTAGGTCACATGCCCGTGGCATTGCAGGGGAAGCTGGGAACGTGAGTATTTTACTTTCTCAGCATCTGTCAGGGGCAGGAAGGAGGAGCCCTGATGGCCCGGTGGGCTAAGCACTGGATTGTTAACCACAAGGTTGGCAGTTCAAACCCACCAGCTGCTCCAGAGAAAGATGGAAACTTTCTGCTGCCATGAAGATTAACAGCCTCGAAAATTCTATCCAGGGTCCCTGAGCCCGATTCCACTAGATGGCAGTTGGTTTTTGTTTTGTTTTTATTAAATAGGGGCACCGTATAGTAACTGTCCCATCACCGTTCCTCGTTGCAGTCTTATCTGTAGGTGGTGTGATCTACCATTTTACAGATGCAACAACCGAGGCTTAATGGTATGGATCTATCTGGGCTCCTTTAACTCCACTCTTATCACTGAGAGCCTGGGCTGAAGCTTCACAAGCTCATTGTGTTTAAGAACTGCCTCCAACTGGGGAGGTGGCCTCTGGCAAGCAAGGACAAGGCTTATTTCCAGTGTCCTTGTCTGGCTCAGGGCTGGCTATCCAGAAGGTTCTAAATCACACTGCCCTATATTGGAAGGGTTTGTATTACCCACGCCCCTTTTTGCTGCAAGTGACATAAATCCAACTCCAAGTTGCTCTAGCAGATGGAGGATTTATTAACTCATGAGACTGATGGTGGTGATGTTTGCTTCAGGGGCTCATTCCAGGGTTTCCAGATTTCTGCCTCTCCCTGTCCTCAGTTCTGCCTTCTGTGGGTGTGGGCTTCCTTCTCTGACTGGTTCTTCTCCCATGCTGTGAGATGACCAGCAGCAGTCCAAGACTGGAGTCTAGTGATTCCAGAGGGATGGAAGAGCGAGTCCTAGCACATGTCCCAGGGTAGATTGTGATTGGTTCAGCCTGGAGCACATGCCCACTCCTCAAAGAAGGCAGAGGGATCTGTTGGGTGCTGGAGGGAGAGATACTAGTTAGATAAAGTGGACTTGTTTACTGCACATGAGTGGTGGTTAGACGGAGTGATGGAAGGATAATTGGTGAATAGATGGACAGATAGACAGATGAATGGATGATTATTAGATGGACAGATGGGTAGATGAATGGATAACAGAAAAAAATGGTGGGTAGATGGGTGGACGGGTGGGTGAAATAGACAGATGGACAGATGAGTGATTGGGTGAATGGTTAGATGCCCGGACAAATGAATGGATAACAGACAAGATGGAGGCTGGATGGTTGGATGGATGGGTGGGTGGATGGATAACAGAAAAGATGGACCATGGCTGAATGGGTAGATGCTTAAATGGGTGGATGAATGCATGGGTGGTTAGAGGACTGAATGACTGGCTGATGAATAGTCAAATGTACAGATGGATGGATGGTAGAGAAGCAGACACTGGTATCTATATAACTCCCTTTTTCTGCCTTCCTTAGAGGCTCTTCCTCTCAGTTAGCTACCTGACTACACCCAAAGCCAACCTAATCCTGGATCATAGTCATTTCTACTCCTTCCTCTATGTCAGGGATAAACCTGTGAGGGTCTTTTATTTCACAACACAAAAAGATGCCTGGTCACCACAGAACACTTGAAAGGTATAGAACAACTTTCAAAGCAAAAGGCGGGTCACCGTGTGCTGGCCCCCAGGGACACCAGTGTTGATAGCAAGGGGAGGTCTGTCCAGTGGCTTTGTTCCACCACAGCTGCAAGAGCCCAGTTGGCCCTCCTGCCCTTGGTTAGGAGTTGCCAAGCCACTGCCCTGCTGGTTGGGGGGGGGGGTAGTAGGGACCACTAAGAAGTGTGGTGCCTTCCAGGCCCATTTTGCAGAGACCCAGCTCTCCTCCATCAGGCACTGGACTTCCTGCTCACTCCCCTGGGACTGCCCCCTTCACATGGGAGGTGGGGGACTTGGCCCCTCTGGGTGGACTCAGTTAGAACAGGCCCCGACAGAGGAGGGACAAGGCTGTGTCTGGTGCCTCATCCTGCTCCAGCTCTATGGGCAGTCCCTCCAGCTGAGGTCTCCACCATGTGGGCCCAGCAGAGGCGTTCCCGTGTGACACCCCCCCCCCCCCAGGCATAAAGGAGCTGGGGTGAGAGGAAGCACTCCTCCCCCCCCACACACACACACACCTTAGCATTCCTTCCTAGACTCCAGTGGGTGGGCTTTAGTCCCAACACAGTCCCCTGCCCTTGAATGTTCCACCTAATCATTTGGGGGGCCTGGCTGTTCTGCTGGCTAGAGTGTCGCATCAATGGCACTTCCTCCCAGAGGCCTCCCTGATTAGCTGAAGAAAGCTTCTCTCCACTCATGCTGCATCTTCAAGATTTCAACCCAGGGTTTGTGTCCCAATGCCATTGTCTGAAGCATTTGAACCTCGGTAGGAAACCAGGACCAGAGAGGGTGGGGTGGGAACAAGGACACCGCCTGACTCACCCCCTCCAGGCACAGATAAATGTGTGGGGACCTAGGTCTTGCCTGCTGTCCCCCTGAGATCCCACCACCTCATTATTTCCTCCCTGAAGTCCAAGCCTGAAAGGAGTAGTGTCTGCCAAACCACGTGTACCAGCTAGGCATACATTCATTTCCTCATTTTTTATTGATCAAATCACTCTACCACCCGCAGGAGCTGCTGATGGGGTGAACAGCCTGTGGAGGCCCGGGGCTGACAGAATCACTGCCCAGAGCAAAGGCCCGGGAGCTGGGCCCCCACTGTGTGTGTGTGGGGGGGGGCTTGTGTGGCCATAGGGAGCAAAGGCAACGGCAGAACTGCCCCAGGTCCACTGTGCTCCTCGCCCTGATGGGGGTGTGTGTGATGTGGTGCATGCAGAGCGTGGAGTGGGGGGGGTCCCGTGTGTGCGCCTGTGTGTCTAACCCATCTGTGTGCAGGCAGTGTGTGCTGTGTGCATGGGCGTATGTGGGGTGTGATGATTAATGGCCTTTGGAAAGAGGCACTAGATCCATCTGACCCTCCTGGCAGCTTTGCCCTTGGCATCCTGCCTGCTTCTGGCAGGCTCAGCCCAGGTGAGAGGGTGTTGCCAGCCCCTGTGGTCTGGGGTGGGGACAGGAAGCCCCCTGCACATCACCTCAGTCTTGGGCCCAGGCCCTTCCCATCCTTGGTCCTGCTCCCCCCACCCCCACCACCACATGCACACAGGATGTGATAGGGACCACCAGAGCAGCAGGCCAGAGGTGGGTCCTCAAACTTGTGTGTACCTCAGAAATAACCTCATGCTCAGACACTCCATTAGAGCTCACCCCAGGCCCAGGAATCTGCATGTAAATCAACATCCTGGGGTCTGATTCTGGTGAGTTTTCGATCCTACCCAAGACTGGGAAGGCATCCCAATCCCAGGTGTGTGTGACTTTGGGCAAGTGACTTTACCCCTCTGGGCTTGCTTCCTCATATTCAAATAAGAATTCTGCCCCCTTCTAGCTTTGGCACCTCTCTTGCCTCCCTTTCTTTTCTGTGCAATGGGGTGAATCCTAGTACTGGCCTTGGGAGGAGGTGACATGTGGGCCAACCCCAGAAATGCCTGGTGGTAATAATACCATGTGTACATAAATTACCCTCATCCACTTCTCAACCTTGGAGATGTGGTGAGCGTGTGGCCCATGACGGGGGTGAGGGTGGGGGTCAGGGCGGAGAGTCTCTTTCCAGATGCTAGTGGTAGTAACTGAGACCTATGGCCTGTAGGCTCTGAGTACCGTGCCTGATTTACAGACGAGAAAGCCCAGGCCCCGAGGGCATGATTCCAGAGGCAGTGGCCTGAGGGTGCCACCCCCCCACCCCCAAACACGCCGCCCTGGGAACTCAGGCCCGTGGGGGTGGGGCGGAGAGGGCCAGGCAGGAGCCCCAGCCGCCTGCAAATCCGGCCCAGCTGGGGGATTAGTTCGCATCTGGCTCAGTTTAAACCACAGAAACAAAGGCGCTGCCCGTGCAGTTATTTTTGGGGTGGGGGGTGATTGCCCTCCGCCCTGTAAGGGACCTGGGTGGAGAGGGGGAGCGGAATCTGGGCTCTGACCCCTCAGCGGGTTCCTTTGTATTCTATGCCTCCCCTAAATCTCTGGGTGCTCTTGGGGTGGGGGGATGTGGAGGGGTGAGGTCACTTCTGGGGCGTGTTCCTGGGAGCCCCAGTTTTCCTCACAGCTATGCATCCCAGGTAGCTCCGCCCAATCAAGGGGGGCCGTCGGGTGGAGGTGGGGAGTGCGTGTCCCTCCCCCTAAGACCTGGCCCTAAATTTAGCACCAGGTCCCTCGGCTCAATCACTGGAGGGAAACATCCAATAAAACCGAAAATCAGAACAGACCCGAGCCCCTCCCATTCCCCTCCTTCCACCGCCTGGGGGCGTTCTGGCCTCCCACCCTCAGTAGAGGGGTCTGACTCTTCAGACCTCCGGGCGGGGGGATGGAGTGATGGAGTGGGTTCTAACTCCTCCCCCATGCCCTGGGGCGGAAGGACTATTCCGGGGCCCTGGCCCACGGCAGCGGGGTCCCCCGCCCCCCTGGGGAGTGAGATGGCGCGGTGCCCGGCAGGCGGAGGCGCGGTGTGAGCGCGGCTCACTGGAGCCAGGAGCTGACCCTATTAGCGCCGGGGCAGCTGCGGCCATACACATCTGGCAGCAGCCGGCGCCCCTCCCCGCTCGTGCTGGTCTGGCGTTACCTACCAGGAATGCTGGCAGCTCGGCTCGCATCTGGAGAGTGTTTCTAGGGGCAGCCTTAGCCCCCTCCGGCGCCCCCTCCGGCGCCTGGCCTGGGGCGGGGGTGGGGCGCGGCCGCTCCGGATTTCCTGGCCCCCCTCCCTTGGCTGCCCGGTGTCCCTCCTGGGCAGGGCCATGGGCTGGGCCAAGAGGATCGTCAGGGGACCGAAAAGAGGGAAAACAGGATTTGGCCTTCTCCTTGGGACTGGCCTCATGGACCAGCTGCTGAGAGGCAAGAGGGTGAGGGGGTTGGGGACGCATTCATTACTTAGAAATGGAAACTGAGGCTTGACAAGGTCAAGCATCTTGTCCAAGATCTCTGCCCCAGCAGAGAAAATTCCGTTGTTAAAATAACAAGCGTGTACGTGGGTGTGGCACTGTACTTAGAAGTGTAAGGTCAGCGGTTCAAACCCACCAGCTGCTCCTCAGAAACCATATACAGAGCTGCTAGGAGTCCAACCGACTATACAGCATTTAACAAGATGAAAGAGTCTTGGGAGGCTCACCAACCAGCCCCTCTCCTGCCTTCAAGGTTGTTGTCCGTGGTCCAAAATGGACCGTGTTCTGGACTGGACGGCCTGGTTCCCTAGACCCAGTACTTCTGAGCTGTGTCATCCCAGCACAGGACTTAGTCTTTATGGGCCTTAACAAAGGTGTGCCCTGGGATGCCGTGGGTTAGGCATTGGGCTGCTGACTAAAAAAGGTGGTCAGTGTTGACCTAACAGCGAATGTAAGGGAGAAAGAGAAGGCTGGCTGCTCCTATAAAGATGTCATCTCAGAACCCTCTGTAGGGTTGCTGAGTCAGAATTGACTTGATGGCAGTGAGTTTGGTTTGGTTTTTATGGCCTCATCTGTAAAATGGGTTGGTGGGGTACCTCTTCCTGGGTCATGAAGAGGCAGCTGCTGCTTCTCTTCTGGATCCACAGGGAGGGGTTCATTTTGGAGAGAGCAGGTCACGTGTACATTGGCCAAGAGGGTGGGTGAGGTTTTGAAGGCTGGCTTCCTCGGCCCAAAATCAGTCTTTCTTTGGACCTTGTAACTGGACTCCGAGGAGCTTTTGAAGGTTTGTGAGTATGAGAGTGGTCTGTAGACCCCGGGCCTTGGTTTCCTCTCCCACCTTGAGTGGAACACCCTGAGGGTGATGACAGAACACCCCGTGCTTACCTAGAATGTCTGCAGGCTATGCCCCACCCACTCTTACATCACTCCTCTCTGGAACCCCACATTGTCTTCCTCCCACCCTGGCAAAACTCTCCAGCCTCTGGGTGGAGTGTGTGTGTGATTTCTTCATTTCAAAGTCTGTATCTTGGGGCAAGGGGGAAGATACCCTGGGAGAAGGCACAGATGGCTCCACGCCTGGCAGTGGGACCCACATAAGTGAAGTTGGGAAGAGGGCCGAGCCAGGTGCTGCGGGATGAGTGTGGGGCTGGGATCCTGGAAGGGGGTCCATATAGGTGTGGGCTGTCCTGAGTGCGAAGAGTCACTGGAATGAAGGAGAGGCCCTAAGGTGGGGTTTTTTGCTCCATCTCCAGCACCTGGGGCATCCAGGAGCTTGAAGATTCCTAGTTGAATGAATGAATGAATGAAGCAAGCTGTGGGAGCTTGAGGCTTGGTTTGAGCCCAGCAGTGGAGGAAACCAGACTGCAGGGAGCTGGGGCCCTGGCTCCAAGCTTGTCCACTAGCTCTAAAGATGCTGCCAGCTGGAATGGGGTGGGGGGTGGGGGGCAGACTGAACTGTGTGGAGGTGGAGGAGGACCCCCAGAGCGGGTGGTGGTCTCTTGCCAAGGACACTTTCTCTGCCCACGTCCCCTGCCAGGCGCAGCCAAAAGAGCCAGGGCTGACCCTGGCCTGGTGCCACAGGGCACCAGGGGGCTTCCCTGGCCCCATGCCTGCCAGCCCTGACCTCCTCAGACACCTCGTCTCGCCCGCCCGCATCTGCTGGCTGCTTCTTCCCTCCTCCAGCCCATGTTTGTTTTTTCTTCCAGAACCCTTACCTCCCACCAAGGCAGCCGGCCAAGGGAGGTGGTGTTCTGGAGACACCACTCTGCCTCCCTAACCCCCCTCTGCCTGTACAACCCCGGGGGTGGGGAGGGATGTCGTCAGCCCTGGCGCCGGGGTGCGTGTGGAATCTGGAACCTGCCTGTGAGCAGCCTGGGGCCCACGTGGAGGCCTCTTGCATGCTGCTGTCTCTGGTCTGCTCAGTCCTCCCTTCTTTGAGGCCTTAGGCAGGATGTGTGTCAGAGTTCGGCCATGGGAAGCTCCCCAGGAACCCCAGAACCCTAGGCCTTGGGAGGTCAGGCCTTGTCAGAAAACGTACCTTTAATACAGTATGCCCACTCATCCCAGCTCCTCTCCCTCTCATTCCTGCAACAAACACTTCACGAGCATCTACTGTTTACCAGGCTGTAGGGCCGGCATCTGGAGGCCCCCTGTCAGGGAAAGGCAGGAGACTGCCGGGTGGCGTGACCAGAGGTGGGCTTTCCAAAGACACTGTGGTGGACAGATGGACGCAGAATCCTGGGAGTGGAGCCAGAACAGGAAAAGCCAAAGCTGTTTCAGAGATTTGGTGCAGAGAGAAGTGGGTGCTTGAAGAACCCTAAGAAGGTGACAGGAACCCACCAAACGTGGGCTCAGACCACACTGGTCACGCATGTCCCTGAACCCAAAGTTTCGTTGCTGACTTCCTGAGACATGGGTGTAGCATTGGGCACGCAGCGTCCTTCCAGCTCAGAATAGCTAAACTATGGGGGTCCACGCGTGGGGGGCCTGGGCAAGGAAGCTCCAGACATGTTTTGAGTGGACAAGCAGGGATAGTACCTGTATCTGGTGTGCTTCAATTCATGTGTCTCCACGTGAGGAAGTGAGCATGCATGTGTACCTGTGCCACACGCACACAGGTGTATGCACCACACGTGTATACATGCACACACGTACCTGTATCTGGTGTGCTTCAATTCATGTGTCTACACGTGAGGAAGTGAGCTCACATACAGACACATACCTGTTTGTGAATGCACGTGCATGTACCACATGCGTGCACACTACACACAATGACATAACAGGCACACCGACCACATGTATGTTGTCACATACACACATGCGTGCACCACATGCATGTATTATGCTTGTTCACTGATTTGGGAGGCGTGTCTGAAAAATGACAATGGTATTCCTTGGGGACCTCGAGTCAGAGGGATCCTCACCTATACAACTTTCATCCTGGTTGGGTTTTTTAAAAATGATGTGCTCCATTGTTTAGCATTTTTAAATCCTTTGGTCTGGAAAGAAGCATTGCTGACTCCCAGTACAGATGTAAGAGGGGAGCTTAGCAGCGTGACTTTCTCTGGTTAGAGGATCATTACCTGTGGGCTCCCCAAGTGGTCATTCCTGCTGTCCTCAGTGTCCTGGAAATAGCTGGTCTGATGGGCTGGCTGGCTCGTGGGGCCCTGCTGCAGGAGGGTCTGCCAGAGGAGCTGGACAGGGAAATGTTGGGTGTAGACCTTGAGCGGGAACAGTCAGAGGGACTGAAGGAGGGGTCAGTCAAGTCACGGGGCTTGCCAAGTGGAGCCCCCTGGGAAGGTGCCCTGTGTTAGAGGAGTGAGTGTCCTGGAGACAGTCACCTCCGAGATGTGCCCCCACAGCACTGCCTTGAAGCCGGGAAAGGAGCCCCGAGGAGGAGGATGGTAGAAGGTGAAGGGTTTTGTGTTTGGAGGCCACAGTCTTGGGCTCAGCTGGCCAGCTCTGAGCAGAGACTTGGGCCAGTTGTTTATCTCTGGGGGTACAGTCCCCTCCAGAAGACAGAAACCAGGTCTCCTTATGAGGTAGTGGTGGGGTCCCCAAAACTGCCTTTAGTACACTCATAGCGACGTCACACTTGACTGTTACTTGTTTTCTCTTGTTTCCATAAAAACCATTTTTCTTAAGTAACTTGATTTCAGAAGGAAACTTTATATCACCATTGGGGTAGGCAGAATGATGGGCCCGATGTCATCCACACCCTCCCCAGAACCTGGGACTATAACTCAATACTTTACGTGGCATAGCGGGGGGATGAGGGCTGTTAATGTTGGAAGATAATCCTGGAATAGCCCGGCGGGCCCAGAGTAATCACAGGCCAAACCCAGCGCACTGATGTCACTTCCGACTCCTAGCAGAATTAAAGGACAGAGTATATCCCATAGGGTTTTTCAGGCTATAAATGTTTACAAAAGCAGGCTGCCTCAGCTTTCTCCTTCAGAGTAGCTGGTGAGTTCAAACCCCCAACCTTTTGGTTAAAAGCAGAGCACTTTAAACACTGTGCCACCAGAGCCCTTAAAAGTAGAAGATGAAGGCAGAAAAATCACAATTTTATGCTATGAGAATGACCCAACCCAACCCGCTGTTACTGACTTTGAGGATGAAGGAAGGAGCTGTGAGCCACAGAATGCTAGAAGCTTCCAGAAGATGGAAAACATGAGGGAGTCGATTCTCCGCTCAGCCTCCAGAGGAACCAGTCACACCGACACCTGGATTTCAGCCTGTGGGATTGGTGTTGGACTTCTGACCCCCAGCGCTGTGAACCTAGTGGATCTGTGGTGTCGTAAACCCAGTGTGTGTGGTCATTTGTCACATCAGCAACAGGGCACACACACAACAGCCGTACATAAACACCAGTCTAACCCTCCATGAATAAAAAGTAGCAAATTACTAACTGCTAACTCCATCCTTGGAATCCTGGTGTGGCGTTGCAGGATAACATGCTAAACCACAAGATCAGTTTGAACCACAAGTTTGGCACTTTTGACGATGACAACCACATCCTTGGAGTCTGGGTGTGGCATTGCAGGATAATGCACTGAATCACAAGGTTGGTTGTTTGAACCGCAAGAATGGTAAGTTGTAACTTAACCAGCTGCTCCTTGGAAGCCCTATTGCTAAGAGTTGGAAGTGACTTGATGACACTTAACAGCAACAACAACCCAATCCTGGTGTGGTACTGTAGGATTAGCATTGGACTGTGAACCGTAAAGTCTGCAGTTCAATCCCATCAGCTGCCCCTTGGAAACCTTATTCAAGGTTGCTGTGAGTTGGAACCGACTCGACGGCATTTATAACAACAACCCCATCAAGAAGGCCCCGAGTGGCAGTGATTAAACACTCAGTTGTTAATTGAAAGATTGGTGGTTCAAACCCACCTAGCAACTCTGGAGAAAAGACCTAGTGATCACATCCCTGGAAACCCAACTCTTGTCACATGGGGTCACTGTGAGTCAGAACCAACTCGGTGGCAGCTTTAACAAGTCCTGCTGATTTCCTGAATTCAGACCTGTAGCCTCTGAAATAGTAAGGTCTTGTTTCCTAAAGCCACCTCCGCTCCCCCCCCCACACACACACTTGTAGTAAGTATTGTTTGTTAAGACAACCTAGAAAACAGGCTGTGAGGTGGAGACTACCAAGCACCGTGCTGTGGGGGAGAGAGCATCAGGGATGGATGCTTGTGGGGAGGGAAGTGGGGAGACCTTGGGAAAATAAACGGGATGCATCTCCCACAACAGGCTCAGGGAACACTAAGCTGGACACCTAGAGTCAGACAGAGATGTCTCTCTGAGCCAAGATGGCCTGTGTCCTCCGAGGTAGTGTGGTCTCTGTGAAACGCTGTCTGCAGACACAGCACATGGTTGGATGCATCATGTTAATTACTTCCCTCGCTCCTCACAGAAACTCTGTTACTTGGGTTTATGGAGGCTGTTTTTTAGGGGCCTTCTTAGAAAAAAGTTTTCCTTCTCTGGCTAGGATGAGGACACAGTCTTGGGGTTGGCCATGTGCATCTCTGGAGTTCCAGAAAATGGACCCTAGGTGGCGCCAAACCCCAAAACCTGCCCCTTTCCTGTTCTTCAGGAGAAGCATGATGTGTGTGTGTGTGTGTGTGTATGTATGTGTGTGTGTGTGTGTGTGTAAGGAACCTTCTGTCTATGTGAGAGTGTGTGCCTGCATGTCTGTGTGGTGCCTGTCTGTCTGTCTGTCTGTCTGTGTGAGGTGTGTGAATATGTGTGAGTCCCTGTGTGTGTCTGTGTGGTGCCTGCCTGCCTATGAGTCTGTGAGTGTGCGTATGTGTGTCTGTGTGGTGCCTGTGTGTCTGTCTGTCTGTGAGGTGTGTGAATCTGTGAGTCTGTGAGTGTGTGTATGGTGCCTGTCTGTCTGTCTGTGAATCTGTGAGTGTGTGTGTGTCTGTGTGGTGTCTGTCTGTGAAGTGTGAGTCTGTGAGTGTGTGTGTGTCTGTGTGGTGTCTGTCTGTCTGTGAAGTGTGTGTCTGTGAGTCTGTGAGTGTGTGTGTGTCTGTATGGTGCCTGTCTGTCTGTCTGTGTGAGGTATGTGAGTCTGTGTGTGTCTGTGTGGTGCCTGCCTGTACTTCTGTGTGAGTGGGTCTTTGGGAACACAGAGGACCCTGGGTACCACTGAGTGCCCGCAGGACTCCGCAGCTGTAAGCCCACTGGGTCATGCCAGGAGCTGCGATTAGCAGATGCACAGCCAGGTGGCATGATTTATGTCCCCGACCCCTAATTACTCCCAGCCCTGGAAGAGAAGGAGGGAGCATGACTTTGCAGGGCTGGGGCCTATTGGCCCCACCTCAGAAGCCTCAGACTTCCAGAGGCCTGAGACAGGCAAGGGGCTGGGTGGAAGCTGATAGAAACCAGACCCCTCCTCTGGGAAGCAGGCTGGCTACCCCTTGGACCGCCCCTTCCCCAGCTTGATCCTGCGCCCAGAGCTCACATATCAGTCAGCCCAGCTCCTCCCTTGAGTTGTGGCACACTGGGTCTGCCTGCTCACATGCCCTGAGAATGAAATTCCAAATGCTCAGGGCATAAGAGATCCTGGGAGATAACCCCCACCATCCTTTTGTACCCCACCCCACCCCATCACTGGCTTTCTCCACTCCCAGCTATGCCAGACTCTCTCCACTTCTGGGCTTGTGGGCTCTTCTGTTCCCTCTACCTGGAATACCATTTCCTGTCTTCTCAGGTATCTTAGGTATCTTCTCAACCTCCCCATACTGTGTCTCTCTGTCTCTTGTCATCCTCAATATCTGTCTCCTTTTGTCTCTCTCCCTGCTCCTTTTCTTTGCTTCCTCCTTTCCTCCCTCTCCCACTCCCTCCTCCTCCTCTTCCTCCCACTCTCTCTCTCCTCCCATCCCTCCCTCTTTCCTTTTTCCTCCTCTCTCCCATTTTCTTCCTCTTCTCTCCTTCTTCCCTCTCTCCCCCTGTCTCTCTGAGCAGCTGTTTCCTAATAGGCTGTTAATGATGATACAGTAAGTAGAAGGCACAGTCCTGGGGGAGCCACCATGATCTGTGTAATTGGTCTCGGAGGAGACGGAAGTATCTAATATTTACACAGCAGCATTAGTTCTCTGGGGACCTTATCTTGGCGGGAACTGATCAGGGAAACGCAGCTCAAGCTGACACTAGCGCCCCCATCTGACATGGGCTCTTAGAAGGTTTATTAAAGAGGAACTTCTCCCATTGGGTGGGGCCCTGGAAGGACAGGGTAAGCGTGGGGTGGTTTGACTGGACTGGTCTGGGTGGGCACTGGACATTTAGCAACCCTCCCAGTGAGAGTTCTACTGAGAATGGGGGCCTAGATCTCCAGGGGGCCTGTGGGGCAAGAGGTGGCCAAGATCCAGGCCAGCACAGGAGAATCCAGGGGCAGGCGGGTAGGGCAGGCAGCAACTCTCCAGGGATGTGGTTCGAGCTGGATCCAGCCATGCCTGAAACATTCTGGCCTTAGATTCCTCACTCACTGGGTCAGTGGTTTCCCTCTTTGGTTCAGCCAGCTTCAGGCACATTTGAGAAATCCTGTTTTACCAGGATGAGCGATTTGGAGCAATCTCTGCCCCAGTGCTGTAGGATAATGTACTGGACTACAGGGTCAGTTTGAACCTCAAGGTCGGTGGTTCAAACTCACCAGCCGCTCCTCCAAAACCCTATACAGGGTGGCTGTGAGTTGCAGCCCACTCAACAACAACAACAACGTAACCCAGTGTACACAGAACCTATAAAGTGGTTCCAGCACTTGATGGGGGTCTGAAACCCTCCCCACTCAGCCAACAGTGAGTAAAGTCAGCTGCAGACCCCTCCTCCCCTGGGCCCAGCCTGGGGCAGTCACAGGGGCGCCCAGCACCTTCCCCTCAAAGCCGACCTCACAGGCTTCTTCAGGGTTTGCAGATATATAGTTGTGTGTTTTCAGAACTCATGGTGCGCTGGGGTGGCAGCAGGGGTGGGCTGCCCCTCATCCACTTTAGGGGCTTCACACTGCTTCCTGGGGTTCCTGAGCATGCTACCCCCACCCCCTCGCCTCTGCATCCCCGTCTGCCAAACCCCTCACCATGTAGGTAAAGTGCTCAAAGACACCTTCCTCTTTTGGTCATAAAAACAGTATGTGGTGTCCTTTTTAATTCATACCATTTCAGAAACACCCCACAGTCTGGGAAATGGCATTTCTAAGTGCTATTTAAGGGCGTTTTTTTGTTTTTTTTTCCAAAGAACAGCTTCATTGAGATGAGATTGGTAACCCACGTAAAGGTACAGTGGCCTTGAGTGCATTCATGATGTTATATGATTTTCATCACCCCAAGTGGAAACCCCATACCCGTTAGCTGTCGCCTCCACATTGTGCCCCCACCCTCCAGTCCCATACCAAAACTAAACCAAACACAATGCCCTTGAATGGATTTCAACTCATGGGGATCTTGTAGAGGATTTCTAAGTCTGTATATCTTTATGGGAGTAGGCACCTTCTTCTTTCTCCCTTGGAGCAACTGGTGGGTTTGAACCCCCAACCTTGCAGTTAGCAACACAATGCTTAACCCTCAGTGCCACCAGGGCACTGAGGGTTAAGCTTTCTGTCTCTGTGGATTTGCCCATTCTGGACACGCACACAGTACGTATGTGGTCCTTTGTGTCTGGCTTCTGAAGGCTCATCCACGCTGTGGTACTGCCGGTCTTAGTCCTTTGCTGGTAGATTCTGTCGAGTTGGTACCAACTCACAGCAATCTTATGTACAACAGAACGAAACACTGCCCTGTCCTGCGCCAGTCTCACAGTTGGTGTATGCTTGAGCCCATTGCTGCTGCCACTGTGACGATCCATCTCATTAAGCATCTCCCTCTTTTTCAGGGACCCTCCACTTTACCAAGCGTGAGGTCCTTCTCCAGGGACTGGTCCCTACTGATAATATTTCTTAAGTATGAGAGACCAAGTCTGAGCATCCTGGCTTCTAAGGAGCATTCTGGCTGTACTTTTAACATAGATTTGATTGTTCTTCTGGCAGTCCATGGTACTTGTAATATTCTCCTCCAACTCCGTAACTCAAATGCATCAATTCTTCTACAGTCTTCCTTACTCATTGTCCAATTTTTACATGCTTATGAGGCTGTTGAAAATACCGTGGTTTGGATCAGATGCAACGGTATTATTCCATGGTGTAGACATTGATACCACATTTGGTTTGTCCATTCACCTGTTGGTGGTCATTTGTGTGGTCCTCCCCTGTGGGCAGTGAGGAACATTGTTGCTGTGAGCATGTGGCTCTGCTGTAGCTGCAGGCATCACCTGCCTGAGAACGGGTCACTGTCACTAGCCCGCCCAGAAGGACACCTTGCATGCTTGCTAGATGGGGACCTGTCAGTCCGATCTCGCTTTCTACCTCCCATTGACCCGTCACAGGAGTAGTGACCCTGTACCAGCGCCGGTAGTGAGCGTGACGTGCGTTATGGTAAAACAACCAGACAAAAACTAAACCTGCTGTTGTCCTATCAGACTCCTAGCGAGTGACCCCATGTGCTACAGATTAGAACGGAGCTCACTCCACAGACTTTTCCTGCCTGTAATTTCTATGGAGACAGATCGCCAGACTTTACTTCCGAGGTGCTGCTGGGTGGCCCATCCCCCACACAATCATCAGCTCCTTGGCAGACCCCCAGTCCTCTCTGAAAAGGCTCAGGCTCTGGGATCTGTTTGCCTTTTCAGAACCTGAATACCCTAAAGACTCTACTTGCTGGAGGTGGGGAGGGCCAGGTGGTAGTCTCCAGTGGGATCGTGTGTGAGGGTCCTGAGGTTACCATAACAGAGGACCCTACCCTGGGCGACTTCCAACGATAAGAATGTACCATCTCGATGTTTGGACACGAGTGTTACCTTCCATGTAAATACAGTTGTGATGGAGACACTCACAGCAGGCAGGACAGTGAGAAAAATAGCATAACATAGCTCCCAAAGACAACGTTCTCTACCCAGCTTGGGTGAGTAGCGCCTGGGATCCTGAAAGTGCATGAGTGGCCACCTAAGTAAGGGACAGCTGCTGATCTCGCCATGTGCGGAAGAAAGAAGAGTGATGACAACTGACGGTTCTTGGAATCAAGTAGTCCAGTGAATGGACTAATAGGGAACTCTGGTAGCATCGTGGTTACGAGTTTGGCTGTTAACCTCAAGGTCAGCAGTTCAAAACTACCAGTCGTTATGTGGGAGAAAGATAAGGCTTTCCGTTTCTGTAAAGATCTAAAGCCTCGGAAACTCTCTGTGAGTCGGAACCGACTCCACAGCACATAACCACCACTACCACACACAGTGAAGTCGTATGAACGTCAGCTTCCACAATTCTGAGACCAGAAGAACTAGACACTGCCGGCTACCACGCTGAAAAGGATCACACTAGAGGGTCCCAGATAGAGTGGGAGAAAATGTGGAACAAAACTCAAAATTATTAACAATAAAAACAAAGATCATGTTTATTGGTCAAAAAGAGACTGGAGGAACCTGAGACTATGACCCTTGACCCCCCTCCAGGTGTGGAAAGGAACACTCCCTCATGACCGAATGTTCAGGCAAGCAGTAGATAGGTTTATAATCGACCCTCCAGGTCTGGAAAGGAATGCCCCCCTCATGGCCCAATTTTCAGACAAGCAGTAGATAGGTGTATACGTGGCGGAGCAACAACACTAGCGAGGTCTGTTCACCATGGAATGGTCAATCATTCCAAATCAGAAAGGCTCCATGTACCTGAGCATAAAGGCGAGAAGGAATAGAAAGATGGCGGCACTGCACGTAGGACCCACAGGGAGGAAACAGGAGACAGCTTGTTGCAGGGAGCGGATTATAATCACTGAGGTGAAACAGTGTAGGATTTGTTGTATGTAAAGTTGATGATCTTGTCTGTTGACTTTCACTCAATTCACAATAAAAAGTTAAAAATAAAACAACAAAAAGGGAATGTACTTCTTTAACAGGCTGAAGGCTTCAAGCCTAAACTCAAGATGTCAGCAGGGCTGTGCTCCCTCCCAGGGCTCTAAGGGAGGATACTTCCTGGTCTCTTCCGGTGTCCTTAACTTGCATCCATATCCCTCCACTCTGCTTCTTGTAAGGGCACAGCCATTGGATTCGGGCCCACCCAACTTCACTGTGGCCTCCTGTGAATTGAACTAATTACACTTGCCAGGATCCCATTTCTAAAAGCTGCACTTGCAGGGGTGAGGGCTTGGACATGTATTTTGGAGACTTTCTTCAGACTCAGGCCCTAAAGTTCAGACAGGGCAGGAAGGACCCGCAGTAGGCAAGCTTTGAACCAGTCTAGCTGCCCCCATCCCCACCCCCACCCCCCAGTCCGAGAGCATCTCCAAACTGCACAGTGCATTGTTCTGCCTCCTCCAGAGATGAATTGTCCGGAGCAGCCACCCTTGAAGGCTGTGTGACCTCAAACAGGATGCTGAGCTGTCCTGAGCCAGTGTTTCTATCTGTAATATGGGTTCACTGGCCCAGCTCCCTCAGGAGACTGTTGGGTGTTGGGAGTCAGAACTCCCTTGTGATGGGGAAGTGGGAGGAAGCCTCTGACACTCAGCCTTCAGCACAACTCAGAGTTGGGGAGGCTCCCTGCTCAGAAACGCCCTGCCCACCCCAGCAGGCAGCTTGTGACAGGAGAGCATATGGCGGACATATGCCACGTGGGAATGCACAGCTCCCGAGAGGAGGCGGAGATGGGGAGGGGACGACTGAAGAGGGACTTGGGTGCCTGGGTGCGCCCTGCTCTGGACCTGGTGCGCCTCGGGTTCCACAGCCCACTAGATGTCGCTGTCCCCTGCTGGGCCCAGCCTAGCTGCAGCCCTAAAAGTGTGGTGGGGTCTTTGACTGCCTTCCAGAGTGTCCACCCGGGACTCCTTGGCTCCCTCCTGGCATTGGGCTTCTAGGTGTCTCAGAGGGTGGGGTGGTTCATAGGCAGCTCCCAGTTCACCGTTGGAGAGTCACAGGGACTGGGAGAACCCAGAGCTGTGGTGTGTGGGTTGAGAGAGACCTGAAGGATGTATGAGCCCTCCAGAGTAAAGAGGGGGGTGGACAGGGCCTGGTGCCACCCTCTGTATCCTAGCTTGTGAGCCAGGAAGGTGTGGGATGGAGCTGAGAGCACACATCAGAGATGCGGACCCTGAAGGAGTCTGGGTGCCCATGGGTAGTAGCAGCTTCTCCTTACCAGGAAGCATCCAGGAGGGGTGTTGTTCCGGTCCCTGTGTCTGGTGCCCAGAGACGTTGAGTCATTGGCCTGGGATCACACAGTGGTGAGCCACGTGAGGTGGTATTGGAGGCACAGGGCCCTGGGCCCTGGACACCCCAGCAGTGTCCCACCCCACAGTGCACACAGCCTGCACTTAGCCCATGCTCTGATGTCTGTCAGGGGAACTGTGTTTGGTGGAGAGCCCCTGGATACCCCAGCAGTGTCCCACCCCACAGTGCACACAGCCCACACTTAGCCCATGCTCCAATGTCTGTCAGGGAAACTGTGGTGGAGAGCCCCAGGGAGCCCTGTCTAGGAGGCTCATAGGTTGAGACCTCAGTTCTCAGCTTTCTGGCGGGAAGATGGGTCCTCACACTCTTCCTTCTTGTGTGCTGTTGAGTCAGTTCCAACGCATAGTGACCCTGTGTTAGGGTTTCTGATACTATACATCTTTACGGGGACAGAAAGCCCTGTCTTTCTCCCAAGGAGTGGCTGGTGTACTTGAACTGCTGATCTTACAGTTAGCAGTTCAGCCCACAGTAAGTCATACAGCAGGTGACCAAGGTGCTGTTTCTGGGACAGCAGGTCAGGTTAGCAACAGGTAGGGCTTGAACCCCAGGCCCAGTGATCAGAACGCCTACCAAGGGCAAGGCCAGGGAGGGGAGCCCACCAGCGAGCGCAGCATTGGTTTAACTCTAGGGGCTCACTCACTGGGCTCTGTGGGGGCAGAGAGGACATGGGACCACCCAGGCCATAGCTCTGGGATGGAGACCCTCATCACATGCTGCATGGCCCTCCCTCATTCCCCAGCCACCCAGGTCAGGGAGGGGGCCTGGCTGTGGGACAGCCCCACCCCGGCGGCAATGGCAGCAGGCGATATTGGCGAGGACTGCGCCCCCCGCCCGGATCCCAGCAGGGAACAGATGGGCAGGAGAGAGGAGGAGGCAGCAACAGTTGGTGCCGCCAGCTTCTATCTCCTCCGAGGTGACAGGCGCGAGAGGCAGAAGCCCAGCCTGCTGTCGCCTCCCAGCCTGCCTCCTTGGCCCTTCCGGAAGCTTCTCCCTTCCAGGGGCAGCGGTCAGAGCCTGGCTGAGGAAGTCTGAAGGCCCAGCTGGCAGCCCAGCGCACACAGGTCCTTGGTAGTCTAGGAGCCTCGGTCTCCCCACCTGATAAATGGGGAGACTAATGGCAACACCATCCTCGTGTGCTGTGGGGCTGAAAGAAGTTTATTCTAGAAAAACACATGAGGGACTGAGCTGCCAAGAGGGATGAGCTACGGGCTCTGCTGTCCTCAGGGACACCCAGACAGCACTGGTAGGGCGGGCGTTTCACAGCTGACGTTAAGGAGAAAACCAAACTGTGCTGTCCATTAAATTCCGACTCCTGTTGACCCTGTTGGCAGAGCAGAACTGCCCCACAGGGTTTCCAAGGCTGTTATAGTTATAGAACAAGCTGCCTCAGTGTTTCCTACAGAAGGGAGTGGCTGCTGGGTTCAAACCACTGACCTTTGGATTAGCTTTGAGCGCTTAAACACTGCGCCGCTGGGACTCCTCACATCCTTGGGGTGCTCCTCACATCCTGGGGGGCTCCCTGTAAACCAGCAATGTTTTTCGTGCCTCACACCAATTGCCTGGCTTACCCTTACAGCCACCTTAAGTTGCAGGTGGGGAAACTGAGGCATGGAGCGATAGAGACTTGTGATTACGTGTGCCCTGATCTCAGCATGGCCCCGGTGGATGGCTCCTCTCCACCTTTCTGTCCAGGATCAGGAAAGCAGCAACTCCCACAGGCAGCCTGGTCCCATGTCCCTGGGGGTGGGGCCCGGATGAGGTACTCATGCCATTCTTTCAGGGTCCCCAGCAGGACGGAACCCCAGTTGGCTTGTTGGTTTTCTAACCTCTCTCTGTCTCCCTTTCCCTGCTGTTTTCCCTCTGTCCCGGACTCTTTCCAGCACCAGCCCCCCTTGTCCTGGGTCAGCTTCTGTTTCCAGGGAGCCCCAGGTGTCATCTCCTGGTGACTTCATACCCCAGTCCCTCCCACTCCATCCTCTATCCATCTGGTTGGATGGGAGGCCAGCCTGGTGGCCTGGGGTTGACACCCAAGGGGCTCTCAAGTACCCTTACTGATCCCACCAAGAGAGGTTTCACTCTCAATCTGAAATACGATTAAAATGCCAGTGCCTCAGTCATGCTGGCTACAGGACAAGCCACAAGTGCATGTTGGCTGCCATATTGAACAGCACAGATCTCGGGACTACGTGGAGGCCCAGAGAGCTATTGGCTGGACCTAGGGAGGTTTGAAGTGAAGTGTAGCTTTCGTCTGAGAGAGAGTGAAAAACAAATGGAACTGTATTTCCCCAGGAATTGTCTGTCAGATTTTATCAAACCCCAAACTGACAGAGAATATTCCTTATATATTTGTAAATTGGTTTATAGAAATCTTGAAAGATAGGAAACACGAAACCACATTTAATTAAGCATCGTACAAATAGCAAAGAAACACCTCGAGTTGGATGTCTCGGTGGAACAGTGATATGTGTATGTTTTTCATTGCTCTTCTCAGTTTCCGTGTACATTTCTACAAACGACTGGGTTGGGTGGGTGATCCTCTGGGCTTGGAGATAACCTCGCTAACCTCAAGGTCGGCAGTTCAAATCCACAAAGTATCTCTATGGGTCGGAACCAGCTCAACGGCATTTAACAACATGCATGTGAATTGTGATATTGACGAAGAATATTGAATATACCATGGGCTGCCAGAAGAAAATACAATTCTGTCTTGGAAGAAGTACAGCCAGAATGCTCTTGAAAAACCAGAATGGTGAGACTTCATTGCACATACTTTGGACGTATCAAGAGGGACCAGTCCCTGGAGAAGGACATCATGCTTGGTGAAATAGAATCGGAAAACCCCCAATGGGATGGGCTGGTAGAGTGGCTACAACTTGTGTTCAAACCAACAAGGACTATTACTCCGCCCATTTTACAGATAAAGACAAAGTGATCACAGGAAACTCAGTTCACTCTGTCTTTATCTGTAAAATGGGCGGAGTAATAGTCCTTGTTGGTTTGAACACAAGCATCAGTTTAGTTGTTGTTGTTGTTAAGTGCCGTCGAGTCGGTTCCGACCCATAGCGACCCTGAACAGGGTTTCCGAGGGTGTAAATCTTTACGGGAGTAGAAAGCCTCATCTTTCTCCCGCGGAGCAGCTGGTAGTTTTGAACCGCTGACCTTAAGGTTCGCAGCCTGAGTCGTAACCACTATGCTACCAGAGGGAGTGATTATGTGTGCCTTGGTGAAGGCTCAGCAGGGAGCAGGGGCCTCTTCATCGTCTTTGAGAATGGACAGAGTATGGAATGAGCCAAGAGTCCCCTCTACTCCCTGCCAGCTCACCCCATAACCTGGATGGCCTGGGCCTTTTCATGGGGTGGGCATAGGGGCTGGAAGAGCATGGATGGACAGGCTAGATTCAGACCCTTGGGCTTGATCCTAGCAGACTTAGCCTCCATCCCCTATTTTGATCCTCAGTTTCCTGGTCTGTAAAATGGGGACC
>NW_006408555.1:3950497-3961009 GCF_000296735.1 Chrysochloris asiatica | reverse complement strand
GGGGGTGCAGAGGGAAATCAAATACATCAAGTCTCTGGGACTCCAAGAGCCCCACTGACACCTCGTAGACATCGTTCTGTGCAGCATAATCTCCACACTGTGTGCGGCATTCCTGCCGCACTGTGTGCCGGAGAAGAGGACTCTCTGTCCTCCTGTGTGAGGATCTAAACCCAGCCAGATGGGGGAGTCAGGGGAAGAAGCCGGGCACACAGAGATTGCACCACTGCTTTGGAGTGCCCGGGTGTGTGGGAGAGGGAGCCAGGCAGGTGGTGTGCATGTGTACGCTCTGGGGACCCATGGGAACAGGCTGGCCCAGAGGGGAGTGATGAATGGAAGAGGAATGGTGTTAGTGCAGACTTCTGCAGCTACAGAGATGAACCCTGGCTTCCAGAAGGAGGGACCCCATCACTTGGGCCTTAGACTGATAGGAGCTGCCCGCAGACTGCTGTCCCCATGGGAAGGGTAACATCATCCTGTGTGCTATAGGACTGTGTTGGGACTAGCCCCTAGCAGGCTTCCAGAAGCCCACCTGGCCCCTCCAGGAAGCCTTCCAGACACTCAGCCCTCAGGCTTACCCTGTGGCTTTAGTTTTAGTGACCTTGACATACGACATGTCAAATGTTTCAACTCCATGAGCTCATCCAGGTAAAGCAGGTCCCTCCACCACCCCCCCCCACACCCACCCCTGGGCCTCCCTTGCTCACCCACCTCTACCAGCTGGGGCCACTGCCTACATGTCCCCCATCATTGCCCTCCCTACATCGAATTGTGAAAATGCTTGGCTTGTTGGTCTGTTTCTCTTCATGGTACCCAGCAAGGCCAGTATTGTAGCTGGGTCTCCCATCCTGGCATGGACCTGACCCTGTTTCCTGGGGACAAATTTGACCCGTCCCTGCTTCTCTGTTCTTGTCCCACTGTCAGATAGAAGAGGCTTCCATGTTCAAAGGCTGGCATTTCAAGGAGGGTCAATATAGAAACCCCACTCCCAGGATTCCCTGTTTCTTCTTGGCTGGGTCCCAGTGGCTCTTGAGCTCCTGGGGATTGGGGCGCCTGAGGAAAGGTCTGGCACATGGGAATCACTGCTCCACCCCCACATCCCCCCCCACACACACACACACTTGAGGGGAAAGGTCACCTTTATGACCTAGGAACTCTGCTGATAACTTTCTTCCCTGTTTTTGGAGGGGAGGATCTTCCTGCACTTCCTCTTCTCCCCCTCCTTCTCCATTTTTTTTTTTTTTTAACGTGTTGTTGCCAGCGGCCTTGTATAGGGTTTTTTGAGAAGTGGCTGGTGAGTTTGAACTGGAATTCACATAACATAAAATTCACCATCTTGGAGCACACTGTGCAGTGGCATTTAAGTATTCACGGGTTGTGCAGCCATCACTCCCACCTTTTTCTAGAACATTCCATCACCCCATTGGCAGTTACCCCACACTTCCTCCACCCCCTCCAGTGCTAATCTACTTGTGCAGGCATTTGACTTTTCTGGATATTTCCTGTGTTTGCAATCCTATCATAGGTGGGTCCTTCACGTTTCCCAGGTGGTAGGCAGCTTGTGCTCAGATGTCTTGTCTCTTTATGGCTGAATAATTTTCCCTTGTGTGGCTCTGCTGCATTCTGGGTATCCTTTTGTCTGTCGGTGGAATGGTGCACTAGGATGTAAAACTCTGTGTGAACGTCTCTACCAGCAGGGAGGGCTGTATGTGTGTCCAGCGCAGGGCCGGCTGTTCTGTCCTTGTACCTCATCTGCTTGCACCCCATCCCTGCCGAGTGCTCTAGTGAAGCCTTCGTGTGTATTGTCTAATCCTTGCGGCACCCCACAAAGATTCTCAGGGGCACTCACTGGATATGCCTCTTTGGATGAATGACCTCCTCTTAGTATCTCAGTGTTTCCATCTGTTCAATGGGCTTTCGAGTGAACAGATCAACTAGTCTGTGGAAAGTTGTCATCATGGTGCCTGGCTTCAGGTGAGGGCTCAGTGGGTCAGCATTGGGGGTGGGGGGGCGTCTCTCTCTGCCCTGTCCACTGGGCAGTACTTCCAGCCAGTGTTCCATGGGAGGGGCAACATCAGCTGTGAAAGAGGGGTCTATAGGGCCACGGGCTTATTGTGTGACTGCTCCCACTCCTGCCGCCCCCTCCACTCAGCCTAAGGCCTTCTGCCTTCAGTGGTGCCCTAGGTTGAGGACCCACTGCCTTCCGGTCAGTTCTGACTCATGGCAACCCTGTGAGACAGGATAGAAGTGCCCCTTAGCGTTCCCGGGACTGGTGATCTTTATGAAAGCGACTGCTATGTCTTTTCTCAATGCTTAATCCCCTTGGGTTGAGCTGTGTCACACACACACACACACACACACACACACACACACACACACACACACACACATTCATGTCTTTCCCGGAACCTCAGAACGCAGCCTTATTTGGAAATAGGATCTTTTTCTTCTATTTTTCCTTTTTTGACACAGCCATCACTGGTATCCGTTGCCAGATTTCTCATCACATTAACAGTTACTCACAGCTTCCTAAACAATGACTCCCCCGCTGCGCTCCATCCCACCCCTGGTAACCACCAATAAACCTGCTCTCTCTCTCTCTGTGCCTGTTCTGGTGTCACCTAAGTGGGCCTCTCAGGGACTGTCCTTTGGGAGGGACACTCAGTCGGCATGCTGGGGTCAAGGTTCTTCAAGGGCGTCTCCGGACATCCTGGAAATTGGATCTTTGCAGATGTCTTCAGCTACATTGACTGGAGATGATACTGGAGTCATTGTTGGCGGTTAAGTCATCGGTTCAGTTCCGACTCATGGTGATCCTTGTAAGATTTCCAGGGAACAGCTGGTGGGTTTGAACTGTCAGCCATGTGGTTGGCAGTCCAATGGCCAATCTACAGCTCCACACTATACTGGAGACACAAAAGGAGAGGACCAGGTGAAATACAGCACAGTGTCCCCAGGGCCACCAGGTCTCAGGTGTCAGAGTGGGAAATTGAACCTAGACCCTCGGTAACCTCCTAATGGTGCTCCGAGCACCCCAAGCAAGAAGCCCACGCATCAAGAAGGATGACTTTTTGGAGAGTTACGATGACAAGGATTTTTGTAATGGTTTTAATTTATCCCCTTTTTCTGGAAGGGCATTGGAGGCAGCCTCTTCCTGCCTCCCTTCCCCTGCCCCCACCCCCTCTTCCCTCCCCTGTTAGGCATTCCGCTTTGAACATATTTCCTTTTATCATGTGCTGACATGTGGTGGCAGAGGGCGATTCTGGGCGAGATTACTGGGGAGGGGCGGGCGAGAGGTGCATCGCTCCTGACAGCTAATTAGCTGTGTGTCTTTGCACTGGGACCTCTCATATGGCAGATGCTGCCCGCCCGCCCAGACTTCACAGGGAAGCCACTCTGGCTTCCCCCCCTTCATCTGGGAATAGGGGATTTCCAGGGTAACGGGACCCCCGGTACCTGCTTGAGGGAAGGGGTAGAGGACCAGGCCAGCATGGCTGACCCCTGGGGACTGAATTTGAAAATTGGGCCTCAGACCAGTGCAGGAGGCCGGTTTGTCTTCATGTGCCTTCAGGCAGGTCCATCCTTCCCCAAGGCTCAGTCTCCTTGTCTGCAAATTGGGCCTAAGAGCAATATCCGCACTGACCTTGGAGCTGCTTGTGAGCATCAGACAGGAGAAGGTGTTTCCAAGTGCGCTGCGGAGTGTTTGTTCAGTAAGGGCTGAGGCGCTAGCTAACCAAAGGCAGCAGTCTGAACCCACCAATGGCTCCCAGTCAGAGACATGTCCAGAAAGATGACAGCCTTGGGAACCCTGGGGGCAGTTGGAATCTGTCCTGCAAGGTCATTATGAGTCGGAGTCCTCTCTGTGACCGTGCATGAGTGGCACTGTGGGTGAGGTATTCAGCGGCTAACTGAAAGTAAGGTCGGCAGTTCTCCTTGGGAGAAAGCTCCAGTCTGCTCCTGTAAAGATTGTTGTTGTTGTTGTTGTTATAGCCTTAGAAACCCTAGGGGGTTCCACAGGGTCGCTGTGAGTCGGAATCTACTAGAAGGGCAGCAGGTTTGGTTTTAGGATATTCTGTGCCTTCGGGGAGCTGACCTTCACGACAGTAAATGCAGAGATAAATAAATTCTGCATCCTTCAGACTATGAGGAGGGGCCAAGCGTGTTTGCACGCTCCTGACAGCTAATTAGCTGGGATCTGGGAAGGAAGCACGGGGAGTGTGGGGTGTGCAGGGAGTGGAGAAACCTGACTTTCAAATAGCATGGTTGGGAATGTCCTCATTCAGAAATGACATAGTGATCATCGTCGCTGAAGATTGTTGTTGTTAATTGCTGTTGACAGAGTTCCGGCTCTCAGTGGCTCCGTGGATTCAGAGTAGAACAGCTCTTTGGAGCTTTAGTATCATAACCTCCCTTACCCACTCAGTGACTCTGTAAGACAGGCATAGCCTGCCAACCGCAAGGTCGGTGGTTCACGCCCACCAATCGCTCCACGGAAAATGATGAGGCTTTTTGCTACCATAAACACTTAACAAATCTTAGAAACCCTAGACCGTGTTGCTATGAGTCAGAATCAACTCGATGGCATGTAATTCTGCAGCTAGTGACCTACCATCCCCTGTCCTTCTACCCCTGACAATCATCAAAGAATGTCTTTCAGTGTGAAAACACTTCTTTTTGGACTTTTTTTTATTGCAATGTTGGTCTTACACAATATTTGTCCTGTGGCTTTTTTGACTCAGCATAGTCACCTCTACATCCATCCATGGTATAAGGTGTGTCTTAAATTCATCATTATCTTCTCATTGTGTGCATGGAACAGAGGTTGTGCCTCTTTCTTCATTGATGGGCGTTGAGATTGTTCCATTGTTTTGCTACTGTGATGCATGTTACTGTTGTTGTTGTTGTTGTATACCATCTAGTCAGTTCTGACTCATAGAGACCCTGTATATAGGGCTTCCAAGGAGCAGGTGGTGATTTTGAACCGTCGACCTCATTTTGGGGTTAACAGTCCACTACTAACTACATGGGTGGGCATATATCAATTCATGTCACAGGATTGCTGGGTCAAGTGGTATTTCTATTTCCAACTTCCTGAGTAAACACCAGACTGTTTTCCTCAAATTGCACCATGTTATGGCCCCAGCAGTTCTGTTCCATAGGGTCTTAAACGCTGTGGTCTTTCAGAAGTAGATCGCCCGGTCTGTCTTCCGAGGTACCTCCCAGTGGGCTCAAACAGCTAGTAGCTGGTCACTTAACCATTTGTACTGCTCAGTGATGCCTCTGGTGGTTACTGTAGCGTGTTTTATAAGGAAGAATGACAGAGCACGCCTACCCTTTGTATGTGAGGTATGCTGGAGTATAGTATATTCATTGTACATTTCAGGGCGGTGGCTCTCACACTTGAGTCGGGAACGGGGTGCCCAGAGAGCTGAGGAAAACACTGGTTTCCGGGCCCGCTCCAGGGTTTCTGATTGGGAATCAGAATCTGTAACAAGTTCCCAGGGCCCCACTTGGACTAGGCTCATGTGCTCAAGTCTGAATTTACTCATCCTATTGCACGTGGCCCGGGTGAGAGGGTCATTCATTCAACAAATGTTTAATTTGAGGGCAGACTGGTGAGGGGCTGGTCCAGGTATGGAGAGCCCAGCCTTGTGCTGAGCCAAGCGCTATCAGGGTCGGCACACCTCTGCTTTGGGGGGTTCCTGAGATCTCGGGGTTCAGTCTTTATCCTACCTCCACCCTTCATGCCCCTGACCTCCTCATGTTTTACATCCCACCTAGAGGGGCTGAGAACACTCCCATCTCTCATCCTTTGTACCAGCTTCTCTCTGAAAACACCGAAACTGAGATCTAAGAATTCCCTTCAGAGCAGGGAGGGGGGTTCTGGGGGGCTGCCTGGCGTCCTGGTGTGGTCCAGGGCAGGCACGCCTTCTTCCCCGGGCTTCCTCCCACTGGTTAACACCCCACACCAGGGCAAAGTCAGGGAAGAAACATGAGAAACTGTCCCTAGAGAAAACCCCTAATCTAGAGCATATAGACCGGGGGGGCAGGGGTGTGGGTCCCTGCCAGCTGAGTGACTTGGCAACTCTGTGGCCCTCTGAGGTGGGTGGGAGGGATGGCGGAGGGTGAGGGCTAGCAGAGTGCAGGGGCAGTAGCAGGTGCGCTGTGAACGTCATTGCTGCGCCCCTACCTGGGGCAGGAAGGTGACTCCCTGGAGTGATGCTGTTTTTGAGAGCAGTCCAGTAACGGAGACTAGACTCACTGCAGGTTAATGCAGGGAGTGTGTATAGGAGCTGGAACCAGCTGAACTGCAGAAACTCGCCTCTCCATGCTGAGAGGTGCTGGCAAGCTGCCTTCATAAACAAGGCAGCTAGATTCTCTTGCTCTAGGCTACCCTCCAGTGGGCGGAGGGAGGCAATGCTGTCTGCTGCTGATGAGAGCTTGCTGCCCTTCCTGCAGAACCAGCCTTGCCAGCCCCTCCCCAACTCCCACCTCCTGAATGTGTTGGGATCCCCTTACCCCACCACTATCCTCCCACAAAGGCAACTCTGGTGTCACCTCCTCCAGGAAGTCTTCCCTGATAGCCCTGTTGAAATCACCTTAACTGGTTTCACATCCACCCCAGCTTGGATGGATGATGGGTGGATGGTCGAAAGGGTGGAGGTAAGGGGATGGGTAGATGGAAAGATGGAGGATGGATGGAGATGCTGCCGATACGGAATAAGACTGGTTGGAACCTTCTCTCCCATGCTGCTAGAGGGTTTCTGAGCAATGACTCCTTCCCCTGGTTAGTTGTGAGGGTTCTTTTATACACACACCCTCGCCCCACCCCAAAATACAAACCCATCACCACTGAGCCAGTTCCAACTCCTGGCATCCCTGTGGGTTACAGCATAGAACTGTTCTCTAGGGTTCTCTTGCCTGTGATCTTTATGGAAGAATTGCCAGACCTTTCTTCCTCAGCACCACTGGGTGGATTTGAACCACCAACCTTTAGGTTTGTAGTGAAGTGGAAACTGTGTTTGCTGCCTAGAAACCTTTTCATAGCACAAGGAGAGAGGAACTCACACTCTGCTCTGAGCCCTAAAGGCTGCGCGGTGGCCACATGGATCTGTGCATCCGGATGAAATGATGTTTTTTATTCACCTTTCAGAGTCTGTTTGGGTGCTGCTTTTTCTGAAGTCTCATTGCAGCCCTGCTAACCACCCTACTTTGCAGACGAGAGCATGGAGTCTGACATGGGCCCAGGGCATAAAGTGACGTGTAGTCTCCAGAAGCTCTGATGTTTGGGAGGAGCATCTGGTCAGCCACGGGGGCATCTGCTGTATAGGATGTGGGGTGCCTGAGAGGCCTATAGGGGTTTATGTACCCAGGACCTTACTGATTGTAGTTGTTACAGAAGCAGACAGCCTCATCTTTCTCCTGAGGAACCTCCAAGACTCCTTTTGTGTATTTGTGAAGTACCGTAGAATCAGTTCCAACTCACAGCGACCCTGTATAGGGTTTCTGAGGCGTGGCATCCAAGTCCCAGAGGCTGGGGTCCACGCCCTAGGCCGCACACTGGGGTGCCGCACACTGAGGTGCCGGGTCTCTGGACCCCACTGTGACTGCGGGCTAATGTGCCCTTGGGTCCCTGGATTGCACTGAATGATGAATTCCAGAGTCTGTGCACTGTGCCCCACAGGGAGGTCTCCAGCTTTCATCCTGTCTAAGGAGGCGATTACAAAGAGCCAGGTCCCTGCGAGGTGGCAACTGCCCAGTGATGCTGGGGGTGGAGGACCTCTCCCCAGGGTTGGCAGCCGTATGTCTCTTCTCCACGACCTTGGAGGCTGGGATACCTGCTCCTGGACTGGACTCCAGGCGGCTGTCCTCTTTCTCTAGAACCCTTCTGCAGGCTGAATGGAGCATGTTTTGACCTTGCTGGGAGTCCTGGTGTGACGCTGTAGAATAAGCACTAGACTACTAACCACAAGGTCGGCAGTTCAAATCCACCAGCTGCTCTTTGGAAACTCTATACATGGTCAGAACTGACTTAAGGTACTTCACAGCAACAACAATGTTGCCCAACCAGCCCCACCCCACCTGTAAGCCCTGTGAAAGTGGCGGTTCACAGGGAGGATTGTCATTCCGGACGCCAGCTTTGGGGGCAAACAGCTCAGGACCAGTGCACCTCTCTTCCAAGTTGGGGTCCTGGCCACCACACAACTAGCCTGAACCATCCTGGGCACAACTGTCCCCACAGCCCCTGAGGCCTGGACAGTTCCTCCTAGCTGTCCTGGCCTCTCTGCCTCCCTCAGAAAAGACAGGTGTGGATGCTAAACGTGCTTGTCCCCAGGATGAGGACCCTCGGACCCCACATCCTCTCCACACTCAGCTCGATAGGATGGGAGTGTGTCAGTTTGGTGGGCCCACTCAGAGCTGAGACCCCTTCACGCTTGCTTCTGCTGACCCAAATTGTTGACTTTGCTTATAGCACTTCACAGGGCTGCTGGGCGCCTCACTCAGGGACAGGGTCTTGGGGAGGCCACTTCACCCGGTGAGCCAGACCAGGCTGAGCTGTTGGTAGCACTGTGTGCACACATAGGACCCCCACCTCAAGGTCACTTGTTACCATGCCCACTTCTCAGATGGTAAGACCGAAGTTCACGGTGATGGAACTGTGGTCAGAATCTGGCTGCCCGGTCCTAGTCCCACCTCTAACTGCTGCTCCCACACCTCCCCAGGAAGAGGGAGACTCTGGGGCTCTGGAGGAAGGCTGAGAGCAGCAGTGGGGACGATGTTCTCTGGGGGTGGTGTTTGGACTGGGTTTGGGGCTGGGGGGAAACGCTCTGTGTCATCTGCCTTTTCAGAGGCCCTGAGAAGCTGAGGTCTGAAGCCACAGTTAGAGATTAGAATCTGAGTCTGTGTAACTCCAGCTCCCCGCTCTACTGCTGGGCCTGGTGGCAGGGGGGATCTGCGGGGAGAGGTGCAGCCCTCGCCAACTGACTCCCTCCTGCCTAGGAGCCTGGGTCTTCTGAGCAGGGAAGCATCTCCCGCTCAACTAATTATGTGGAAAATTGGAAGGAATTGCACTGAGCCTCGGTGGGAAATGAGGTCAGGGCTGAAGGTTATCCGAGCAGAGGCGTCGGCTGCCTGGGCTGGCCTCCCTGGAGACTCTGGCTTCTCAGCTGAGCAAAACTGCCCTGAGGCCCCACCCACCCCGACAGCCCAGGATGTGGGGGGCAGAAGAGGGCTGCCATTCCCAAACAGTAAAATCCAGAGGCAAAGTGCACCGGTTGCTTCCACCCCCCACCTCATTCCTACCTGAGTCCCTCATGTGTGTGCATGCAGAATGATGCCTACCCCTACACATGGGCAGCTCACCACCTCCCTTTCTCACTAGCACCTTGTTCCACAGACATTATGGAACACCCATTACGTGCCAGGATCTGCCTGCCTTTCCCCCAGGTGTGCATACATACGTCTCTCCTGTCTCAGGAACACTCCAGCACCTCCCTCAGATGCTGAGTTATTCCTTCGGCTGGGCCAACTCCAGTTTGCCTGTCAGAACCCTGTGTAGACAGTCCCTCCTCCGGGCTGCCAGTGCACTGTATTGATCCAATGGACACACAAGAGTGTCACTGTGGGGCACCATGCCTGCGTCAGACCCCAGCCCCTCACCTCCCCATGTGTGCACCCAGCAGGGGGCAGTGGTGGGCAACCCCAAGTTGCCTCTCTGAGCCTCAGTTTCCTCATCTGCAGATGGAGCTAATAGAGGTGCAGGCGGGGGTATCCAGGTGTGGAATGCGTGTACACTGCCTGTGCTCTGTCAGGGTTTGTCCTGACTGGTGGCGGGCATTGGTGTTCTCAGACCCCCAGCTGCTGTCCTACGTCTGTGCTCCTGAGACTCTGTCCATTATAGCCTCCTGGTGAGGGCCTTTTTCTGGGCCTGGTCATGTAATCTGAGACCCTGGTGCAATGTGGTTGTGGAGGGGTGCCAGAGAATGTAGACAGACACAGAACCCCATCACAGAGCACTATGCTGCCCCGGGGTTATAGCCACTGCTGCCCACCCTCCCTCCCCCACCGCCCTGTTTTCCCTTCCTGTTTCTACACTGATGTACTGGCTGGAGATGGGAATAAATGAGCTGCCCCCACGTCCAGTTTACTCCTTGAGTGACGTGCCCAGCGGCCTCCAAAGGGATCTTACTATGTCCTTCCTCCTTGTCCCCGAGATGATGTCGCCCCCGAGCACATCACAAGGCAGGCTGGGCAGTGGGTGTAATTGACTTGTAACGGGCCGACTGTGACAGGCTGTCATTGGTGTCAGGCTGGGTCGGGAGTGTGCCTCTGTGTGTGCATACACTGTGTGTGCGTGCACTGTGTGTGCGTGCTGTGTGTGTGCATGTTGTGTGTGTGTGCGTGCACTGTGTGTGTGCACTGTGTGCGTGCACTGTTTGTGCCTGCTCTCTGTGTGCGTGCACTGTGTGTGTGTACACTGTGTTGTGCCTGCTCTCTGTGTGCGTGCACTGTGTG
>NW_006408555.1:3922980-3950397 GCF_000296735.1 Chrysochloris asiatica | reverse complement strand
GTGCACTGTGTGTGTGTACACTGTGTTGTGCCTGCTCTCTGTGTGCGTGCACTGTGTGCGTGCACTGTGTGTGTGTACACTGTGTTGTGCCTGCTTTCTGTGTGTGCGTGCACTGTTGTGCCTGCTCTCTGTGTGCGTGCACTGTGTGTGTGCACTGTGTGCATGCACCATGTGTGTGTTTGCACTGTGTGTGTGAGCTCACGTGGGTGTGTTTTTACCCTCAGGTTTCACTACAATGACACGAATTGTTTCCTAAGGTTCTTACACACGAGTGTGGGGGAATGCAGGTGACATAGAACGGGAGCTTTCTGGTTCCTGGGACCGCCCCCCCCCCCAATAAGCTCTTCATGTCCAGCTGTCCAGCTCCTCTCGCTACCCGCTAAGAAGCTTCTCTGCCCAGGTTCAAACCCACACGGTGGGGAAGGGGCCTCTGCAAAGGAGCCACACCAAAATTGGTTTACACCCTGTCACCAGGCAGTGGGTGTCTCCGAGGTCTCTGGACGGGCTCTGCTTTATGAGATACTAGACCCCATTGACAGAGGGGACCCTGCAGATTGAGAGCCACAAGGCTGTACCACAAGTTGCTTGCAGGGTAACTGCCGAATGCCTTGAGCACTGCTTTGAGTCTTCACAGCCCACTGTGCAGGTGTGAAAACTGAGGCTCAGAGAAGACCAGTGATGTGTTTTGCTGGGGCGTACTTGTTGTTAAAGTGCCTTCGAATCGGTTCTAACTCATAGCAACCCTGTATAGAGTATTCGAGGAGTGGATGGTGAGTTTGAACTGCTGACCTGTGGTTTACACCGACCTTGAGGTCGAGTGCTTATACTCCCGCAGGGACATAATAGAGCTGGGATCCAGACCCGGGGTCACCCTCATGCTATCCTATTGCCTCCAACTGCAGGGTCCCTTGTGGCTTCATTCTTCTTGGCTCAGCCTAACCTAAAAGGAGTCCTGGTGTGGCATTGTGAGTTAAAGCATTGGACTGCAAATTCCGTGGTTCAAGCTCACCAGCTGCTCCTTGGAAACCCTGTGAATCAGAACCAACTCGAAGGCACTTAATAACTTTGTTCCATGCACACTCTTGGGCTCTGACCCTCTTGTCCCGCTGGCCATCACAGCCGGCACAACGACCCTGTGACCATCTGCCTCCTTGGGGCACTGTCTGATGGATGGAGTGGTCCTTGCCTGCTGTCACGCTTCTCCCCCGAGAGCCGTTTGTCTCAGTGACTTCAGGTCTCCGCTCCCTCGTCTCAGGAACTCTCAGAGGACACAGCCCACGTGGCCACCCTCGCAGAGAGCCCCCGGACACCATGGTAGCCAGAGGTGGATTTTTCCATTTGCATCCTCTTTTCAAATATTTTCAGAATCTGGAAACAATTAAAGTGGCCCAGAGGGGGCCGATTTTATTAAATCAAAGCTCGGCAAGCTGTTGTGTTGCTGGCTGGCTGTTGCCCTGGGCTGAGCCGCTTTGTTAATACGCTGTCCTTCGTGCTGTCTCGAAGGAAACACACACTCAAGGAAGGAAAAATCCATTTAATCATCCTCGGAAGCCAGGCTCCTGCAAGCGGCAGTGAACGTCGCCCTGGGTGTTTCCGGGGTGGGCGAGGTTATAGATGAGGCTCTGCCTTCCACTCCGGAAAAACCAGCTGCTAAATGTGCTTGTCTGGTTCCCAAGACAGCCCATCCATTCTGGGCTCGACAGAGGCAGGCAGACGCCCTGGCTTCCAACATTGCCTCATCATGTACCAGCTCCCAGCTCCCGCCTCTTCATCTCTTCAAGGGGCTAATGTTGTCTTTGCAGTTGTTATATGCGGTTGTGTGCCGATTCTGACTCTTGCTGACCCCATATGACCGAGTGGAACAGCCATATAGGGACTTGTCTGTGATGTGTACAAGAGCAGATCATGGGTCTTTATCCCACAGAGCCACTGAATTGCTGACTTTGATTAGCAAGCTGAGCGCTTAACCATGGTGCCACCAAGCCTTTTAAAGCGGGCAATGCGGAAACAAATGTGGACATTGTTAAGTGAAGGAAGCCAGTCTGAACAAGCTGCATTCTGTGTGGAGTCACTGGGTGACACAAACCCTTAACAAGTTTGTCAGCTAACAGAAAGGGTGGAGGTTCAAGTCCACCCAGGGGCACCTCAGAAGAAAGACCTGGCGATCCACTTGCAAAACCCTCGGGAGCACAGTTCCTCTCTGACACACACAGGGTGGAACTAACTCAGTGGCAGCTGGTTTGCAAGCTAAAAGCACAAGGTCAGGGGCTTGGGAAAGCCAGCTCCAGGCATCCAGGCTGTCTTCTGACTCCACCCTGCCCCTTCCCACAGTCCTCTGCTTCCTGGGCAAGTGCACCCAGGAGGGAGGGGAGGGGGGAGCCAGGGTGGGAGTGGTGATTGCTTACTGTCTCATCAGAATTGAATAGGCCCAAGGTAATTTTTCTGGTTAAGATGCAGCTAGTTCCCAGGGAGAGAACCCAGGTGGCACAACAGTTAAGCGCTTGGCTGCTAACTGAAAGGTTAGTGGTTCGAACAACCCAACCCAGTGGCTCCAAGGGAGAAAGACCTGGGTGTCTTCTCCCATTGAGATTACAGCCTGGCAAGCCCTATGGGGCAGTTCCACTCTGTCACTCGGTGGCTGAGAGTTGACCCCACCGAACCAAGCAGCTCTTAGCTCTCCAGGGCCCTCAGGAGAGCCTGTGGGGGCCCATCCTGGGTGTGCGTGTGTCTGCACATGGTCTTTGTAAAGAGTTTTCTTCCCGTCTCCTTCATCTCACTCTTTCTTCTATGTGACCTGCCCTGGGCACAAT
Source organism: Chrysochloris asiatica (assembly GCF_000296735.1). Classification (NCBI taxonomy): domain Eukaryota; kingdom Metazoa; phylum Chordata; class Mammalia; order Afrosoricida; family Chrysochloridae; genus Chrysochloris; species Chrysochloris asiatica. The sequence goes on along the minus strand of NW_006408555.1, from coordinate 3,947,587 downwards.
CCCATCTGGTTGAAAGCGGCAATAAGGAGGTAATCCCATGGGGTAGGGGTCAGAGGTGTGGTAGGGCAGGTGGGAACAGGTGTGCCCAAGAGTCCAGGCCCCTGTCCCCTCAGCATCCTCTGCTGCCTGTCTCTAGACTGGGCTCAGGCAAGCGCCAAGAGGCTCCAGGCTCCCCTTCCCCCCTTACTGTCCCCCACCCTCAGCCCTCAAACTCCCTCCCATCACCTGCCATCTCTTGATGGGCTGTGGGGGGGAGGGGTCAAGGCTCAGGAAAGCTCCAGGAGACTCCAGCCCCCAGCCCCAGCCCCGCTTTTCCAAACACATTCTCAGATTTTGGCACTTGGGCTGGTGCCGCGTGGTGTGCATCGTGAATTGGATGTATTGCTGTACTTTGGGGCCTGGCCCGGATCCCTCCCACCCCTGCCTGGCGATCCTTTGGGTTTGAGGACATGTTGGGTCTGCAGAGTCTGCAAGGCCTTTGTGGTTCTTGGAGCTTTGACAACTTTTTTCTGTTTCTTGCACTGTTCTAACCGTTCTAGTCTGTTCATGTTTTCTACTTCTCGGGTAAATTTTGGCAGGTTTTTTTTTTTTTTCTCCTCTCTCTTTCCTCTATAAAGGTGTCTGTGCTGAGTGAGCTCTGTGTGTGTGTCCCTGCTCGCACTGGGAATCCATGCCCATGAACTCCTGTCCTACCCTGGTCCCCTCCGGCGTGGGCAGGGGCAGGGACATGCTGTCCTGAGCCCCACTCTGCCAGGGGGGTGGACAAGGGGTGTGGGCGCGCAGCCATTCCTGAGTTTAAAGGAGAGCAGGCAGGAGGGGACACGAAGGCACACTGTCTGCCAGAAACGAGTGATGGTCATTCAGTGCCCACTAGACCCTGAGGGGCTGCTGTCTCGATGGAAATTGCTAGATTGAATCCTTCACTTGCAGGGTCTTTCAGCTCCTGGCCCAGTCGTCCTAGCTGTGTGATTTTGAGCAAGCCCCTCAACCCCTCTAAGCTTGAGTCCCTCATCTACCAGGTGGGGCTGTAGCTGCCAAGAGAAGGAGGAGAAGGTTCCAGAATCATGTATCTGTACCCATAGCTTGATGCCTGGGGCCATGGGGGTGTAGGTCAAATCCTGGGGGGTGTAACATGGAGGTGGAGCAGAGCCAGGGACCCCTAGAGGATGAACAGGGGTGTGTGATGATCAGGGCCCCCCTCTCCACCCACACCCACCCCCTCCTGGGCCCCACACCTCATGGGAGGCCTGCAGGAGTGGCCAGTGCCAAACCCCACACAACCAGCAGGTGGCGCCCTTGGCCTGGGAAGGGAACTCCATTAGCCAATGTGGACTCAGGCACCCCTCACCCTGTCCCCCTGTCCCCTGCGTAGTTCACTTCTATACAGTTTGGGGAGCCAATGGGTATTGGGATCATGCGGTTACAGGCAGCGAGGCCACAGGGAAACAGGGTGTGCATCTAGTGTCTGCCTGTGTCCCAGGACCCTATTCCTACGGTACCCACTGTCCTGCTGCAGTTGCTGGAGTGAGCATCCTATGGAGGAGAAGCTGAGGCAGACGCCTAAGGAGCCTCAAGAGACAGACTTCTCACCAGGTGGAGGGTCCAGGCTAGCCCCACAAACCCCGAGTCTGTGATGTGACACACCATAAAACCAGCTCACAAGTTACTGCCCAAAATGTGGGGTGGGAGGGAGACCTTGCCTCCTGCCTGCACAGTGGGCTGGGCCCAGACCAGGGGGAGGGGAAACCTGTTTGAAATTGTATTGTGGCAAAACATATATAATGCAGAGTTTGTCGTTGGAACCAGTCTTCAGTACAGTTAGGTGGCATTAATTACATTCACCGTGCCGGAAACTGTCATCATTATGTGCTTACAAACTGCCCCCCTTCCCCACAAACAGACACCCTGCCCTGTTGGCAGTCCCTCCCTGCAGCACCCGCATCACCGTGAATCCCCCTGTCTCTGCATTTACCTTGTCTAGGTAGCTCATGTAAGTGGGATCAGACAGTGTCTGTCATGTGTGCCCAATGCACTTTATTCAGCACCATAGTTCATCCCGGGTATCTGTTTGTTCCTGTAGCATTTCTAACAGCCTCTGCTGGTCCCGGGTTACCCCCTCAGTGATAAAGGGTCAGGCCTCAGGCCCCGCCTGCCTCCTGTGGGAGTGGGGGTTCACTAGGAGCAGCAGGCGTGCCAGTATCTCCCCCCATGAAGGACCTCCTGCTCTTTGCTGGTGGGCTGTGTTTCCCCGACATCTCTGGTGGTGGTAGTGCCTGGGAGTCCCCTGCAGTCCCCCAAACATCCTCCGTTGGGACTCAGCCTGTAGTCTTTCTCCTCTGGACCCACCTTGGAGCTCCTTCCTGATGAGCTCTAGGGTCTCCGGAGTCTATTTTCAGAAGCTTCCCGTCAGACCTCAGCGTGCAGGGGCCGAATTGGGAAAGCATTGTCCACAGATGGAGAAGGATCCCCTGCTCGGCCCTTTGGGACCCTCCCCACACAGCATGTTCTTTCTTTCTTGCCATTTTCTGTGAGCGAGCATCATTGGTTCATTGGCACACTTCCTTCTTTCAAGTATATAGGTGCCTGCTGTGTGCCAGACAATGTCCTGGGCTCTGTGGCACCTGCCCCAGAGGACACATGTCCTGGCTGTGGACAAGCAAGATGCGCAGGGATGTGGAGGGAGAGGGGAGCTTGAGGCATAGATGGAAAGAACATTCCAGACCAGGGAGCAGCCCTCTAGAGACCTGTGTGCAGAAGATAGTGGGGACTCTCCACTCTGTAGGATAAACACTGGACTCTTAACTGCACGATCAGCAGTTCAAACCCACCAGCCTCTCCTTGGAAATTCTACACAGGGTCACTATGAGTCGGAACCGACTCCATGGCACTTGACAACAACAACATTAGCTTTGGGGTAACGGTGGCTCTGTGGTAGGATTCTTGCCTTCCATGCTGGAGAGCGGGGTTCGATTCCAGCCAGTGCACCTCAGCACAGCTGTCACTCATCTGTCAGAGGCGGCTTGTGTGTTGCTAGGATATTGAACAGGGTCCAGTGGAGCTTCCAATCTACAATGGGCAAGGAAGAAAGGTCTGGTCATCGGCTTCTAAAACCAGCCTGTGAGTCACAGTGGTCCCATCCCAAACCACAGGACCGGACAGCATTTAGTGCCTTTTTTCATGGGGTTTCTATGTGTCAGGGGCCAACTCATTGATTGGTGTTGTTGTTAGGTGCCATTGAGTCAGTACCGACTCATAGCGACCTTATGCACAGCAGGACAAAACACTGCCTGATCCTGGGCCAACCTCACTATTGTTGCCACACTCGAGTCCATCGATGCTGCCACTTGGCCAGTCCATCTCATTGGTGGTCTTTCTCTTTTTCTCTGATCCTTCATCTTATCAAACATGACATCCTTCTCCAGCGACTGGTCCCTCCCTGACAGTATGTCCAAAGTATGAGAGACGAAGTCTGGCCATCCTGGCCTCCAAGGAGCACTTTGGTTGCACGTTTACCAAAATGGATCTATTGGTTCTTTTGGCAGCTCATGGAACTTTCAATATTCTCCTCCAACACCATAACTCAAAAGCATCAATTCTTCTACGGTCTTCCTTATTCACTGTCCAGCTTTCGCACGCATGTGAGGTTATTGAAAATACCATGGCTTGGGTCAGACGCTCATTGATAGCTAAGACAATATTATAATGATCAGCTTCTGCCAAGACCTGCTTTTCTTGCTGATAAATAAGGAGGCAGGTGCAGGGGGTTCTGCGTGTATGTGCTCCTGGGGTGCTGTTCACACCTGGCACCCGGCTTTTCTGGTTTGGTTTTAATTGCTCGTTTTTCATTAACTTAATGAATGATGACATCACATTTATAATATCAATTTAAAATAAGATCACATGAGTCAGTACCGAGCAGAGGGTGAATTCTTGAGGTTTTAATGGCTGTCTGTGCCCCACAGTTTAAAAAGGTGAAATTGCACGGTTCTGGAATTGACAGAGGCTCCGAGCATAGGCCTAATGGTGAGCCTGCTTGGTCGAGGGGCTTCCCAAGTACACAAGAAGACTCGGCAGTCTCGAGGTCTCCGACTTCAGACTTCCTCCTTCCTTCCTGCTGTTAGTCCTCACCATGAAGACACACATAGCATGCACCACACTGTGGACTAAACCAGGGCCCACCGTTAGTCCTCTGTTCGGAGCCTCAGTTTCCTCATCTGTCACAGGGGTGTTGCCTCCTGTGCCTGTTCACAAAGGCTACTGGGAAGCATCTGAGTGGCGTGGGACCACCGTACAAGTATCACAAACTGAGGACTTTCATTTACAGAAATGTGTTCTCTCTGAGCTGAAGGCCAGAAGTCTGAAATCAGGGGATCTACAGCAGGCTGGTGCCCTCTGACAGCTGTAGGGAGGATCCCCCCAGGCTGCTTCTACCCTCTGGTGGTTGGTGACTCTGTCTCGTGTTCTATACTGTGGCTGCATCTCTCCAGTTTCTGCTCGGTCATCATGTGGCTGTCCCCCTGTGTCTGGTGGCCTTCTTACAAGCATAGTTGTCATTGGATAAGGACCCACTCTATTCCAGTAGGACCTTACCCTAACTAATTACACCTGTAAAGACACTATTACCAAACAAGGTCATCCTCATAGGTACCAGGAGTTGGGACTTAACTGTCTTTTTGAGGGACAGAACGTTCCCCATTGAAGCATCTGAATGATGGTGTTGGTGAAGAATATTGAAAATATCGTGGACTGCCAAAAGGGCAGACAAATCTGTATTGGAAGAAGTACAGCCAGAAAGTACATCACTTAGGACTGCTGATGGCCAGACTTCTTCTCACATACTTCGGGCATGTCGTCAGGAGAACCAGTCCTGGAGAAAGACTTCCTGCTTGGTAAAGTAGAGCGTCAGCAAAAAAGAAGACCCTCAAGGAGATAGATGGACTCGGTGGCTGCATCAATGAGCCGTGGGACAGCAAGGATGGTGAGGCTGGAGCAGAACTAGGCAGTGTTTCCTTCTGCATTTGGTGTTGATGTGAGCTGGAATGCACTAATAGCAATGTATCTGTAAGTGACACTTTGTCTGATGCCTGCTGGTCCTACATTGGAGGTGGCTGCTTTTTGATCTCCAACTCAGTTTGGCTTCACTATCCGCCCCCAGCCCCTCTATCTTTTCCCACCCCTCAAGGATAAACTGACTTTGAGAACAGCTCATTTTCTGATGGCAGACATCCAGCAGGGGGTACAAGAGAGACTGGGTCTGGGGTGTCATTAACCAGGAGACAGCAGTGCCCAAAGTTCAAGGGTGAGACCCCAGGGTTCAAGGACACTTGCTCTTCAATTCTTTGCACCCACAGAATTTGCGGGGTGTGGGGAGAATCGAGCTTTGCTGAAGTTCGGGAAAGTTCTCTCTCCCAGGGGCTGCTCAAGTCAGCAGCTTCATTGGCAGGTTTCCCAGAAGCTGTGCAGCTCTTTCCAAAGGCACGCTGTTTGGGAGCAGCAGGCTGACCCTTGGAGAGGGAGCCTCCCAGCAGGTGAAAACGGGGTGCAGCAGAAGGAGAATTGGGCCAGGAGTTCATGGGTTTAGGGGAAAGTGCCATCCAGCCCCTGTTTCTGACCCGTTTTGTGACCTTGAGCAGGTGACCTTGAACAAGTAGCCTGCTCTGGAGCTAGCTCTGGTTCTACCAGCAATGGGTCATCACCTGGGCTAAGAGCAAAACCAGCGTCAGTCTATGTGGGGATTGCCCCCATACTGTCCTTGCAAAGACTGTCTCACTCTGTTATAAATGCCAGCCCGCTTTCTGGCAGTTGTGCCAACCTTATTCTGTTTTTCAAAAACTTCTTGGTGTGTGCTGCAGGATAATGCACTGGACCGCAAGGTCAGTTTGAGCTGCAAGGTCGGCAGTTCAAACCCACGAGCTGCTCCTCGGAAACCTTATACAGAGTTGCTATGAGTCGGGGCCGAGTCCAGACTCCAAAGCACTTAATAACAACAAGTCAGATGTCTGGAGGAATGGGGGTCAAGGCCAAGGTTCGGCTCCCTGGTAGAGCTGTGAGCAGGTCCTGCATTGTCTGCCTTGCCCTCCGGGGACTCCAGCCCCAAGGTCACCCTGCCTTACCATTCAGGGACTTTAGTCTAAGTCACCCTGGGCCAGTCCTTTGCTGACCAAACCCTGCAGCCTGGCTCTCCCTCCTTATGGAATGGGAGTAACAGCACCCCCATCCTGCCACCCCCTTCTCCCATGTTAGTTCAGAAGAAGCTAGAAGCCAGCGAACCCACCCTGCGGATGTGGAGGCCATCAGCTCGGAGTCAGGAAACCTGAGGTCACGTGACCTCGCGCAGGTCATGAATCAGCCAGGGTTGCAGTGGCTTTCCTGAGAGTGGGCGGTGGTAGATGCTGGTGGTGGGTACCTCCCAGGCCCCATCAGAGAGCTGCTCAAAGCAGTCTCAGCCTTGAGCTAATTAACCCTCCCAGCGTCTCTCCAAAGGAGTTAATTATTATTCATATCCCCTCCATAGGTGGTTAAACCACGGCCCACAGGGCTTGAGCAAGAGGATTAAATACCAAATGGAGAAGTTACTCCACATCGGAGCCTAATCTAACCTGCCTCTTAATTAGTTGGGGCTATTAGTCTCCAACTAATTTCAAGGACTCCATTTTTATTTTCTTCTAGGAGCCAGGTACACCTCTCCAGAAAACTACCACCCCAAGGACAGGGACAGCTCCACGCTGCTCCTGGCCTGGCCTCGGTGGGCAGAGCCCTGTGGAGGTGGCGGGCATGGACAAAGCTGTCTTTTGAAAGCATAGCAGTCCACTTCCCAGATTTTGGGTGCTGTCCACGTACTCGGGGACTCAAGGAGGGGTTGTAAGACATATATGAGTGTGTCTGAACCTCAGGGGCTCCAGCAGACTCCTGATATCTGAACAGAAAGATTATTTGCCCAAACCCCAACCCAGACTCACTGCCATCCATTCGACTCACACTGACCCCGTAGAGCAGAGTAGAACGTCTTTACCGAAGTAAACACCTCATCTTTCTCCCACAGAGCCACTGGTGAGCTTCCGGTTAGCAGCTGAGCGCTTTAACCACGGTGCCACCAGAGATCCTTGATCTACTTTATACCCACTGCCATTGAGTTGGTTCTGACCACAGCGATCCTGTGGGACAGGGTAGGCCTGTTTCTCTGGGTCTCTGAGACTGACGCTTTATGGACAAAGACCAGCTCCTCTTTCTCCCTTGAGCGGCTGGTGGATTTGAAATGCTGACTTTGCAATTAGCAGATAAAGTCTTAACCTAGTTCACTACCAGGCTTCCTTGTTACTGTTGTTGTCGTGTGCTGGTTAGGGTTGGTTCCCACTCACAGCACCCCTGCATAGGGTTTCCAAGGAGCAGCTGGTGGGTTTGAACTGCTGACCTTGTGGTTAGGGGTCCAGTGCTGATTCTAAATTTCCAGGTTTACCTACTTACACATTCAGAACGCCTGCCTCCTTCAGAGCATCTGGGGTTAAGCTCACCCCGAGTAGAGTCTTGGGCCCATATGTCAGCGTGTACTATGGTGCTTGTTGCTACAACGCTGGAAACTATGACAGTATTTCAAATACCACGGTGGATAGGTTTCTGCAGAGCTTACAAAGTAAGACCAGGTCAGATGATCTGCTTCTAAAAATTAGCCACAATAAGCCGTATGGATCCCAACAGAATACTGTCTGGGACTGTGCTGAAAGGTGAGTCCCTGAGATTGGAAACTACGCCAAGTCTGCAACCGTGGACCAAGGACTGCGACCACGGCGCAGGGCCGTGCTCTGTTGAGTTCTGTTCAGTGTGGGGGCGCCATGAGTCCGACCGAGCACACATGATGCTGGTTCTACCTCAAGGCCCTAACGTGGGTCATGGTGGTTTCCCCAATTTCTTTAAATTAACCTGTCATCCAACCTGCCTCTGGAGGGGTCAAGCTGAGCACTGAGGGCCTGGCCACCCTCCCTGCAGGGGGACTGCAGAAGATGGTTGTGTCGTGTGGTCTGGCTTTGAGCAGCTTGATGTCTGACAGGTTCTGTGACTGAGGACAAGTTGAAAGAAAGATCCCCAGTCATTTTGTGTAACAAGACTCTGTTCTCAGTGCTTCAAACCCATAACTGGCTTGTTTCATCCTCAAACAAGTTTGCTGGGTGGCGAAAACGGGTTGCTATTGGCTGTTAACTAAAGGTAGATGACTTGAATCTTCAACAACCTTTGGAGGGTAAACCAATTGCTATCCAGTTGCCTCTAAGTACAAGCAACCCCCTAGGAGTAAAACCATGCTTCTATTGGGTTTTCAGCAATAGATCACCAGGACTTTCTTATGCTGTGCCTCTGGGTAGACTTGAATCACCAACCTTCTGGTTAGCAGTCAGTCAAGTTTCAAGATAACTTTCACACTGCACTGACTCTTATTATGCCTATTTAGCATGGTGACAGTATTCAGTGAACCCACCCGTCACTCTTCGGGAGAAAGATGAGGCTTTCTGTTCCCTCAAAGATTTAAAACCTCAGAAATCCTATACAGGGTTGCTATGAGTTGGAACTGACTCCACAGCACTTAACAACTACAATAACAAATGAATACATTGAAGCTCAGAGAGGTTAAATCGCTTACTGAAGGCCACACAATTACAAAACAGGGAAGCTGGGACTTGGACCCCTGACAACCTGACTCCAGGGGCCACTCTGCTGCCCTTAGTTGGCCTCCTTTCCCTCTTGGGTGTCAGTTACCTGAGTTAGTGGGGCTAGCCAGGGAAGTGGCACTAGACATCTCTGTATTCCCCCTCGGCCATGAAATGTGAGCCTGTGACTATGGCTCTGTGCTGCCGGCAGCTGCCCCGCTGCCCTCAGAAGCAAGTCTTTCAGCTTTCAAGATGTCCACAGCCCAGGAAAGTGCCCCTCAGGTCAGGAGCCAGGAGAACTGAGAATTTGCCCGACAGGGTCGAGCTTTAGCTGTCTACTATTGGAGTGTAATCACAGCGTGCAGCTCAGGGACAAAGAACATGACAGCAGAGAGATCAGACAGGAAAGACTGAGGGGAGGGAAGGAGGCTTCCCATGGGCTGAGAGGTTCACTCTTCCATCTACTGCCTGGAACTTGGGGGACCAGGTATGGCTGCCCGCCTGGTGCCCTCCTGAGCCCCTGCCCAAGACACCTGATCTTGAGGCCACAGAGTCTTCGTGGCCCTCAGGACTCTGCTAATAAAGTACGAAGGACCGCTTTTTCATGTCTACCAATTAAGGGATTTGCTGGGTTGACGATTCTCAGGAACTCGGTGCAGATGTCATGGTGAAACCAGCGAGGGACTGTGCGAATCTGCTAACTGGATATTAAACACCCGGCTGCTGGGAGGGTTGCGGTCCACAGCAGGTGGCTGCCATTCGGGCTAGAGAGAGGACAGGGCCTGCGTGACTGTGAAGGGAGGGTGGGCTGGTCAGCTCAGCTGCTGCACATTTACAAGACAGTCATTGCTGAGATTTCAGCTCGGTGGTCATTTGGTTCTTTCTTTTCTTGCTTTCGTGTAAAGCTATACACACAGAAATGAGCCATGGTGGCATGGTGGTTAAGAACACCACCCCAACTGAAAGGTTTGTGGTTCGAACCCACCAACAGATCTTGGTGAGAAAAATACCTGGCGATCTGTGTCTGGAAAGATTTTAGCCTAGAAAACCCTATGTAGCCGTTCTCCTCTGTCACATGGGTTGCTCTTGAGTTAATGGGATATAATTTGGGGTTCAGAATCTGATCCCCCGAGTTGAATGTACTGAAGGAATGCTGGAAATTGAAAATCACTACTTAACAAACAGCATCGTAATGACTATTTCAAGCAAGAGACGTTGATGGGTATTGAACTTAGTGAGCAGAAGTCTGGTAAGAAAGACAGCATTGTCTCTGCAGGTGTCGTTACTAATGCTGGAGTGAAAAAAAAAAAAAGAAGAGCAACCGGTTGCTGTCAAGCTGACCCTCTGCTTGTCAGAGTAGAACTGCTCTATAACCGTTTCTTGGCTGTAATCTTTTACGGAGGCAGATTGCCAGACCTTTCTTCCTGTGCACCTGTCAGGTATTTTTGAACCACCAACCTTTCAGTGAGTAACCGAGTACAAACCATTTACACCACCCAGGAGCATAGAGGAGGACATAGTCACTGTGGACCTGGTAGTGCGGCGGATGCCCCCTCAACTGGAATCAACGTCGCCACCCCCAGGCTCACTTCTGGGGTGTCCCTGACCAAATGGTCAAGTGACTGACCACACCCAAGCAGCTGCTATGGAATGAACGTTGACTCGTGGTGACCCCGGGGTGTGTGTGTCAGAGGAGGGTTTGTGTGTGTGTGTGTGTGTGTGTGTGTGTTTTACAACAGCACACTCGTATTTATTGAGAGCTACTCTGTGATGTTTATGCATCGGTAATCTCAAGAATCAGAAAGCTAAAAACAATGTCAAAGGAATCACATTACTGGGTTTGGTCAAGACACAGCCGTTTTCGGCAGACCTCAGTAGCTTGTGTGTCAAATGAGCCATCTGAGCTCTGCTGGGAGGATTGATGACCAGGCTTGAGAAGCTAGCAATGGAAAGATGCCTGCCCTCAGTGGGCACTGATTCATTCTGAGAGCTCCTAGGAAGACGGCCAGCCGAGGAAACAGCAAGAATTGCTATTTGCCTATCCTCGGAGGCCCACCACCGGTTTTCATTGAGTCAGTTCTAACCCACGGTGGACCCGTGTGTGTCAGTGAGTAAAACTGTGCTCCACAGGTTTTGCGAGGACTGACTTTTCTGAAGGAGGTTGCCAGGCCTTTCTTCCGGGGTACTTCTGGCTCTTGTATGCCAGGAGTGTGTACTTATTGATATAGCTGACTGAATTGCCTGGGGGTTTGGGCCTGGCTAGGTCTGGACCGTCACGACTTAAAGTGTATTCTGCAGTCAGCAGCAGCAGCTGCCCCAGGAGTGAGCTAGAAATGCAGAGTCTCAAGTTCCACCCCAGCTTCAGCCTCCTCACCTGTTCTTTACCTGACCTCCAGGTGATCCCTGTGCACAAGAGGTCTGAGAGCACCTCTCCAGGTGATTTTAAAGCTCAGCCAGCTCCCAGAGTGGATGGTTGTACTCCAATTTGTTTTAATACCTCCACAAACCCTGTAGGAGAACAACACAGAACGTTGGGCGCTGGTGGAGGTCTAGGAGCAAATGGGAATGTGGGTTTACTTGTAGGCTGGGGTGAGTCTCTTTCAAGCTGGGAGCCAGTCTGTCTGTCCTGACAACCCGCACTCCTCCCTGGGTCTCTTGCATTTATAACCTGATGCACCACAGGGTCCTCCCACCAGTGGTCAGATGCCTTGCCACGAAAAACAAGCAGAAATGTGGCTGCCCAGCGCCTGTGAGTGGAGCGGGATGACCACTTGATACTTTCCAGGGGCGGGTTCAGGCGGGTCAGCCCACGTGTTGGCACCCCACTCGGAATCTTTTCCAAGTGACTCATTTGAGATGGGAACAGTTATTCGAGGGAATGGGTGACAACGTGGCTCTAGGACATAAAAAGGGGGTGTTTGTGCCTACAACTCCAGCCGGTGTGTTGTTGTCTCCCACCCAAACCGCTGTCCACATTGTGTAGGGGACCTGGCATGCCCAAATTTCCGTCCGTCTGTCAGATTTCCATCGTACAATTGGATGATTGTGATGTGCTTGGCAGAAGGCTAGGTCCTCTTGTAATAAATGCAGAGTAGGCACGTCTGAGCTATAATAATCAACATGAGGACTTATCTGGCTCGCCAAAAACTATCTGGCGCTGAGGTTTACATGTCGATTAGTCTAGTTACCGAATAGTTTCAGATTGGAATTTTTGGTGGGGTTTTTTGGTTTTTGTTTTTTTTAGGATGAAAGATTTGGGGGTGAGGGGGCACTCTATTGGAACACCTGTTCCGGTATCGCTTACGACGTTTAAAGTCAGGCAAGTGTGTACTTTCAGCCAGAGTCCAGGAAGTTAAAAAAAGTCAAGACGGCAGGTGGGTTGCTTGTCCTTGTCCTGGAGTGTGGGGCTCCGGGGGCGGGGGGTACAACAGGAAGTGGCTTCTGGGTGGAGGGAAATGTGTGCAAAATGTGCTTCCACCCTGGACCACGCCCATAGCCAGCAGCCTGTGCTCCAAGGGCGGTCATCTGCCTGCCCGGGAAGCCTGCCCTCCTCGCCAGGGCTGGCTGTGTTCTTGGCTCTGCTGTGCCTCTGGCCTCCCTGCCAAGTCTCAGGGGATGCCGGCTGAGCTGGCGGCTATAGATGAGTGTTCTGCAGTGTCACCGAGAACACTGGCTTGTGCGAGAGACCAGCTGGAGGCAAGCACTGGGGTCTGTTTGAGGCAGATGGCTCTGTCAGATATGAGCTCCGGGAAATTGTACAAAACACGTGATGTTTGGTGGGGCTGGGAGGCCCGAGCTCCCACAGTGGCCACGAGGGCCTGCTGAGGTCTCACTGCCTACCCACCCCTTGCACCCTCACCCAGGTCTCATAAGACTTCTTGGAGGGCCTCGAAGCTGACTGATCTCTCACATAAGCCCTTACAGTGCCCCACTAGGCCCTCTGTGAACCTGCCTAGACCTCAGGGTCTTCCCTCCCTCCCTTTGGTCTCCCCCAGCTGGTCTTCTCACTGTTATTGGTCCTACCCCAGGGCCTTTGCACTTGCTCTCCCTGAGATGCTCTGTCTTCTGATTCTACAAGGCTTGCTCCCTCACTTCTTTGGTTGGGGCTCACCTCCATCAGTCTGGATCCATGAGTCTTTCCTGATCCTCTGACCCCACATGCATAGTCTTTACCCCAAGCTTTTCCTCCTCTACATGTGCCCCTCACATACTCTGCTCTGTGTGTACATTTGTTGGTTGTCTGTCTCCCTGGACCCCACTGAAACTTTCATACTCTGTTCATGCAGGACTTCAGTCTGTCATTGAGGCACATCCCAAGGATCCTAGAACAGTGCCTGGCACATAAAACCCAGCGCCATGGAATCGATCCCTGTAGGCAGAGTAGACCTGTGTCACAGGGTTTCCAATGCTGTAATTGTTAGATGAACAGACAGCCAGGTCTTTCTTCCACTGTGCTGCTGGGTGAGTTGAAGTCACCAGCCTTTTGGTTAGTTTTTATTGGGTGCCGTGGATTCCTGCTCACAGTGACGCTGCAGAACAGAGTCCAGATGCCCCTAGAGTTTACAAGACTGTCTTCTTTACAGGAGCAGTTTGCCACATCTTTCTTCCGCAGAGCAGCAGTGGGTTCAAACTGAGTGCTTAACTACTGAGACCCCAGGGCTCCTTTTTAGGTCAGCAGCCGAGTGTTGGGGGCATGAGGACACACAGGTGTCATTGTTACTGCTCTTGTTTCTGGTCACCTGCCGGCAGTGGACATGGCTCCACTGGCCTTTCAGTTCTCTTGTCCCTTTGATCCCACGTAGATGTAGAGAGATCTTGAAAAGCACAATGCTCAAGGCAGGCTTTCTTTGTTACTTAAACACGCTACCGGGAAGATCGTGTGTGAGTCCTTGTCTCACTCAGGGGGGTGTTGAGGCCCAGAGAGGGCAGGCAGCTTACCAAGGATCACACAGCATGGGTAGTCAACTCGGGACATCTAACCACGGGGGCTAAAAGGCACCCCCTTTGTCCTCCTCCAGAAGGGGACAGGCCAGGAGTTACTCTCCTGCTGAGGCCATGGTTCTTGTCTCCCAAGTCTGCTCTTGGGCCCACCGAGGCCTCCTGGCTTCCCTGAAGTATCCACCCTAACTAAAAACAGGTAGTTGGGGAGGGTCTTGGGGAGAAACTGTGGGGAGTGCCCACCTGGTTGGTGGTCCTGCTCGTCCTACATGGGGACCAACATGGGAGGACCTGAGAGGCTCAGGTGCAGAGAGAGGTCCCCTCAGGGACCCCATCCATCAGACAGAGACAGGCACTTGCACACACATACACACACACACACACACACACACACACACGATAGCTCAGAGCATTATTTCCTATTTCCCAGGGGAGCACTTGGCAGGAAGGACCCAAGCCTTCCCCCCAATTTATTTCCATCCCAAGACCTCCTTCAGTAAGGCCAACAGCAATCCCCACAGATGGCTGTGGTGCCCCTGCGCCTCTGAAGCCCCTCAGAGGTGCCAGGAATGGGCGCGGGCAGGCTGTCAGGTAAGACAGGGACGTGCTCGAGGGGTGTGGGGCCAGTGGAGACCATCCTGCCCCACTGCCAGCCCCTCAAACAGACACAAGGCTCCGTGTGCGGGGCAGCAGAGGGGCAGGTATGATGAGGAATGGGGGGCACCTTCCTGACATGGCTCCTTCTATGGGACCCCAGGGGTTGGGCTGAAAAACCCCAAATTGACAGTCTCAGGAGCTGAGGGCCTCATCCTGCACTGGGAGGTTCCTGTCCCCCATGGTCCCTGTTGTACCGGGGCCAGATTCCACATGGTACAAGGACACAACTGAGGGCCAGCCCATGCACCAACCCTGGGGAACCAGGGGCCTTGTAAATCACACTGAGGCTCCCCTCTTCCTGAATCTGTAAGAATAACCAAACCTAGTGCCCCCTCTAAGGAGCCCTGGTAATGGAGTGGGTTATGAGTTGAGCTGCTAACCACAAGGTCAGCAGTTTGAATCTACCAGCTGTTCCTCAAGAGAAAGAGGAGGCTTTCTGCTCCTGTAAAGATCCACAGCCTCAGAAACCCTATAGAGAGGGTCATGGCGAGTCAGAACCGATGCCCTGACACACCACCACCATTAAGTATTTATAGTAGCCCTGGTAGCATAGTAGATTGTGAGCTGGGCTGCTACCCACAAGGTCAGTAGTTCGGACCTACCGTCCGCTCCTCGGAAGAAAGATGGAGTTTTTCTGCTGTAAAGATTTACAGCCTCAGAAACCTAGTACAGGATCACTCTAAGTCGTAACTGACACTGCAGCACACAGCCACCATACGAGCAGACTTCATCACTCTGCACACTGAGCTGGAGTTGCCAACATATTTAATTTTATTGTTGTTGAAAGTGTACTCCGGACTCTCCGCATGAGCGTTCAGTGAGGTTGTTCTTCTGTCATGGACGTGGCTCCCCTGCCCCTGTAAGGTCCTTGGCTGGCCTTTCCGTTCTCTTGTCCCTTTGATCCCACGTAGACGTAGACAGATCTTGAAAAGCACAGAGCTCAAGGCAGACATTCTTTCCTACTTAAGCTAAACTACTCTTCGGTTTTGCAAAGACTTCAGGGGAACTGTGTGGTTTAGGGTTTAAAGATGATCTCAGGGTAGCAATTGCATCTGGCTTTGTCGTGCTGACCAGATGGCTGGCAGGCGTCACATCCCGGCCGGCGGTTAGCCCAGCCGTTAGCACCAGCTTGCAGGGTCCCCTGATGTAGGGGCAGCTCAGCAGTGTCGCTGGGTCTCCCAAGGAGGGGTCAGGAAGTGTGTTTGCCAAAGTTGTAACTCCCACTCGGTCACCACTGTCTGACCCCTGCCCTGGGGGGTGGGGATCCTGTCCCTGAACTCACAGGATGGACTGTGGCTCCTAATGTTCATGAGTGACCACAGGGCACCTGCTGGGTTCTTACTGCCTATCCACCTCCTGCATCCTCACTCCAGGCTTCACGGTTTGTTCCTTTGTGCTCTGCTCTGTGGTACTCCATTCGATGTCTGCGTCCACAGAGGGTTTCCAAAGTTTTTACAGAAACAGACAACCACATCTTTTTCCTATGGAGTGGCTGATGGGTTCGAACTGGCCTTTCAGCTCAATGTTTAACCCACTGCACTACCAGGACTCTTTTCAGGTTAGGTGAAAACAGAGAGAGGGATCAACCTTCAGAGTGGACAGTACCTGCTGTCCACCGAGCTTGCCCCTCACAGACAAAACTCAAAAGTGTCTGTCTCCAGTCTCAGGGTCAGAGTCACTGGGGGTCAGAGCAGGGACTGCTAGCCCTGAGTAGCCCTAACTAGAGCCACAGACCCTGTGGGGCACGTACATTTACCGCCCCACAAACCCCACAACAATCCTGTGAGGTAGACACTTCGTCATCCCTATTCTATAGGTGGAGGCGTGCCGCTTGTCCATGGTCACCCATCGGAGCCCCAGCATTGACCAGGCCGCCCACGCCTGGCCCTAGAGGCCCTGCCCTGCTCCTTCCTCACTCCCGTCCCCTCTGCTACCACCTTCCTAAAAGGACATCTTTGTACAGGTCTGGCTTTTGCTGTGTTCTTTTTACTTCTTCTTTTTCCGGAAGCAACTAAACAATGTTTCCTTAATTCTTGACTTCCAGCAGACTCTCTATGGCCCTGAGAGGGGACTCCCCACACCGCCCCCCACTGGAGTCCCAGGGTGCTGAAGTAAGTGCTGTCCCCCAGGACTGGGCAGACGGCCATGGGCTCAGGGCCACAGCCTTGGCCGCAATGTGGCCTCCGCCCAGCAGGGAAACTGGAAGGCGTTCTGCCCTTCTATCCCTGCCAGCCCTCTGTGGCCGCTTCCAAAGAGACCCTCCCACGCTGCCCTCGCCTGGGAGGTGGGGGGGAGGCTGGGATGGAGGTCAGGACCAGCATCCGGAGGCAAGAGGCCACCTTCCAGGCCTCTGTGTTAACCTCCTGGCCAGCTCTGTCCCCCTCTGACCGGACACAGAACACTGCCTTGTCACTCTTGTCACAAAGGGCCGTTATTTCTCTCCGTCTTTCCTCGGGGCTGGCTCTGGGGCCACCGGGGATGCGGTGGGGATGCAGACAGAAATAAGACAGCCCAACGCCTGTCCCTGAGAGCCCAACAAGGAGGCAGCAGTGTGAACAGTCACCACCCCCAGCCTGGAGAAACCTCTTCCCACATCCTCTGGTTCTTTGCTGTTCAATCTTGGGTGGTTTATCTAACCTCTCTGGGCCATGGACTGCCAGTAGAACAAACCAGTCTGTCTTGGAAGAAGTACTCCTTAGAGGGGAGGATGGTGAGACTCCGTCTCTCATACTTTGGACGTGTGATCAGGAGGGATGAGTCCCTGGAGAAGGTAAAGTGGTTTTTATGGTTGTTAAGTGCGATTGAGTAGAGGGTCTGTGAAAAAGAGGAAGTCCCCCACAAGATGGACTAACACAGTGGCAAGAACAATGGGCTCTAACATAACAACTGTGAAGATGACACGGGACCAGACAGTGTTTCTTCATTCTCTTGTGTATTGAGTCATTGTGAGTCAGAACCTACTCGATGAGACTAACAACAACCGCAGCAACTCTGGGCCCTGAGCTCTCATCTGTGAAATGGGACTAGGCAGAGACGTCACATCCCTTGTAAAGAATGACTTTGTGTGCGTTGTGTGGGAATTAAATTGTTTTACCCTTTGATCATCTTTGGTAAGGTATAATTTACGTAGAATAAAACCAAATTTGTTACCACAGAGTGGATTCTGACTCAGAGTGGGTGTGGAGGGGTGGGCACATGTTAAACAGTATTGGATCTCCAAGCCTTTATTCTGCAACACCACTGGGGTGGGTCCACACTGCTGCCCTTTAGATTAGCAGTTAATCACACTCCATCTTCAATACCCAGGGACTTCTGACAAAGCAGTGCATGGAGCTGAGCCATTTGTTTACTCATGGGCAACCCCTTGTGTTCCAGAGTAGAACTGTGTTTTCAGTCTAGATGGCCTGTTCATTCTGGCCAGGCCTGAAGTGCTTCATCCTAAACAGGGCATGGGGGCTATGACCAGCTGCACCCCCACCTCCACTCCAGGGCACACTATCCATGCTGCAGATTGTCAGGTCCACCCAGGGCAGGCAGGCAGGCAAACATTGCCCCCGGCATTTTATTTTTTGTAGTCTGTTACAACCCACACATCCTACAATTCAAGCCTTTAAAAGAAGTGTGTGATTCAGTAGTTTTGAGAATAGTCAGAAAGCTGTGCAGCCACCCTCACTATCAATGGGAACACTTTCACCACCCTGAAATTGACCCAATACTCATTAGATATCACCTCTCAATCCCCCACACCCCCACCCCGACCTTGGAAACCACAAATCTATTTTCTTCTCCATGAGCCGTATGATTAAGGCATCTTTTCTCTTAGCATGATGTCTTCTGGGTTAATCTGTGTCGTGGTATGTTTCAGAACTTTGAATACTGTTCTATTGAATGGGTAGACCACACATCGTTTATCCACTCGTGCATGGATGGACACGGCTGTTTCTACTTTCCTGGCGTTACAGATAACGAATACCGCTATGAATATCAGCTCACCAGTTTTTGTATGAGTGAACGTTTCTTTCTCAGGGTACATACCTAGGAGTGGAATTGGTAAAAGGAGCTCTGGTAGCGTAGTGGTTACGAATCGGGCTGTGAACCGCAAGGTAAGCAGTTCGAAACTACCAACTGTTCCGCAGGAGAAAGATGAGGCGTTCTGCTTCCGTAAAGATTTACAGCTTTGGAAACCCTGTACAGGGTCGCTATGAGTCAGAACTGACTCCACAGCACATAACCACCAACAACCATAGTAACTCCTAGGAGCTGATGGCACTGTAGGGTAAGTACTGAACTGCTAACAGGTAGGTCAACAGTTCAAACCTACCAGCTGCTCCTTGGGAAACAGGTGAGGCTTTCTGCTCCCATAAAAATTTATAGCCTTGGAAACCCCATATACAGGATCGCTGTGAGTTGGAATTGACTTGATGACAGTGAGCTTGGTTTGGTTATGGTAATTCTGTGTTTACTGCCTGTCTTCCACATAGCCACACCATTCTGTATTCCCATCAGCAGAGTATATGGGTCCCAGTGTTTCCACATCCTCACCAACATTTGTTTTGTCTGTCTTTTGATGGCACCCATCCCAGTAGAAGTGAAATGGTTTGATTTGCATCTCCTTGGTGATTAATAAAGGAGTCCTCGTGGCATAGTGGTTAAGAATTTGGCTTCTAACCAAAAGATCGGAGCTTGGAACCCATGAATAGGTGAAAGATGTGGCAGTTTGTTTCTGTAAAGATTATGGCCTTGGAAGCCCTGTGGAGTGGCTCTACTTTGTTCCATGATGTCACTATAATTCTAAATCAATTTCAGGGTAGTGGTTCATGACTAATGATCGCATCTGTTCATGGGCTTGTTGGCTCTTTGTGTATCTTCCTTGGAAAAATGTCTATTCAAGGACTTTGCCCATTTCTGAAGTGTTTGTCTTTTTGTTGTTGAGTTGTAAATCCTCTTTACATATTTTGGATCATAGATTCCTAGCACGGATCCGTTGCTTGCAAATTGAAAGGTTGGTGATGTGAACCCACCAGTCACCCTGGTAATGTGCCTCCCATGTTGAAGACAGCTTAGGAAACCCTATGAGGTAGTCTTCCTGTGTTCTTCAGGGTTGCTATGAGATGAAATTGACTCCACTGCACATAACAAGACTCTTATTAGATGATTTGCAAATATTTCTTTCATCCTGTAGGTTGTCTTTTTCTTGTCCTGATGGTGTCCTGTTTTCTAACTAATGTTTCGATTGGCTAACTCGAATCCTGGGGTGGGGGCAATGGGCGGGGTGTGTGGTTCTACCCGCCGTGGACTCTTTCACGTCTACTGGGATGTCTCTCCCTATCCAGGGGCTCCTGGAGCTTGAGGGAGGGTGGGCATCCCTCCAGTTCCTCCTCAACAGGAAATGAAATGAAGAGCTGCTGGGGTCCCTGTTACAAGATTGCCCCTCTAAACTCAGGCTTCAAGAAATCCCATTTCCCCCACTTCCACGATGGCCCCTCATTCCCCTGGATTCGGTTCCAGTCACCCACATTGCAGATGGGAACACTGAGGCTAGAAAAAGTGAAGTGTCTTGGCCACCTGACCCGCCTGGCTGGACACATCGCTTCAGCTCAAGCTGGTCTTTGAGTGCTTGAGAATGTGGTGGGGCTGAGGGAGGGGGATTTTCAGACAGAGTTACTGCTGATAGCTGGTGTCTGTGAGCTGGGCCCTGAAGGACTAAAGGCCTTTCCTAGCTGGGATCCCTTGATTATAGACAGAGAGCCTGGCTCCCTTGAGTGTAGCTGGAACATTGATTGAGGATCCAAGCAACCCTTTCCCCGGGACTCCCGCCCTCTCCACCCTGCCCAGAATTTTGTTTGGTTCTTCTGTGGTTCTCCCAAGTGGTCCAGACCCTTCCCCAAGCCCACAGTGCCTGGCTGGGAGCCCCCTTGCCTTCACCTCACACGGCGCCTTGGCATGCAGCTTTGGAGAGGTTGCCAAGCCCACTGCAGGAATGTTTATGGTAAACCTCCCAGGTTGGCTCTGCTCTGTGATTTTATGAGTCGTTTGGGCCTAGAAAAAAGGTGTGTGTGTGTGTGTGTGTGTGTGTGTGTAGGGGGGGTGGTTGCTAATAACCCAGGCTGTGGGGGAGGCACCCGTGTTCCTGGGGTCATTGAAGAAGCCCCTGGCAAGGAGTCATCCCTGAGTCTCCAGAAATCACTGTCTGCTACTCCCACCTGTGAAACCTTGCTCAAGATAAGTGGGGAGTGGCCAGTACATTCCAGGGTCCAAAATGGGCACATGGGAAGGATCCCCCAAATCAGGCTGATTGGAGAGCCTCGGACTTCATATTCTGTTCTGCTGGTTTCTAAACTGGGCAGTACTTACCTGCCCCGCATCCTCAGCTCTGTGTATGTCCGTCCGTCCCTAGCTCCCAGCTCTGCGTCTGTCTATCCCTCACCCCCAGATCTGAGCCCCTCCACATTTCACCCCCAGATCTGAGCCTCTCTGTCCTTCACCCCCAGATGAATCCATCCGCTCCTCATCCCCAGATCTGAGCCCCCTCATCCCTAGATCTCACTCTTCTGTCCCTTGCCCCCCAGCTCTGTGCCCCTTTGCCTGTAGCACCCCCAGATCTAAGCCCCTCTGCCCCTAACCTCCAGATCTGAGCCCCTATGTCCCTTACCCCCACACCTGAGCTCCTCTGTCCCGCACTCCCAGATTTGTATCCATCTGTGTCCCGTCCCTGTGGCCCTCCCAGAGCAGGACAGAGGGTCACCTACCCAGGTAACAGCCAGGTGGGGTGCACCTCCTTCCAGGTGGCAGGAGAGCCAGCGGTCAGACTTTGCTGTTGTTCCCATTAGAGCAGGAGCCCGGGTCCTCACCCTGCCTGCTGCCCCTAGGCTCTGACGACAGGACCTGAGGGGAACCTGTGCACAGTGATTTAGGGAGCTGGTCCCATTACCAGGAAGGAGAACCAGTGAGCACGCCCCAGGCCGAGAGCCCCCAGCGCTGTGACTGCCTGTCCCCATCCCACAGTCCCCTAATTTCAATTTCGAATGTCACCAGGGAGGGAGAGAGGAAATAAAAGCGGGTGAGCTAGCTCGGACGTGACACATGCTCATCTCTGCAGCAACACAGCTTCCAGGAGCCCAGTTCATCATTATTCATTTAATCCGGTGCACAGAGCCATCCTGGCAAGGATCGGCCACGATTGATCCCATCTGCTCGGGGACGACCTCACCTGAATTCAGCGAGCTAGTCATTGCATTGAGCGAGGACCCTAATCAAGTTCTGGTCTGCCCAGTTACAGAGTGGCCATCAGCCACGAGTGATTCACTCAGGCCTCTCTATGGGCAGCGGGCCAGTGGGGTGGGCTCAGTCTGTCCCATCTCCAGCATCGACGCTAACACAGCAATGGTTGTTGGAGTCTCCTAGGGCTACTCCAACAGAGACACCACAACAGGGTGGCTTTAAAGAACAGAAATTAATTTCCTCACAGTGTAGGAGGCTAGGTGTCCCAGTGCAGCCTCTAGGGAAGGCTGTTCCTTTCGGCTCTGGGGGAAATCCTTCTCTTCTCTTCTCCTGTTTTTCCTTGTTGGCCTACCTGTGGCCTCTGTCTTCCCCCATCTATGCTTGCTGGCTTCTGTGCCCGATCTCTCGATATCCCAACAGTTAGGAATCACACACGGATAGCATAACAGAGAATGCCGTGCTCCCAAATGGGGTGACAGCCACAGGGATGAACTAAAACCTACTGCCATCAGGTCATTTCCGACTTATAGTGACCCTATAGTGCCTGTCAGAACTGCTTCATTTCGAGACTGTAAATCTTTAGCGGAGCAGACAGCCCTATTGTTCTCCCAAGGATCGGCTAGTGGGTTTGAACAGTCAACTTTGTGATTAGCAGCCCAACACTTAACCTACAGAGAAAGACACTGGGATTCCAACACCTACCTTAACCCTACTGCCCTCAATTCACTTCCACTTAGGTCTGCAGGACCGAGTAGAACTGTCCCATAGGTTTCTGAGCAAAGCCTTACAGTCGTGAAATGCATTAATGCACCAGATCACCAGTAGGCACCAGAGTGTCTGAGTTAGGAGGTCTGGGCAGGGCCTAGGAACCTACATTTTATCAGGGATGCTTTGACCAGAGCCCTTTTGGAGAGACTAACTAGGTCATTGTTTTCAGATGATGTTTTGCTGCGTCTAGGCCCAACTAGGAGAAATTTCCTCCTGTTGGATACTATGCTGTACTGGCTAAAATGATGGTATATAAGGCTCAGTCAAATAGTATTGCTACTGGGGTCCCAGTTCATAGATGCACAGATTTATTCCAAACAAAACGTGGGTGGCTGCAGATACCTTCTCTAAGTGTTAGTCTTTGTCTCCTTAAGGGTGGCTTCCAAAAAAAAAAAAAAAAAAAGGTCCAATCAAAGCAGTGTGCCTTCTAAGGGCATCTGCTGGGCCAATTAAATTCAAGATAGGGGTTAGCGCTGAAGATTATGGAAGGAAGGTTATGTTTCAGGACTCCAAAGGGGGTCGTCTTGATAGATTTTCTCCAAGGACACAGGAGAATGATGGGAGCTTATCAGGAAGAAGTTTTAAGAAAATGGAAAACTGAATTGGTGAGAAAAATTGCATCAAGGAATTTTTTTTCCCATCACGACAGTGCGCCTGTTCCTTCTTTGAGGGTAGCAAGAGCTGTCCTCTGAGAATTTCACTGGGAGACCTGACCCCATCCACCCTCCAGCCCTGATCTTACCTCTTCAGATTTCTTTTCGTTCCCAAAACAAAACGGACGTTTCAAAAGAACACTCTTTAAGTCCCTCAAGGGTGCCAGAGTGCTGTTTTGATGTGGTATAAGTCTGAAGCCCGCAGAATTCTTTGGGGAAGGTTTAGAGAGATGGAGACACCACCTTCAGGAGTGTGTGGCCCTCGGTGGTGGATATGTTGAAAAACAATAGCTTCATGGTTTGATATTTTTGTTGTAATAAGTAAGGATTTCCGTACATGGGGTCCTGGGGTGAAGCTGTATGGATTATTAACCACAAGGTCAGCAGCTGAAACCTGCTGATCGCTCCTCGAGAACCCTATAGAGGGTTACTATAGGTCAAAAGTGACTCTACACCTTTTAGCAACAACAACAAACATACGTGTTGTCAGTAGGGACATCAGGCTTGGTAAAGAGGAGGGTCAGAGAAGAGAGGACTAACAGATTGCTGCAGCAGCGGACTGAAGCGTAACAATTGGGAGGCTGGCGCAGGACTGGGCAGTGTTTCATTCTGGCTGCACGGAGTCGCTATGAGTCAAAACCAACTCCATGACACCTAACAACAACATGAATTTTGTAGCGATACTTTTTGACGTCTCCTCCTATTTCTGTTGAGTGTCCCGGTGTGGCGCTGTAGGGTAAGCACTAGATTGCAAGGTTGGTTTGAATCACAAGGTCAGCAGTTCACACTCACCAGCTGCTCCTCAGAAACCCTATACAGAGTCACTATGAGTCAGAAGGAACTGGACGGCACTAAGTAGCAACCGCAGGGCCTGTTGGGAGCTCAGATGAACATGTGCAGGGAGGAGGCCCTCAGTTCACAAGTACAGCAGTGATGGGCTCTGAAGTTGGCCTGGAAATTAAGTTCTGGGCCTGCTGGTCTAAGTGAGGCCTGAGACTACGTTCTAGCAAGTTCCCCAGTGATGCGCAGACACAGCTGGGCTCAGGCCACTGTTGGGTAGTGAGTCTCTAGGCCTGGACGGTTGCTGGGTGCCATTGAGTCGATTTTGATGTGACATGTGACTTCCCATGTGACAGTAGAATTACCCCTTTGGGATTCTCTAGAGAAGCAGATTGACAGGTCTCTGGCAGGTTCCAACCACCAGCCTTTTGGTTAGCAGCCGGGGGTGCTTAGCTGTTGTTCCTGCAAGGTTCTAGGCATCTAGTCATCCCAGGGTTCCAGGTGTCTAGTCGTCTCAGGGTTCCAGGTATCTAGTCATCTCAGGGTTCCAGGTGTCTCGTCGTCTCAGGGTTCCAGGTGTCTAGTCGTCTCAGGGTTCCAGGTATCTAGTCATCTCAGGGTTCCAGGTGTCTAGTCGTCTCAGGGTTCCAGGCGTCTAGTCGTCCCAGGGTTCCTGGTGTCTAGTTGTCTCAGGGTTCAAGGTGTCTCATCGTCTCAGGGTTCCAGGTGTCTAGTCGTCTCAGGGTTCCAGGTGTCTGGTCGTCCCAGGGTTCCAGATGTCTAGTCGTCTCAGGGTTCCAGGCGTCTAGTCGTCCCAGGGTTCCAGGCGTCTAGTCGTCCCAGGGTTCCAGGTGTCTAGTCGTCCCAGGGTTCCAGGCGTCTAGTCGTCCAGGTGTCTAGTCATCCCAGGGTTCCAGGTGTCTAGTCATCCCAGGGTTCCAGGTGTCTAGTCGT
>NW_006408555.1:3920213-3922706 GCF_000296735.1 Chrysochloris asiatica | reverse complement strand
CAGGGTTCCAGGTGTCTAGTCGTCTCAGGGTTCCAGGTGTCTAGTCGTCCCAGGGTTCCAGGCGTCTAGTCGTCCAGGTGTCTAGTCATCCCAGGGTACCAGGTATCTAGTCGTCTCAGGGTTCCAGGTGTCTAGTCATCTCAGGGTTCCAGGCATCTAGTTGTCCCAGGGTCCCAGGCGTCTAGTCGTCCCATAAAACACGTGAATACGAAACAAGGGAAGCAGTCAACATGCCCTTCAATAAGAACGTGGATAAATCAATTGAGGCGCATTCATACAACGGAGTATGATAAAGTGATAAAAAGAAATGAACTTTACAACATGGGCATGGCAATATACGTCATGAATCAAAACGTGTATGAATTGTTAAATGGAAAATAAGTTTGCTATGTAAACTTGTACCCAAATCTCAATAAAAAGAAACGCACTACCAAGCTATGAAGAAACATGAAGGAACCTTAGATGCAGCCAGCTGGGGAGAGGAAGCTACATTCTGTACGATGCTAACTCTGTGATATTTGGAAAAACGCAAACCTAAAAGATCAGTAGTTGCCAGGGTCTCTGTGGGGAACCGGGGAGAGAGAGGTAAACAGGATATGTTTAAGGCAGCAAAACTATTCTATAATGATGGACACATGACATTAGGCACTTGTTCAAACCCACAGGACTGAACATCACAAGGTTATAGCAATGTATTCCTATTGGTTCATCATCTGTAACAAGCTATCACATTAGTGCAAGATGTAGTAATACTAGGAAAGGCAAGTAGAGGGAGTGAAAAGTACATGCACTCCTTGTATATCGTATACCACTTGGCGCTTGGGGAACCCTCGCATGTGTCAGAGTAGATCTGTGCTACACAGAGTTCTCAGAAGTTAATTGCCAGGCATTTCTTGCTAGGCATTTCTGGGTAGACTCGAACCTCCAACCCTTTTCTAATGGTTTAAGCACCCAACGCCTCCTCTCTCTGTCAAATTGTCTAAATTTAAAGCCCTTCTAAGGAAAGTGTATTAAATAAAAAAAGAAACAGCTAAAATTGATTTGAATGATACATTGTATTTAGCCCAATACTTCTGCAATAATATCATCTCAGCGCTTAGGCAGAGTGGGGGAAGCAGCACCCCTCCCGTGCCCCCGGCTGCCAGGGCCAGAAGACGCCATCCAGTCTAATTGCTCGGGTTCAGCTGCTGGCCTCCCAGTCGGCAATGGGAAGCCTGCTTCCCAGCCGGTTGGCGGTTGGGGGCTGGGGTGTCAGGGTGAAGGGTGGCTGTTTCGGAGAAGCGCCCATTGTCCCCCTGCGGCAGCTGATGTGGTTACAGCTGGTGAAGTGGTGGGCACCAGCCCCCCTCCCCGGCTCAGGGAGAACAAACATCTCTTCTTACAAAAAAATAAGAAAGGAGAAGTGACAAGGTCATGACTACACTTTCCACATGACCTGCCCGAGAACAGAGCGCGTCTTTGTTAATCCGGCCGCCTGTCACTCGGCCCTGCACGGAGGCATAAGCCACTTAGCGCCCGCCTCACCCCTGACCCGCTGCTGCCTGCCCCCACCAGGCGGGTGCTGGGCTGGGAGGCAGCCCTGCTCACCAGCTGCTCCCAGTGGTGGCCCCCCACTGCCCCCAGCACTGTGCTGACAGTGGCAAGGGGTCCTGAGGGCCCTGAACCACACCCTCCATTTCAGTGCCTGTAATTGCAGTGGGTCTCAGTTTGCTTGTCAGGAAAATGGGAACTCTAACAGACGCTAACAGACGCCACTTCATTGCATGGTTGTGATGGTGAATGTGTTAGTGATACATAGTATCAGACTACCCAAAAAGCAAGGTAAGCATGGGCTGGCTTGTGCTTACTTACCCCCTGTAGTGAACAATTTCATGTTTTTTCACCACATTAGAGATTTTCCTTCTATGTTTGGTTTGCATCTATCTCTCCTCCAAACCTCATGACACCTTCTTACAAAATCCAAGCTGCTTTTCCTATTGTAAATCCCAGACAGGGACTGAGGACCCAGGAAGCAAGATCACTTCCTCATCTGTAGTGAACCATTTTGTGGTAAACCATATGACACGGTTTACTACAGATGAGGAAATAAGCGCAAATAAACCCATTCTTGCCTTGTTTCCTGGGCACTCCATCCTGTGTGGATTGTCAGTTTGAAGAGACTTTGATTCTGTAGGAAGGTGCTGTGGGGTTTGGGAGACAGATGTCAGCCAAATCTGGAAGAAGAATCTTGGATGTGGTGAAAAAAACATGAACTTGCCACTACAGGGGGGTAAGTAAGCACAAGTCAGCCCGTGTGTACCTTGCTTACTGGATACTCTGCCCCTGGTAATTCTCAACAGCCACCTGGCAGTCATCAAGCAATGGGAGTTGTTTGTACTCAACTGTTTTCTATAAGGTGACTCTAGACAGCAGCACATCCCTTCCAGGTCTGGGTCTCAGTGGCTCCGACTTCCATTCCTCTCTTCCTCCTGCCCTCTGGTCTCTCACACACTC
>NW_006408555.1:3797337-3919857 GCF_000296735.1 Chrysochloris asiatica | reverse complement strand
TACTTCCTCCTGCTGGTCTGGCCCTCTACCTGCTGCGTTCTCCACTCTCCCCTCCTTCCTCCCAAGCGTGCAGGCTGACAGACAGCTGGAGGGACCTGGCCCTGAAGGCCAGGAGGAGGTTTCTGGTCTTATTTGAAAAGGGCCATGTGTCCAGGCAGTGTACTGAGCAGGGTGCCAGGAGGGTAGGTCACTGCTTGGCACACCATTCAGGACACCAGAGCATGTGGCCATGTCCTGGATCTATCTGTGAGGCCTGAAATGGGAGGTCCCCTGGGGAAAGGCCCAGGGCTCAGGGTACCTCTGGGGCACTGCGGAGCATCCAGCAGGTCCAACCCTGTGGCCAGTGGCCCCTTTTCCTCCCCACCCACATCTTGCAGCACATGGTACTTCCAAACTAAAGAATTTGAGGTGTGGGAGCCATAGAAGCTGGATGGTACCCAGCGGTGGCCTCTCCCTGCCAGCTGTCAGGCAGCAAAGGCCCCCAGGCAGGCTGCAAGCAGGATCTGCTCCTGATGTTCTTGGCAAATGCCAGTAACCAGTCCAGCTCAAAATCCCCAGAGGCCGTGTCCCCATCCTTCTGGTCCGTCTCCCTCCTGACCTGTATCATCCCAGAGAAACCTCGTGTCAGCAGTGTCTACGGAAGACACCGATGTTGTGCTGCATGATTCGGGAAACTGCAGACTTGTGAGATTTTCGCCAGCCCTGCTGATCCCCAGACCTGGCCGAGAACAGTAGGACAGGTGTCCAGGTGCTGGCCTCCTCTCCCAACCTGCTTGTCCTGGTAACCAAGAGAGGAAGGGGCTGCCGACCTGCTGGACACTAGCCCTAGCTGGATTTGAAAATCCGGAAAGCCAGTTGCCATGGAGTTGACCTTGACTCATGGTGACTCGGGCGTGTCCAGTAAGATGTGCTCCCCAGGGTTTTCAGTGGCTGACTTCTCAGTAGTAGCTCTCCAGGCCTTCCTTCTGAGGTTCCTCTGGGTGGACTTGAACTTCTGGTTAGCCACTGAGCACATTAACCATTTGCACCATCCTGAGTCTCCCACCTGGATTCACACCTCGCATTTCTGCATCTGTCCACCCCTTGGGCCTTTTTCTTGACCCTACTGCTAGAGCTCATGGTAACACACTGGTGTTCTGTCTGCTCCCTCCAAACAACCCAGTGGTGTAGGTTGGCACAGTCCATGCCCACCCAGGACACCTGTCCCCACGTGTCCCGATGCTCAATGTGGAAGACCAGCAGGGGGCCTGTGGGAGCCTCTGGCTTGAGAGTGGAGAGCATAGGGTTTTGCTGCTGGTAGGTTAGAGTCCAGTTCTGCTTCTTCATGTATATGAAAGGTCAGACACCTCCCTGTGCCCCACTTCCATCCGGGGTGCACACACACCACCTTGTGGGGCTTTATGAAATCAGGCGAATTGATCTGGGGTTGGGTGTCCAGCCAGTGCTCGGAATAATCGCTGCTCGCAGGACTGTCGAACTGCATGGTCACTCCCGGACCCTGATTGGCCTGAGACTTGGGGAGGGCTGCTCAGCCCAGAGACCACCCTGCTGGAGTCCCGGCCACTTGCCCAGCTGGACATGGGCCAGTCTGCTTGGCACTCTGGCTGTGGACACTCACTTAGGGACAGTGGGCCCCTTTCATGTCAGCTCAGAGGAAGCCAAGCAGAGTCATTCACCCCCACCCCAAGATCCCTTCCTGCCTCTCCTTGCCCTTTTCCGAGAGAGGTTTTCCTGTCCTACTGGTCACCCAGGGAGCCTGGGGCAGCAAGCCCAGGTGGGTCCCAGGGCTTGCTCAGACCCAAACAGAGGCTGGGACTGAGAAGTCCCCAGGCCTGGGGTCAGTACCACCAGGCCTGGGGGTGTGAGTGGGATTTGTGTGCTCATGTATGAGGGGGCTTCAAAAAGTTTGTGGGAAAATGGAATTGAAAGAGAGATTTTTTCAGCTGCTGGTGTGTGTGTGTGTGTGTGTGTACCTTTATGTGAGTGTACAGGTGTGTGCTAGGAAAGACCAAGGATGGGGATGGAAGGAGGCACGTGTATAGCCTGTATTCTCTCCCAGTTGACTTCGAGGCCGAGAACCGACATGGAAGAGGCCCATGTATACCCTATGTTTTCTGTACCAGTTGACTTTGAGGTGGCCCCAGCTCACTTGTGTCAGATCAGACCTGTGACCTTCTCAATCTCCTCCTTCTTCCCCACCTCCAACCCAGCTGGTCTCGGAGAGCAGAGCAGGGTAGGAGGGAAGAGAAAAGGATGCTCTTCTGCCAGATGGTGCTGCAAAAGCAGCCCAGGCCCCCAGATCATGCAAAATGGGGCAACTAGACCACCACTGCACCCAGGAAATTCTCCGAATGTTTGGTTTTAAGCTCTTGGCTCCCGGGTGGGAAGTGGAGGTGTGGCCCACATAACACATCGTGACCCAGCCAGGGACAGATGGAAGGGGTGGCATGTCGGAGGGCAAGGCTGGTGAGGCTGTAGGCCTTGATGATGCTGGACTGCCCACCTCATTGTTCCCTGCATGCACATACACATGCACACATACGTGCAAACGTGCAGATTCACACAAATGCAGGAACACACGTGTGCACACAGGCTCTCCCGGCCCCTCTCAGTGAAACCCTACCTCCTTTCATCTTGGAGTGGTGCTGTAGGATAAACACCAGACTGCTAAACTAATGTTCAAACACATCAGCCATTTCTTGGGAACCCTATCCAGGGTCACTATGAGTGGAGCTTGCTCAATGGCACTTAACAAAAACTAACATCCCTGAGCACCCTGTGGGCCTGGGTCACCGCCTCTCCCCCCACCTCGGAAATCCGCAGCATCTGCCTGTCTCTGTCGCAGTTTGTGACCCTCTGTTTAGCACAGGCTTGCATTTTTCTCCTGCTCAGTCATCGTCTTATCTCCTCAGACCAGAGTCCTCGAGGACAAGTACCACGTGTGGTCTCTGTTCCCTTTGTATCTTCCCAGGGCATCTGCTGGAGCGCACAGAGCCACCTGAGACCTACCTTTTCTATCTGAGCTGAGTGGCTGTGTCTCAGTGTACATGATCCAGATGCAGCGGCCCCTGCATTTGCCTCTTGCCGCCGCGTCAGAACATCCAGTACGTTCAACCAATCAAACAAGAGGGGCCTGTGGCATTCTAAACTTTCCAGTTATTGTTGTTAAGTGCTGTGGAGTAAGTTACAACTTACAGAGACCCTGTGTGTAGGGCTTCCAAGGAGCCGCTGGGGAGTTTGAACCGCCAGCCTTACAGTTCAAACCAACCTTGCAGTCTGGTGCTTATCGGCCAAAACAAGCAGAGTTCATTTTAGTTTACTTTATTGAACCCAATATCTTCTCAACATGTAGTCAGTGTACTAAGTGGGTCCACTCTTAGACAGCTGGCCACTGGAGGCCTGGCTGTCAGGGGCCTTCCATAACCAGACAGACCAGCCTGCAGGTCACAGAAAGAATGGGGCATCTGAGAACCCTGAGCGTACCGCCCACAGTCCACACCCCTGGGCCTGACCGGCACCACCATCCAAAATGGCACCCTGGCATGTTTCCTTGTGCCTTAGACGTGGGAGGGAGCCCGGTGGGCAACCACCCAGACAGAAATGTTCTCTTGGCAGAAGGATCTGTTCTCTCATCTGGAGCATGGAGAGCTGAACCTGGGGCAGGTGTGAACACCAGATCTGCTCAGGTAACCGCATCCAGTTTGGCTTCCACCCAGCAGACGGGGGACGGTGTTCACACAGCGAACAAGCTTCCCTTGGATCCAACGTGGTTAAAAGTGGGAGCCCACTGATAGTGGGCTTTTGTAGGACATGGTGTAGAGCTGTGGACCCCGGGACTTCTCTGCAGGGTCCCTGTCCTGGGGGCTTCTGATGTCTCTTCCTGGGGCGTAAGGAAAGGGTAGCTGTTCCATCAGCCCCACGTACCTTGGAACAAAGTGCTGCCCCTCCCTGCATCGTCTTTGAACATGCTTAAGCCCATGGTTATAACCACTGTGTAACGGGGCTTCAAAAGTTGATGGAAAAATGCCATGATCTTTTTTTATTTCCTCATAACAATATATATAATCAGACATTTGCCATTTCAGTGATTTTTACACGCACGGTCCAGCCACACCAGTCCCCTCCCCACACAGCACAGCCGTCTCCACTATCCACTTCCACATCTCTTCTCTCCCGTTCTCCTTTGCTTATCTCCTACTTTCCTTTCCCTTTTTTATTTGCAGGGAAACTTCCCAAAGGTTTGTCCAAATGAGAAAATAAATATACGTTGTTTCCCTTCTAGTATATGAAAGGAAAAAAAAAAAAAAAGAAAACCATTTTTTCCCTTCTTTTTCTTTCTAACCGCTTTCTCCGCCACCCAAGTTAGCACGTGTCCACACACTACCCAGCGAATAATTCTCCCTTCCCTCCCACCCCAGGTAACCATCTTAGAAGGCTTACTATAAAATTAAATTCTTTTCTTGACTTAGTACAGCAGTGGTCTCATACACTATCTGTCCCTTTTTTCGAGCGACTGATTCACTTAGCATAATGTCCTCCAGGTTCCTCCGTGTTAGGCCGTGTTTTCCAGATTTGTCATTCTTCAGCGTTGTGTAATATTCCAGTGTGTGTATGTACCAGTTTGTTCAACCATTCCTCGGATGGGTATCTAGGATGTCTCCATCTTTTTTGTTATTGTGACTAATGGCTGCAATGAACATGGGTGTTCATAGATCTTTTCATGTAATAATTTTTCTTTCTTGAGTATATATACCAAGTAGAGGGATTGTGGTGTCGTATTTTTATTTCCAGCCTTCTAAGAAAGTGCCATATTGTTTTCGACAGCGGTTGCACCGTCTTTGCATTTCCACCAGCAGTATATGAGGAGTCCTGGTATGGCGCTGTAGGAAAAGCTCTGGACTACTAACTGCAAGGTCGTAGGTTCACATCCACCAGCCACTCTATACAGGGCTGCTTTGAGTCAGAATTGACTCGACAGCATTAACAACAACTAGCAATGTAAGAGGGTCCCATTCTCTCCTCACCCTCTCCAGCATTTGTTGGTGGGGAGCCTGACTTGATAAGAGAGGTGATCAGGGCAGCCCCTCTGGGAGTGGCAGGACAGATGCACAGCCAGGAGACGCAGACGGTTTATGGCAGGCCTCCGCTGTGGGTGTCAGTACCTGTAGGTGAGCCAAGCCCAAATGTCCCCCCGGCACCCATGCTGTGCGTTCTGACACTCAGGAACCACAACAGCCAACAGTACCAGGCTCGAGAGTCAGTGGCCCTCCCCACCTCTCCTCCTAAAGCATCCCACACAGAACACTGAGTTGACAAGGCCTGGAATCCGGCCCTGTGTCAGCTCATTGTGCTTTGTCCACATAGTGATGATCTGGGGTGTTGGCACCTTCTGTTTATCCCCAGTGATTTCAGGAGGGTGTGGAGTCAGCCTCCTTTTACACCTTCCTGGGAAGCTGCCTCACAAACAGTGCCTTCGTGTCCCCGTGGCTGTAGTCAAGGTTCACACAAAGGGCTTTGACACAACAGAGATGGACTCTCGCAGCGCTGGAGATGGGGGGTCTGATATAAGGTGTTGGCAGAGCCGTGCTCCCACTGAAGGATTCCAGAGAGCATCTGCCGCTCTCTCCTCGCTTCAGTGACTCCAGGCATTGCTGGACGCTTTAGGGGCCTCATCCCAGTCTCTGTCTCCATTGTCACAATGGTGTCTTAGGCTGGGCTGTCTTATTGTCAGGTGACATCGAGTCAGTACTGACTCACAGAGACCTTATGCATAACAGAACGAAACAGTGCTTAGGGCTCTGCCAACCTGACAATCTTTGCTACGCTTGAGTCCATAGCTGCTGCCACTGTGCCAGTCCGTCTCATTGGGGGGAGGTCTTCCTCTTTTTCGCTGACCCTCCACTTTATCAAGCATGATGTCCCTCTCTAGGGACTGATTCCTCCTGATATGTTTGAAGTATGAGAGATGAAGTCTGGCCCTCCTGGCTTCTAAGGAGCACTCTGGCTATGCTTTCAACACAGATTGGTTTGTTCTCCTGGCAGCCCATGGCACTTTCAATATTCCTCTCTAACACCGTAACACAAATGCATCAGTTCTCCTACAGTCTTCCTTATTATTCATTGCCCAAAGTTGGGTTTTCTAGGGAAGCAAAACCAGTGAAATGTATATCTATATAAGGAGCTCTGGTAGCATAGTGGTTACGAATCGGGCTGCGAACCTTAAGGTCAGCGGTTCGAAACTACCAGCTGTTCCGCGGGAGAAAGATGAGGCTTTCTACTCCCGTAAAGATTTACACCCTTGGAAACCCTGTACAGGGTCGCTATGGGTCGGAACCGACTCGACGGCACTTAACAACAACAACAATATATAGAGAATTTTATTATTAAGGAAATGGTTTACAATTAATTATAGGGTCCCAGGTCCCCAGCAGAAGAGAGAACAAACCTTTCTGGCCTATCCGTTGTATTGGGAGCAAGCCACACCCCCAAGGAAGCATCCCTTCAGTTGATTGGCTGCTCATAACCACTCATCACAGAGCTAACTCTGCCTGTATTAGGTTTCTTCACCATGGGAATAAGCATATCCCAATTGCTTGTTGTCGTTGTTATGTGTCGTAGAGTCAGTTCCAACACATAGTGAACCTTGTATAGGGTTTCCGAGGCTGTAAATCTTTACGGGAGCAGAAAGCCTCATCTTTCTCCCTCGAAATGGCTGGTAGTTTCGAACTGCTGACCCTGAGGTTAGTAACTCGATTCCTAGCCACTACGTTATCCCAACTGCTAAACCTCTGGTCATTCTGCACTAGTGAAATTGACACAGAACCCTAATCATTACACATGGCCGTCTCTCTGTAGGTCTGTCTGTCTCTTTTCCTCTCCTAATAAGGACCTAGTGGATCAGGTCCCCGATGACCTCGTCTTTGCTTGAATCCACATGCAAAGGTCACATTCACGGAACTGGAGAATCGGAGCTGTCGGTATAACCAACTTTGTGGGCTTTCCACTGGCTACGTTTTCTGAAGCAGATCACCAGGGCTTTCTCTCAGGGCACCTCTGGGTGGAATTGAACCACCAACTTTTAGGTTTGTTCCTCCTGGGACCTCCCTGTGACAGTATGCTTTTAGTAAAATGTTGTTGGGTTAATTGGAAACAGTATTTGTGGAAACATCTAGTACAGCAGCCGGAAAACATACGGTGCTTAGTAAATGCTTGTTGAATCGTTGGATAATGTCCTTCGGTTTTCTACTGGGAAAGCGTGCGTGCAGCGCTACCCAGCTGACTCACTGCTTTCTGGATCGTGGTCCTGTGAGAAAATTATAGGTTCTCCAATGAGTAAGGACAGGGTCCAGCTTCTCAGGGGAGGAGATCTGTCCGGGAAACTTTAAACAAGGCCTCGGGAGAGCCGGCTGGGCCTCTGAATGCCTGCTGCCCTTGTTCCCGGGGCTAGAGGACCCCTGAAATGAGGCAGGGTCCTGGCCACCCTCCCAGGTCCCTCACCTCAGGGTGTGGAGGGCCGGGGGGGAGTGAGACTTGGTGGCTTTGGAGGCGTGTGTCGCTCGAGGGATCTTGGTAACCACATTCCATGACGGGCTTGTGTTTTTCTCACCCAGGATGCCCTGCCTGTGAGCATCCTCTGAATGCTCACTCCATGCACTCATGTCCAGCGGGGGCAGGGCAGGGAGCCAGGGTGCAGCTCACAGAAACCCTGGTCCTTCGCTCCCTGCCATCATCATCTCACACTGTCACATGGGGGTGGGGGGCTTCAAACAGCAGAAATGTGCTTCTGGGGACCAGAGTATGAGATCAGGGCATCAGCAGATTCAGGCTCCCCCTGAAGGTTCTTGCCTCTTCTAACCTCAGGCCATTCGTTGTTGGCAGTGTCTGGTGTTCTTGGCTTGTGGTTGTGTCACTGCCATGCCTATGTGTCTCACCACGTGCCTGTCTCCCTGTGTCTTCACGTGACCTTCTTACAAGGACAGCGGGGCCCACTGACTCTCTATAACCTCACTGTAATGAATACTGTTGTTAAGTGTCCTCGAGTCGGTTCTGAATCACCAACCTTGTGGTTCATAGTACACTGCTAACCCAGGAGTCCAATTACACCTGCAAAGACCCTGTTTCCAAACAAGGTTCTGGTCACAGTTGGGAAAGGGGTTAGGACTCCAGCATGTGATTTGAAGGGGACACAGTTCAATCCATAGGAGTCCTAGAACCGCGGGGGCCCTGCACCCAGTAACATGCATTCAGGAGAGCTGGGGAGCAAGCAGTAAAGCCAGCGTTGAGATCCAAGTTCAACATCAACATCTGCCCAAAGCCAGACTCAGTGTCCACAGTGGACGCTCAGGTGGACTTGTCCTCTGCCCTCCCTGGTGGCTAGTCTGAGTCTGAGAGCACCTGACGTGGTGTCCATTCAGAGAGGCAGACTCTGGAAACCTTCTGGAAACATGACTGGCTGCAGTGTTTGCACCTCCCAGCCTTGTTACAAAGAAAAGTAAATACGTGGCCCTAACCTGAGTCCTGGTGTGGCCCTGTGGTCTAATGCGTCAGACTGCAAAGTCATTTGAACTGCAAGGACGGTGGTTCAAGCTCACCAGCTGCTCCTTGGAAACCCTATACAGGGTCGCTATGGGTCAGAATCGACTCGACGCCACTTAACAACAACCTAGACCACATGTGTGTCTGTATGAGCACCCACAGTTGTGTTAACAGCTCACATGGGGGGATGCTGTGTTCCTGACATGTGCTGCCTAACCCTCTCACAGCTCTGCGAACAGGTCTGATCACCCTTCTTTTACACTCGAAGCTGAGACTCATGTGATTTGATTTAGGGTTCCCTGGATGGCATAAGAAGGGGCCTTGGTGGAGCAGTGGAGTAAGCATTGTGCTACTAACCTACCCTAAAGGTTGGCAGTTTGAACCCACCAGCTGCTTCGAGGGAGAAAGATGGGCCCATGTGGTGTCGTTAAGACTTACGACCTTGGAGACTGTAGGGAGTAGTTCTTCTCTGTCCTCCCGGGGCAGTGCGAGTATGAGCCGGAATTGACTCGATAGCATTGGGTTTGGGACTGTGCAGAATTTATGCTCCACTGCTCACAGAAAGGTTGGCAGTTTGAACCCATGCAGTAGAACCACGGAAGAAAAGCTTGCCAGTCTACCTCTGTAACAGCTGCTCTTTCGTGCCGTTGAGTCTGTATCCTCTCAGTTCAGCCTGTATCGGGTGTCCTAGGAGCGGCTGGTGGATTTGAATCTTCAGCCTTGTGGTTCAAACCCACCTGTGGTTGAGTGTGTATCCTACAGCACCACAGAACTGAGAATACCCTATGGGGTTCTGTAACACGTGGGGTTACCATCACTTAGAATAGACTTGATGATAACTGGTTTAGTTTGCTTTCTTTGTTGGCGCACAACCCTGAGGGCATCGGCACCCACGATGGCCTGAGTCAAAAGCTCATGTTTCTACCTCCTTTGTCTCCAGCCTCCTGAAACAGCTGTTGAAAGGCGAACAGAACAGGGAGCCCTTGTCGGAGCCTTGAAGACGCAGCCTGAGAGCTGGTGTTAGGTAGATCTAGAACCCCGAGGGCCTCTGTTTCCAAACCAAAAATGCAGTCACGTAGTACTAGCAAGCATTTTTGTGCCGCCTCTGAGGGGGAGATGTGGTCTGGGAAACAGTGTTCGGTGCCAAATACTTGGTGCTTCTGGAACATTCTGCTGGTTGGCAGAGACTACAGGATGAGGAAATCGGATCCTTGGTCCTCTCCAGCTGCCCTTAGAAAATGTGGAAGGTTAGAGGTCAGAGGCATTGGTGGGACCATCACCTTGGAGGCAGACCCCTGGGAGCCTGACAAGTGGAGTTGATTTCACACATGGGGGAAGCTTGGTGTTGGGACAGCTTGGAGCAGGGCCAGATGCCTGGTGTGGAACGTGGGTCTGCAGCAGAAGGGGAGAAGTTGTGCTCAGTGGGACCTAGAATGGCAGGACTCCAACCCAAAATCTTTGCAGTGTGAACCTGCCAGAATGCCCAGAAGTAGCCTGGTAACCCTCCTCCTCCAACCCTCACTTCTGGCCAAGCTACGCTGAGCACAAAAGTCTGGAGACAAAGTCCCTGAGTGGTCAACTGTGTGTCTACCATTGGCTTTAGGGACTGACTTGTACAGTCGTCCAAGGCCTTGTGTGCTCAGGAGGACCCTCGATCTTGAAGATGACCTGGTAGTACAGTGGGTTAAGCGTTAGACTGCTGACTATAAGGTCTGTGGTTCAAACCCACCTGACACTCCCCAGGAGAGAGATGAGGCAGTCTGCTTCTGTAAAGATGTGCAGCCTGGGAAACCGTAGGGAGCAGTTGGATTCTTTTTTCTAAGGTTGCTGTGAGTCAAAAGCAACTCCACGGCGCTGGTTTAGTTTGGGTCATCATCTTCAAATTCATGGTGATTTCTGAGCAAGAGACTTAGCTAATGCTATAGCCCTTCCTGTAGGAGTCTGTCCCATGCATATCCACATTATAAAGCACAGTGTCCCCGAGAGGTTGGGTCATCCTGCCCAGGGCCACATAACTTTTACGTCCAGGAAGGCCCCAACTGTCCTCCCAGACCTTCAGCGTCTCCCTCCTAGGTTGACTCCATAGGGTTGGATGCAGGAAGCATTTAATAAATGCTTAACTGCCTGAGCATGCCGATCCCTGGCAGCTCAGGGCAGAGCCGGACACAGGACAGTGGGGTATTTGGGGTATCTGGGCTTGGCAGTCAGGGTCAGAAAGAGGGTCACATGCGTCCTGGGAAGTCTCGAAATTGCTCCTTTCTTCAATTGCAAGATGTGTACAGGTGGACAGTGGTGATCTATCTGAAGCAACAACCCCCATTTATTTTTTTTAAATAATGTATAAGACTCCTGGGTGGTGCTGTCGGGTCAACACTGGACTTCAAACCACAAGGAAGGCCAGCAGTTCAAACCCTTCAGCAGGTCTCGGGAACCCTAGACAGGGTTCCTGTGAGTCAGAATGGCACTAAACCACCATGAATGTCTTATCATCTGATTTAAAAAAACAACAACAACAAAAATTATTTCTTGTGATTTGGGTGACAGTTTACAGAGCAAGTCGGTTTTCCATCAACAGTTCCAACACATTTTGTTTCATGGCATTGATTACAGTCCCCACGATGGAACTGCGCTCTTCCCACGTCTTTCCTCTGCTCACTGTTTCCATTCTTTCTTCCTGCGTCTTTTCTGTCTGCGTAAATGCTGCCCTTTTGATCTTGGATTGGTCTTATTCACCTGGTATGGCACTGTAGGATAAGCTCTGGAATGGCAACCTCAAGTTTAGGGTTCAAGTCCACCAGCTGCTCTTGAAAGCCCTACACAGGGTTACTGTGAGTCAGAACTCAACAGCACACAACAACCACCCACCGTTGGGCTAAAAGTTAAGCCATGGGAGCAAATTCTGTTCCAAGCTTGAAGGGTGGCTAAGGGTTATCATTTCTGTCAGACCAGTAAGCCTGACCTTTGTCATGTCTTTGAGTTTTGTTCCACATTTTTCTGGGGTCTTCTACTCTGAACCCTTTCAAAGAGCTGTGGACAGTGGGAGCCGGGCACCATCTAGTTCCTCTGGGTCATGGAGGTGTAGGGTTTGAGTGGTTTATTAGCTCTTAGGGCTCCTTGTTTTCTTTCGTCTTTGATTTGCTTCGCTCTTCTTTGCTCTGGACAACCTTCCCACCACTTGGCTAGTGGCCTCCCTTAAGTGGCTTTCATATTTCAGACACCTCGGAAAGTCATTCAGTACTTCATCTGACATCTCCTTGAACTTGTACCCTGGAGACAAGTGCCCTTCTACCCTCATGCCTCTGGGTACCCAGGGCATCATGCCCTGAGATCTGCCTTTGCTTGTGGCCCACCTCTCACTTCTGTTCTTATCCACCACCCCCTCAATACACACACACCCACACAAACACACACACACACACACACATACACACCCCACCAGTAGACCATAGGCCTGTGGTGGGGTGGACTCCTGAAGCCTGGCAGATTGGGGAGCTCAGAGTTACTTCCTCAGGGTCCACAGTAACAGAAGAGCTGGCAGGCCCAGGAAAGGCCCAATGAGGGGGGCTGAGGGGCGAGGGAGGCAGCTTCCCCAACAAAGGAGCCCAGGAGGCCTTTTCTCTCCGCCTCCAGGCTCCAAAGGCCTTTCAAGCTCCCAGCTGTAGATCAGGAGGCTTTTCAGTGCTCTTCAGAAGGAGGGAGGGAGCAGGAGGCGTCCACAGTACAAAATGGAATTCATCTTCTAGAATGTTCTCCCTCAGAGCACAGTCCTCTTTCTGGGTTTGCAGGAACTGGGAAGAGATGACAGTCGGCCTGGGTCCCCTCAGCTATGGCTGTGTGTCTCCTCGGGGGGCTTACAATGACAAGACAGACAGACCCTTTCTGGGGGTTCTGCCAGTGCTGAGATTGATGAGACCTCTGGCCCCACCTTGGCTGTCCCTCTCTGTACCCCAGCTGCCTTTCTGCAGCTAACTGATGGGTAGAGCAGAAAAGAGCACCCAAGCCTGCCAGCCAGCCCCACCACCTACCCCTTCCTGTTTCCTAGGCTTCACACTAAGGCTGCTGGGGATGGATCCTCCCAGCTTGGAGACCCCAACCTTCCAGAAATTTCCAACAGGGAAAGAGATGTGAGGGACCCTCAGTGATGGGCTGCTGATTTTACATTTGAACTTGACCTCAGCCCTGCGCCTCCCCATAGCTCTCTGAACTTGGTAGAAAGAACCAAGCTCTGAAATGACACATACCTTACTTGGAAGCTCAGCACCCCATTTGAGCAAAGCCCTGAGCTTTTCTGCACCTCAGTTTTTCTCATCAGTGAAATGGGTATTTCTACTGCCTGCCTCACAGAAAATCCAGGCAGGACATCGGAGCACCCAAGTCCCTGTAGATACCCGGTATTTCTTCTGCTGGGTCCCCTCTGGGGGTGACCTCAGGACATCAGAAGGGGTGAGTGAGGGTGTCAGTGCCTGAGGACAGGTAAATCCCAGACCTGCCCAGGCCTGGCGCTGGGTGACAGTGACCAGATCCTGCCGGGCTGCAGGGCTGTCTCCTGGCAGGACTGACGCTGGTCAGCCCCCGAGGCACTGTGAGGTGCCTTGGAGAGGGCAGGAGAAGGTTCGCTGGTGCCAAGACTCATTAAGCAAGGCGTTCAGAGGGGGATTAGGCGGGAGCCAGCCCGCCGATTCCTTGGGTTCGGTTATTAAAGGCTCTGAGCAAGGTAAACACCAGGCGCTTCCTTTCAAAGCCACACCTGCTAATTAGAGGGCAAGGAACTCATTAAAACAGTAACTCAGGGGACTGAGAAGAGGCAGGCTGCGGGGGCGGTGGGCATGTGCACAAGAAGAGAAGACTGAGGAGCTGGCCTGTCCAGATGGGCGGGCCCCTGGCATTGCAGACTCCAAGGGGGCCAACCTCACCTGAGAGCACTGGGCACCCGGGCAGCTGTTATCTCCTCCTTTATTTTCACGGCTGACAGAAACCCCACCTGACAGGTGCTTCCCAGGGTCACAGTGGCAGGAGGAGAACAGTGGGGATCAGAGAATGTCGTGGGGACACTTTATGAGATGCCCACTGTGGTGGTTGAAGAACAGCTCCCAGATGTCCTGCTAACCTGGAACCTGTGGGGGCCTCAGGGACCCTGCACGTGCCATCACACCAAGGGTGTTGCATTGGGAGGAGGTATCTTGGATGAGGGGAGAGGGAGAGATGACTGTTCTGAATCATAAGGGACCCTGTGTAGGGTTTCTGAGGAGCAGCTGGTGGGTTTGAACTGCTGTCCCTGAGGTTAGCAGGTCATTGCTCTTCCTAGAGCGCCACCCCAGGACAAGGTAGGGCATGTGATGAAGGGGGCAGAGGTCAGAGGGATGCCAGGTCACGGGCCAAGGAATGCAAACAGCCTCCAGAAACTGGAAAATCAAGAAACCACGTTCTCCCCTGGAGCCTCCAGGAGCCAGCCTTGCAAAGCCACACCATGACTTGAGTTCAGTGAGACTGATTTCAGCCTTCTGGCCTCGGGACTCCTCAGGGAATGCGTCTGTGGGCCACTCGCTGCCTGCTGTGTGTTGTGGCTTCCGTTTTCAGATATAAGCAGGGTTCACCCATGATGGACGTGGAGTCCCGGGGTGGCACTGTGGGTTCATGCGCCACATGAAAGGTTGGCGGTTCAAGCTCACCAGCCGCACCTCGGAAACCCTATACAGGGGTCGCTATGGGTCGGAACCAACTCAACAGCACTTCACAACAAACAACACCCGTGATGGGCAGGTTTCAGTA
The DNA here is from genome assembly GCF_000296735.1 of Chrysochloris asiatica. Taxonomy (NCBI): domain Eukaryota; kingdom Metazoa; phylum Chordata; class Mammalia; order Afrosoricida; family Chrysochloridae; genus Chrysochloris; species Chrysochloris asiatica. The sequence continues at coordinate 3,905,553 of NW_006408555.1, read as the reverse complement.
GAGTTTCCAGGATGAGACAGACTAGGGAGAAAGATCTAGAAATCTCGTAGAGCGCTCAAAGACAAGTCCCGGCTGGACACAAACAAAGACACAATGTCATCGAATCAATCCCTTGACTCCCAGTGACTCTGTGTAGGGTTCCGTGGAGTGGCTCAAACTGACCTTGCAGTCCAGCACATTACCCTCAGTGCCACACCAGGACTCCCCTGCTGTGGTCACATGGCGTATTTCCCGAGTGTCTGTGTTTCCTCAGCAGCCCCCTATTCTGGTATCCTCTCATCTTCACTGAGTACATCTGCAGTCTTAGGTTTGGGTGGATGTCGGTTGTGGGGAGCAAATTTCCTGCAGTAGACAGGACAGGCCCCAAAAACAGTCATGCGGCCCCCAAATAATCATAATGCTGAAGTGGGGGAACCTGGGTGGGGGACCCTCGGCCAAGAGAGGTATGAAAGTGGGTGGGGGGGTGGAGAGGAGAAGCTTGTAGTTAGGGGCCCTCTGAGCTTGCGAGAAATGGTACCCAGATGTGCAGACACGTGGACATGTGGACAGAGGAGGTGGACAGCAACTGCCCCTGCACTCAGCAGGCCACTGCGTCCAGCCCACTTCCCGGGATGTAACTGGCAGGAAACGGAAGCCTTTAGTTGGGTTACGTAGGGCCATTACTAGGGTTGGTGCCAGCTCCCTGTGAGAGGGGCTAGCTGGTGAACCAAGCCTTTAGACCTCGCCCCCTGAGACCTTCCTCTCTGCCTAATGGTTGAGCCTGGGCTGTCACCATGCTGGCTGATAAATGATACCACCTTGGGCACCTCTCACGCTATGGTGTTAGCTGCTGTCACCACCAAGGACCCTGAGGTGCCACCCCCTCTGCCAGTATCAGGGGGTACAGTCTGCATCCTCCCAGTGATGCCACTGCTGTGAGCCCACCTGAACCTCCCACTCTCTCCTCCCGACTCCAGCAGCACGATTTATTATTGGTGGTACGACCTAGTCCCCACCAGAGAGCTGAGCCGGCCAGCGCCCACTGTGCAGACCTAGCCCTGCCCCCTGCTCCCTCTGCCTAGCCCCGCAGGTCAGGTTCCCTCCCAGGGAGGGGAGAATGACCCTTTGGCATTTGCTGACCTAGCCCTTGGCTTTCAGGGCTGCTGCTAGTACCCGTGGGCACTGCCCAGACCCCCAGCAGCAAGGCCTGAGTGGAGAGGAAGTTCTGGGGTGGTAGGTAGCTCATTCACCAGTTGTTCCTGAGGTCAGAACTGGAATTGTTAGCTGGGGGCCAGTGCTCAGGTACCTGGGCAGTTCATAGCTGGCCCAGCAGGTGTCCCGGAGCTGGGGAATAAGGCTGAGCCCCAAGAACAGCCACCAAAGATGATGAACCGTCTGCTTCTACAGTGAGGGTGGCGTAGCAGGGTGCAGGGCTGGAAGGCCAAGGGGCGAGGTCCTCGGTAGACTGCCTCCCTCCCAGTCTCAATTTCCTCTCTGCCCATCAGGCTGTTGACCACTGGCTCATGGGGCAGTTGGGAGGTATTCTGAGGAGCCACAGGGGCATAAACAACAAGGCAGGACACATGACCAACATGGGTCCTCTTCATTCTTGTCTTGGTCATTGGCCAGCCTGGAGGGCAGCTCTGCTCATAACTCCTAGGAGAAGGGACCCCTATGGGAAGTAGATGTGACAGACTAGGAGCCCGGTCTCTCCTGCTCCAAAGTTCATCCCATCCAGTGGTCTCTCTTCCCCGACCCTCCATGGCCACCCGGAGGCTTCCTCTGCTGAGTGCTAGCTGGACACTTGACATCACCCCCACCCAGGGGGGTGATTTGATGGCGGCGTTGGGCCTCATTGCTTTTATTTCTGTGAGGAACTTGTCCAGGCTCAAGACATCCTCCTCCGGGTATACAAACTCGCCAGAGTGTGGCACATAAACATGCTTGTTAGACTGACCCTGTGCCCCCTCCACTGTTGGGTGGCATTCCTGTGTCCTGCTTCAACAATGACGACAGTAACAGTAACTGTCATGAGAGGGAAGAGAGAAAAGGAAAAAGAGAGGAGCAAGAAAGTCGTGGCACTCACTTCCAGTTGTGAACACTAAGGCTCAGAGAAAGCAAACGGTGAGGAGGGAAGAGAGGAGCCTGACTTCCTGTAGTCTCAGGACTATATGTGCTTGCCTGCAGCATCCTGCTCACCCTGCTGTCCTGTGAAGAACTGCCCTCCCAGTTGCTGACCAGCTGGCCTAAGAGTGACCTTCCAGCAGCCTAGGAGTTGGGGGTGGGGTGGGGTGGGGGGCTTGCTGGCCTCTCCGCTGGGCCGGACTCTGGATGAGGTGGGACCCAGGCCTCCCTGGGACCACAGTGACCGGGCACTGTGACGGCAGACCGTGGGAGCTGCCCTCCTCACCCAGATGCAGGCTAGGAGACCTTCTGGAAACCTCTGCTGTTGTCTCCAGGCCTTTGTGAGAGACTGGATTCAGTTCTGTAGATCCCAGACGCAGCCCCCACCCCCACCCAGGGGGGTGATTTGATGGCGGCGTTGGGCCTCATTGCTTTAATAAGCTTCCCTTAACCCTTCTCCTGCTGTTAGCAGCTCCGTTGGTGCTTGGAGGTTGTCTGACAGGGATTTCCGAGCCTTTGTTCCTCCCTTCGCTTGTTCATTCAATAAACGCCTATTACTCCTGGCGCTGGGCCAGGGGGTGGCAAGGATTTGCTCCAGGAGCCCCTGTCTGATCATCAGACTCTGAAACCAGAGGTGTTGACATGTCAGTGGGGTTCAGAGCATGGGGGGCCGGGGTCCTCACAAACAGTCTGACCACCCACAGCCTCGGTGAGCCGTGTCGGGAGTTCAGCCTCCTCCAACCAGTTAATCTGTGACCTACTGTATGAGAACATTTCATATCGCAGCCCAGCATGCACACATGCAGATGTGTGTACTCACACAGGAGAGCCTGCACATGCATGCACACGGTCATGTGTGCACACATATGTGTACATACACATGAAGCTTACACGGCATACCCACACACACGTCCACCAAGCACACACCACCAGGTCTATCCCACCATTCCAGGGGGCTCACCTTGGCCTAGGGGTGGGCCCTCCACAGTTCAGCCCCCTCAGAGGACAGACATGGAGAGAGAAACCGGGGCTCCTGGCAGTGGACAGACTGAGTGACTGGGACCCCTTGACCCCACAGCCCTCAGGGGTCTCTGGGGGAAGGCCAGGCCAGGTGATGCCAGAGAAGACCCCAGCCCAGAATGAAGTCTCACTGATCACACTTTTCCTCCATGCTCTGCCCATGAGTATATTTGATTCTAGCCCACTTCCTTTTTAATAAGGGGCCAGACTGCTACATCCCAGAGTTGGAGAAACCAGAACCAGGTGATACTTCAGCTTTTCTCCACTGCTAGGACCTAGGGGTTCCCCAAGTCACCCCACAGTTTTGCATCATCTCTGGAACTATCCAGGGAGCAAACATGGTAGCGGGCGCCTGCCATCTCCTGATGTTTTCTCCTCCCCTCTTCGTTCTGGGAGCGCCCAGCCCCCTTGCTGATGCCTCTTGTTTTGTCAGAGTGATCAAAACAAACGCCGTTTCTGAGTGAAGATGTGGGAAATGAAGGCTAGGCAGAGCCTGGGTCCCTTCCGGCTGCTACCAGCTTCCCTGTAATTTCATTATCATTGCCTGAGAATGAAATGATCTTATGTGCAGAGTTTGACCCGCCATGGTTGCCTGGCTGGGTCACAGGTACTTGGTCTTGATAGCAGTAGGACAGGTGGGTTGCTGCTGGGCACCTGTGCTCCCTGGCAGGCCAGTCTGACGCAGGAGGTTGTTGTGGTGGGGGAAATGTTTGTGCCCCCGCCCCATCCCACTTTCCCACAGAAGGGAGAGAAGAAAATCCAGAGTGTGAGACTCTGACCCTCCACTCCCCAGTCTGTGGGCAAGCCCGTGGCCAGGAAGTGACCCTTGTACTATTTTAAAAAATGAAAGTGAAGTGCCGTGGAGTTGATTCGACCCATAGCAACACTGTGTAGAGTTTCCAAGGAGTGGCTGGTGAGCTTGAACTGGGGATCTTAGGGTTCAAAGCAACTTTGCAGACCGGCACATTAACCCACAGCACCACACCAGGACGCCTGTGCTATTTTACGTGATTGCAAATTGATTTTCTTCCCCATCATTGGTTCTGAGACAGCCAAGCTGGCTGGTCTGCAGCTGCCAGTGTGGGTCGTGTTCCATGTGTTGGAAAAGGGTCAGGCTTGCTTTTGCTCAGTCGCATGGTCATCTCACTTCCCCCTGGTGTCTACTCAAATGACTGCGGAGCTGACCTGGCCCTTTCGAGAGCTGCTCCCATTTATTTCTCACTCAGTCTTTCTTCTTTCCACCTCAGCTGGGACCCCATTTCCTGTGATGGTTCACATCAGAAGATCTTTGCTGAAAAGAAAGCCGGGAAAAGCCCCTGAAAGTCACTGTCTTTTCCATGTGTCTTCCGATATTAGATTTCTTCCCCTGAGTGCCGTGTGTGTGTGTGTGTGTGTGTGTGTGTGTGTGTGTGTGTGCTTGTGTAGAAAGAGAGAAGGATTCTTTTTCTTTCTGATCTTTCTTTGCCCTCTCTCTCTCTCTCTCTGTCTGTTTTTTAAAATTCTTCTTCGAAGTCTTCTCCGGTGAGCAAGCGAGCATCTTAGAATCTGAGTTGAGTCTTTACGCATGGAGGTCTGGTCTTTAGTTTCTGTTTTGATGTTTTCTGATTTGCCTGAGAACAAGAGGATAGGCTCTTGTCTGTCCTTTACTGGTCTGAAATGTCTGCCCCCAAAAGGACCGGAACTGTCCCTTCCTTGTACCTGGAATGGTGCCTGGTACAGTGTCACGCCTTGGTAAATAAAGCCCACTGCCTTCGGGCCCATTCTTCCTCATAGTGAGGAAGAAGAACTACTCCCGATGGTTTCCAAATCTGTCATCGTAAAGCCCACTGCCTCATCTTTCTCCTGAGGAGCAGCTGGTGGGTTCAAACTGCCAATCTTTAACTTAGTACTGAGCACTTGACCTTGGCACCACCAGGATTCCTTATACAAAGAGTTATAGCTCCTGGGTCAGGTTAAGGAGCTCTGGTAGCCTAGTGTTACGTTATGATTCAGGCTGCTAACCTCAAGGTCAGCAGTTTGAAACTACCAGCGGTTCCACAGGAGAAAGATGAGGGGCTCTGTTCCTGTGAAGCCTCGGAAACCCCATACAGGGTTGCTATACTCCACGGCACATAATCACCCCCACCATCACCACCAGGTCAGCTTGGTTAACAAAGACGAGCTCTTCCTACACGTCAGCAGGTAAAGAGACTCACCTACGAACAGGAAAGTGTAGAAGGTGACACACAAGCGGCTCTGGCCCGAGGAAGCTCTGGGCACAACCTCGCTGTAGCTGCAGATGTGGTTCCCCATCTGGAGAAGAAGCCCACCACAGCATGTACCTGAGGGAGGCAAGGATTCGATGGTGGGGACTGGGCGGAGGGTGCTGAGAAGAGGAGAACACTGCACAGGGCAAACCCCACTCTCTGTTACTGTTTCCTGATCATTCTAGTGTGTTTTCTCTGTACTCGGAACCGAAAACCTCTCTGGCAGCTGAAGGACATGTGGTCTGTCTGGGGGAACGGGCAGGTCAGGGCTGAGCTCCTCAGGACCATCGTTGTTAACGTCTGTTTAATGTGTAATGGCACAGTGGTTAGGGCTGCTACTGCTAACCCAGGGTCATTGGTTCAAACCCACCTAGCAGCTCTGTGGGAGATAAGACCTGCTGACGTGCTCGGGTGAGGACACCGGCATCGTGGAGCAGTTCTCTGTCCTGTAGAATCACTATGAACCGGAGTCGGGATAGAATCAAAGGCACACAGCAAGCTTCAAATTCCAGCCTTTAGGGAGCATGACCTCAAAGGGGGCTGCTCCAGGGTGGGGACTGACTTTGCATGTGGATGGTCTATTTGCTGCCACGTCCAGGGGTTTCCATCAGAGGTAGACTCTGATCCCATAGACTACTCAGGACAAGCCCTGACCCTTTTGGCCGGTGGCCTGCTGCTGTCCCTTTTGGTGACAGGCGGCTGAGCAGGTGAGGTTGTGTCTTCCCCGACCCTCTGCCATCCCTGTCACCTGCCCCACACACCGAGGGGGGACAGAGGGGATGCAGGCACCCCAGAGGCTGTTTGGTGTGGCTGGCTGTCATCTTGTTTCCCGGATCCTATGACAGAAATCCTGCCCTGCTTTAATTCACATCATAGCCAGTACACCCCGATGTGTGTTTTTAAAGGGTATAATTTCTATCAACTTCAATTAGAGCTATTTTTATTTTTGTCACCCTGAAGAATTTTCCCTGTGGTTAAGCTGCTATTTTTCACTGTAATACCCCTGGCAAAGGCTGGGGGAAAATTAATAGTCTAGGGACGACTTAGCTAATGCACTGTCAGAGCTTGATCAACGGACTGCTCCGGGTGAAACAGTTCCATCCTCTACATTCATTATGTCAGCTGACCTGCGGCAGCGGCAAGGCCCCTGCCAGGCGGTGAAGCCCCCTCCCCAAATTTATGTGCCAGTCTCACCCCTACACCTGTGAAGCTCACCTTGTTTGGAAACAGGGTCTTTGAAGATGCAATCAGTGAGGGCGAGGTCACACTGAGGTAAAATGGGTCCTTGTCCCATCACACTGGCATCATGAAAGAGCAGAAGAGACTCAGTGAGACCAACAGAGGGAGAAATCCACGTGACCATGCCGTGTTGCAGCTGCGAGCTAAGGAGTGTCTGGGGCCACTAGAAGGTGGAGACACGGGACTGGTGCCAGGTGGAATTTAAAATCTGTGTCCCTGAGTGTTGTTAGTACTGGTGTGGACACTGGCTTGGCTGGAAGTCAGGCTGTCCAGCTTCCACCCACACCGACACCTGGAGCAAATAGCCCTGTGAACCTCTGCGTCCTTATTTGTAAAATGGGCCCCATTTTGGAAGCCAAGTGCCTCTCCATGTGAAGTGCCCAGCAGGCAGTTTGGTAAGCTTCCCAGGACATGGCTCTTACCTGAAAGGTAGACAGTTGGCACTCACCCAGCAACCCCATACAAGACCCTCGGACATCGTACGGGGCAGGTCTGCTCGGTCACAGGGGACCAATGTGAGCGAGGGTCCACTCGGCAAAACGGGACACCAGCAATATTGGTAGTAGCACCATACTGATGTTCAGAAGGGAAAGAGAGAATAGGAGGGAGGGAGGCAGGCCAGGAGGGAAGGGGAGGGAGGGAAAGGTACTGGGAAGGAACAGAGAGGAGGAGAGGAGCAAGGAAGGAAAAAAGAGAGGGAGGGGGTGATGGAGGGAAGGAGGATTCAGTAAGTCCGAGTGGCCTGGCATGGCCTTCCACATCCCTGGTGGCCTGTCTGTCAGTTACAGGTAAAGTGAAGGTACCCGTATGGTGGGCTCCTTCCTCCCCGTTTCTCTGAGCCTTGCCTCTGCTCTTTTCCAGGACTGGTGGCTAGGGTGTCCCTTCTCAGAGTGTTGACAAGGGTGTGTTAAGTAAGGACTATTGGTAAATAGCCCTATCTCTTACCTCTCTCCAACCATACATGGTCAGTAAACTATGGCCTACAGTCTGTCTTTGTGTGACCCAGGAGCCAAAAATAGTTTTTGCATTTTTAATGGTTGCCAAAAAAATCAAAAGAGGAACAGTATTTTGTGACGTGTGAAAATGATGTGAAATTTAAATTTCGGTGTCCATAAATGAAGTTGTGTTGGCACACGGCCCTGTGCGTTCATTTACACGTTGTCTACGACAGCTTTGGCGTTGCTGTGGCAGAGTTGAGTGGCTGCAACAGAGAACGTATGGCCTGCAAAGTTGAAAATCTTTACTATCTGGCCCTTTACAGAAAAAGTTCATGGATCAGGTTCCTGCCTCAAGGCCATCGTGCTTACTGATCCCTCTGCCTGGAGCGCCCTTCTCCCAGATATTCCAGGGCTTAACCCCTGTCATTGCACAAATGCCTCCTTTTCAGAGCGACCAGCCTACTTAAAGTCCTTGTCTCCCACCTAGTGGCTCCCCTCCCTATCTTCTTCTGCTGTTTGTCTCTATAGCACTTCAAACCAGCACACATAATGGTTTATTTATTTAATGTCTGTATCATCTCCTAACCAGATAGAACCGGGATTCTTAACTGTTTTGATTTCTGATGTATCCCAGACACAGTAAGTCACACAAAGTCAGGGCTCTCTCAGAGTCTATTGGATGTATGTGTGTATGGTCAGATAGCTGGAAGGATGGGTTTTGGATGTATGTGTGTATGGTCGGATAGCTGGAAGGATGGGTTTTGGATGGATGGGTAGCTGGTTGTTTAGCTTAAAGGATGGGTTTTGGATGGATGGGTAGATGGTTGGATAGCTGGAAGGATGAATGTTGGATGGGTGAATGGGTGGATAGATAGGTGAGTGGGTGGATGAATGGAAGGATGGATAGATAAAAAGATGAGTGTTGAATGAGTGGGTGGCTGGATAAAAATGTGGATGCATAGATAGAAGGATGGAAGGTCAGAATTTAGATGGATTGGTAGATGGAAGGATGGATGTTGGATGGGTGGATGGATTGGAAGATGGGTATATTGGGTGGATAGTTAGATGGATGGGGTAAGGACAGAGATATGGAAGAAAAGATAAGCTTGGCCAAATCACATAGTTCTTAGGATCACTCAGAGGGGTTTTAGCAATGTCGCTGTGGCCCAGGCATGGCTAAGGGTTGGATTGGGCAGGACTGAATGCTTAGGAAGTAGGAGGGACTCTTTCCTGTGGGGCAGGAGGAGATGAAAGGGCGCAGGGGTGGGAGAAGAGATCTCAGGAGAGCTGGGGATGAATGTGATCCCTTCTAGCAGGTGCACTTGGGTTGATGCAAGGTCTCCAAGGGCCTCCCCTTCCTAAAAGGCCCTCGACCCTCATCCTGGGCTGTGTGTCTCCAGTAGCTCCCATGCCTGATTGCCTGGCAGCTATAAAGACATGCTCTTCTCTCTGTCATGCAGCCCCTTACCCTCTCCCTGGCCTTGTGAATGTCACACCTTCTAGAATATTCTCTCCAGCCACAAGAGCGGTATGAGTTATGAGTATCTGCTTCTGGGAAGCTCCCAGTGTGACCACGTGCTATTTCCGGCCCCTCTCAGCCCTGAGGCTCTGAGAGCTGTGAGCATGACCTCTGGCCTTTTAACAGTGTCCTCTGACAATCCGTGCCTCACCTTCTCATCCAACACAGCAAAAGATCAAAACTTTCTATGCCTCAGTTTCTCCTCCATACACCGGAACATAATAGTATGTGCTTCCAGAGGTCATTTAGGGATTAGGTAGATTAATATGTGAGTACTAATGTGGCACTGTAGGATAAGCACTGGGACTGTTAACTGCAAGGTTGGTAGTTCAAACCCATGAGCCAGCTGCTTCTTGGAAACCCTATACAGGGTCTCTATGAGTCGGAACCAACTTGATGGTATTTCACAACAATATTTCACAACAATAAGGCCTGGCACTTGGTAGAAGCTATGGAAGTATTCAGTGATTGGGTGGCACAAGCAATGTAAGCACTCAACTGTTAGCCAAAAGTTTATTGGTTTGTACCCACCTACCAGTGCCGCAGAAGAAATTCCTGGTGGTCAGTTTAAAGCATTTTACTCTGCACACATGTGGTTGCAGTGAGCTTTTCTGGAACAGAATAGCTATAACCATTTAAAGCGTTCTTGCCCCAAACTCCTGCTTTAGGATCAAGACCTTTAACTTTGGTTCCACTGCTTGAGGGACAGACCTGGCTCCTGGGTTTGGAGAGAAGGCCCCGGTTCCAGTGGAATCCAAAGACCCTTGAAGCCTGGTGGCCCCCAGGTCTATAGCATACGTTCTCTGTCACATCTGTGAGAAACTTTTCTATCTGGTGTGTGTGGGGGGGGGCCTCTCCCGCCCCCCAGTCCCATCCCCGTCTTTGCTCCGTTATTTAACAAGTAGGCTTCCTATGTGTGTTAGACTTGTGCTAAGCTGCACATAATCTCCGCAGTGTGGTAGGCACATGACTCTTAGCACCCCGTTTACAGATAACTGAGGCTCAGAGAGAGGGAAGAAGTATGGTAGAGTTCATCCAGCTAGTAGTGACTGAGCTTCGAGATAAAGCTTGCTGTGTGATCTTTTTCTACTATTTATTGTGATTTGGGTGAACGTTTACGGAGCAAATTGGTTTTCCATCATCCATTCAATCACATCATGTTTCTTGACAAGGATTGCAATCCTCCCAAGGGAACAGCATTCTTCCCACTTCCCGCCTGTGTTTCCCCGTTTTCATTTATCCTTTCCTATTCCTTTCTGGAGGAGTCCTGGGGTGGCGCTGTGGGCTAATGCGTCAGACTGCAAAGTCTTTTGAACTGCAAGGTCGCTGGTTCAAGCTCACCAGCTGCTCCTTGGAAACGCTATACAGGGTCGCTATGGGTTGACATCAACTCGATGGCACTTAACAACAACGTTCCTCTCCGGTGGTTAATGCACCAGACTGCAAAGTCGGTTTGAACTGCAAAGGTCTGCAGTTCAAGTTCACTAGCTGCTCCTTGGAAACCCTATACAGGGTCGCTATGGGTCGGAACTAACTCAACAACACTTAAGAACAACATCCCTCTCTGCCTCCCGAGCTTTGTCCCTGGGCACACACTGCTCTTTTAACCTCCTACAGTGTGTTGTTCTAAGGAGTGTGAACCTCCCTACTAGTATTGTTTAGCTAAACGTGGCAGTGAGTTTAGTTCCACAGGCTAGCAGGGTGAGTAAAGGCCCTCTTCAGGGGTTCCACCAGTCTCTCTCTGACCAGTAGATTTTGTGTTTTGTTTCACATTTTTCTCCAACACTATCTAGGACCTTCTAACATGATCCCCTGAAGAATGGTCAGTGGCTTTACAAGACCACGTCTCCTTGTTGATCACTGAGCATCCGTCTGTCCCCTGCAGCCCTGTGGCTGCTAGACCCAGGGCAAGGCGGGGTGGCCTCAGTTCCAGGTACTGTGTTCTCCACCTCCGCTTTCATACCTGGGACTCCCCCTGGCCTCCTTGGCAGGACCTGCTCGTGACTCTGAGTCATTCTGCGCGCGTGCTACATTTTGCAGATTTTTCAGGGGGAGGACACCAGCTGCATTTGTCCCCTTGGCCAGCCTGAAAGACAAGGGACCTAGCTGTTTCTGTGTTTTGGCAAGTCCTGGGCCTCGGATGTCCTTGGGCTTTGGGGGGGCTTGTGCCTTTGCCTCCAGTGACTGGGACCCCTGCCGATGCCAGCTCCCCTCCCCCAGGGAGTGCGGCAGCCGGAGCGCCCCTAATTGCTGCCACAGATGCAGTACCAGCAGTCTCTCCCGCGCTGTGCTTAATTAGTCCCTGATTACTCATTTACTGGGTGCTGTGTGTATTCCATATCTAATAACTTTCCAATTACGCCGGGGCCTGCCGCACATCTAATAACCCTTTAGTCGTCTGCTTATCCGGGACTCTGCATTCGGCCGCTCCGTCTCCCTCCGCCCCCTCCCGAAGTCTTATCACTGCCGTATTGCAGCGCGCCGAGGCCTCTGCCAGCCGTTATGGGACTATTAGAGGGAATTATGGAGTAAAATACTGCTCTCCAGCATCGGAGCGTGCCAGCTCACTGTGCAGAACAAGGAACGCCCATTGGAGTGGGTTGTCAAGATGTCTTTGTACAGGCCTTTGGTGTGGGGACCCTGGAGGGGAAGGTGGGCGGGGTTGTGTGCCCAGTGTCCTCATATTTCGCTCCCTGAAAACACCCCAGTCCTGAGACTTCGTGCCCCCAGTGGGTGAGCAAAGACCTCAGCCAGCCAGGGAGTACTCCTCGACTGTACAGCCCCATCTCACCAAGGCAGGATCAAGAGGAAGGCCCCCCACCTCCCTCATCTGCTGATGTACCCTGAGGCAAAGAGAGAGAATGCTGTTTCTCTCTGCCTTTTCCTCTAGTTCTGGTTCCTGTCCCCACCAGCCGGTGGTCCAGGAAGCTCCTGGAACCTGCTTTACTTGAGACTGATTTGGACAAAATGCTGTTGTGTCTATTCCCACTCACAGTGACCTAACTGTTCCTGAGGTCTCCCAGACTAGCCTTTACAGGAATAGACAGCCTTGTCTTTATCCCGTGGAGCACCTAGGGGGTTTGAACCACTGACCTTGTGGTTAGCAACCAATGCTTACCGCACTGCACCATCAGGACTCCGTCCAATCATAACAGCTTCCCCCATGGTCACAAACACCCCTTCCTTCCACTGCCATCTACCTGCATCGGAAACCCACACTCCAGGGAACACAACCCTGGCTGCCACGTGACAGCTAAGTCTTGAGAGGATGAAAATCAGGCCCTGTCGTCATTTATTGAGTTTGAGGACTAAGATCGTTCCCTACACAATCCCTCGGTGCTTGCTGAATGCTGGCAAGCCCTGAGTCCCATACTCTCATGCCTCAGCTGTTTGAGTGCCTGACCCAAGCCATGGTATTTTCAGTAGCGTCGTATTGACTGTGAAAGTTGGGCAGAGAATAATGAAGGCCATAGACGAATTGATGCCTCTCAGTTACGGTATTGGGAGAGAATATTACAACTACCATGGACTGCCAGAAGAACAACAAATCTGTTTTGAATGAAGTGCAGCCAGAATGCACCTTAGAAGCCAGAATGGCCAGACTTCGTCTCTCATACCTCGGACTTATTATCTGCAGGGTCTAGTCCCTGGAGAAGGACATCATGCGTGGTAAAGTGGAGGGTCAGCAAAAAAGAGGAAGACCCCCAATGAGATAGTTGGCACAGTGACAGCAGCAGTGGGCTCAAGCGTAGCAACGATTTTTAGATTGGCACAAGACTGGGCAGTGTTTCATTTTGTTGAGTCAGTACCGACTCGACCTCGACGGCACCTAATAACAAGGGAAGTACAGCGTTGGTCTGAGGGCTCATCTTGATGACGTCAAGGCAAGATTACTTAGCCACTCTGTGCCTTTATTTCCCGTCTGTAAAATGGGGCCAGAGCTCTGCTGGTACAATGGTTAAGCGCTTGATTACTAACTGAAATGTCAGCAGTCTGAACCGACTCACTCATTGCTCCTTGGGAGAAAGACCTGTGAGCTTCTCCCATAAAGATTGTTGTTGTTGTTAAGTGTTGTCAAGTCAGTTCTGACTCAAAGCGATCCAGTATAGGGTTTCGGAGGAGCAGCTGGTGGGTTTGAACAGCTGACCTTGTGGTTAGCATTTCGGTGATTTTTCTACAGTGTCCCAGTTCCAACTCATAGCAACTCTACAGGTCAAAGTGTTGTTGTTAAGTGCTGTGGAGTAGGTTCTGACTCATAGTGACCTGTATAGGGTTTCCAAGGAGCAGTTGGTAGGCCTGTGCTTTATCCCACAGGGTCACACTGGGACTCCACAGAACAGTGTAGGGTTTCTCCATAAAGATTATAGCCTAGGGAAACCCTATGCTGTTCTTGGAAACCCTATGAATTGGAATCAACTTGCTATTACACAATATGAAGGGTACCAGTTCCTATCTCACCGGGCTGGCGGAGCAGTAAGTAAGTTATTCTGGATAAAGGGTAAACACAGGGTCTGCCACACACTAAGTGTTTGTTATCATGGATACTTTGGACCTGCCTCTATGGAGAAACTGGAATTTCCTGAATCTTTGGGCAATTCTTCAAGGCAGCCCTCAGAATGGAAGGCAAAGTTGACTTCTCTTTACGTCCCTGGATTCATGGTCCTTCCTGTGTGCATTCTGCCCTCTCTCCTATCCTCATTTGATGTGATTTTCTGAAATGAGTGGCCCCCAGGTGGCCGGACCCTCTGTGGATACATCAGTCCATGCTTACCAGTCACGCTTCCTTGTCTTTAAAGCTTATTCTCTGGAATCAGTAAAGAAAGTATACACTAACAGCTTGGCCTCCCAGCAGTGCGTTCTAAACTTAAAAAGAGGCAAGGGGAGATGGCTGAGCTCTCTCATGTTCCAGAGAGCCGCACAGTTGTCCGGGGCCAGCTGCTGGCAGGCAGGTCTGCTGAGGGCCCACAACTGAGGTTGTGTGAGCATTCATTCATGCAGGCTCTCTGCTGGCAACTGGAAATGCTGTATGAGTTTTGAACCGATGCTGGAACCCCAGTGGGCTGTGGGCTCTCAGCTCTGCCAGCCACTTGGAAAGTTGAGTTAGGTGTAAAAGGAGAGGTTCTGGAGAGATCCAGCAGGGCCCCAGTTCAGCTCCTTGTGAGTCTGGCCCCCCGGTCACTGTGTCCTTCCTGTCTACATTCTGACCCTGGGCCATGAGCTCTTTTTGGTCACCTATCACAAGACATCAATTATAACAGCTGGCTCCCGTAAGAAACCAACTCAACCTGTAACTTCCACGCTCTTTTTTACGCATGTGAAGTCTACATTGGGGAGTCGTAGTCAAGGACAGCCCTTCTCCACATGGTTAGCCGGGGGCCCCGGGGACCTTCATCCTTTCAACTGCATTATTGCTGTCATCACCTTCAAAGCAGAAGTGAAGAGCGTTTGGAACCTCAGGGTGTGGGAGGGTTTTATGGGCCACACTAGGGGTGTTAGTTGAGTCTGACTTGGTGTGCGTAGTGTGTCCTCCCACCCCCCATGCAGAGTAGAACTGCTTCACAGAGTCTTCAAGACTGTGACCTTTCAGAAGCAGATTCCCAGTCCTGCCTCCCGAGGTGGGTTTGAACTACCAGTCTTCTGGCTAGTTGTTGTTATGTGCCGTGGAGTCGGTTCCGACTCATAGCAACCCTGCACAGGGTTTCTGAGGCTGTAAATCTTTACGGGAGCAGAAAGCCTCATCTTTCTCCCGTGGAGCAGCTGGTAGTTTCGAACTGCTGACCCTGAGGTTGGCAGCCCGATTTGTAACCACTATGCTACCAGAGCTCCTTCTCTGGCTAGTATTTGAGTGTTAATGGTTTGTGCTGCTTGGGGTCTCCTTGCCTTTTGCTCACTTCCTGTTAGTTAAGAGCTGGGTCCTTGATAACACCCCAGGAAGGGAGACCAGGAGGTGTGGACTGGCAGTACTCATGGGAGGGAGAGGAGGTGACCAGCCAGTTCCTGCCATAGAATTTGCTGGAAAAGAGGTCACAGCATACTGGGAACACCAGGACAGACGTCTCTCATTGTTGTCGTTTTTAATATGCAATTTCCACGCTTCAACGTGGATGACCTTTGACAGCATGGTACTCGGTGAAACAAACCACACACACGGACCACGCACGTACGGTAGGCGTCCATTCTCATGAAGGGCCAGATTAGGCAGCTCTAGAGGCAGGAGTAGGTGCTGGGAGTGGGGCAGTGGGGATTAGGGCTGATGGACATGGGATGGTGAGAATGTTCTGATGCATAGCTCTTTGAATATCCTGAAAACCACTAAGTTGTATCCTTTAAATGGGTGGATTGTATGGGATGTGCATTGTGTCTGAATAAAGCTGTTATTTCAAAACAGCAGGGCAGAGTTCCCAGGCTCTGGGATTTCATGGACTAATGAAATTAATAAAATAAAACTGGGCACTAACTGAAGACCATGCATGTTTTCCCTTCTTTGAAGCAGGGGTCTGATGTCTGCCCTTTCCCTGCTCCCAGCCCCCATCCCACTGGCTCCCAGTCTGGGAGAAATAGCAGTGGGGCTCCTGCTCCCCTACTCTCTACACTCCAGGGGTGTGGTGTCAGGCTGGGGCCTTGCTCCCCTTCCTGCAGCTCCACCCCAGGGCTCTTGCACACGCTTACCAGTAGTAGCACCAAAGCTGTCACTCAGAGACCTCCTCCTGTCCCAGGCTTACAGAACCCTTACCTCCCCACCCCCCATGAAAACCCACTCCATCCAGTTGATTCCAATGCGTACCAGATTGCTCCTTACCAGAATTTGTCTCTCATACTTCAGACCTATTTTCCGGAGGGACCAGTTCCTAGAGAAGGAAATCATGCTTGCTTAAAGTGAAGGGTTGGAAAAAACCCCAAAAAACCAGGATCCCTCCAAGGCGATGGACTGGTACAGTGACAGCAGCAATAGGTTCAAGCGTAGCAGCAGTCGGGAGGATGGGGCAGGAATGGGTCGTTCTGCTGTACAAAGGGTCTCTGTGAGTTGGAACCAACTCGACCTCGACGGCACCTAACGATGACTACAGGACACAGTACAACTGCTCCGTAGGGTTTCCAAGGCTGTAAATCTTTACGGGAGCAGACTGCCTCATCTTCTCCTGAGACTTCCTGGTGGGTTTGAACCACTGATTTTCAGTCAGCAACTCAACAGACTCCTTAGCAAGGTTTTCTTGTTTTTATCAGTTTTAATCATAGAATAATGTGTGATAAACAGGATTGTAGATTGCTTAAAAGTTATATGCCTTAGATTATATAAATTCTAACAGTAAGCTTGTTTTATAAAATCTTGCTGCATCGAATTGCAACATTATCAGTTACAATATTATTAATAACCAAATGGAAGCCTTTTACATTTTTCTCCTTTTCCTGCAATTACTACTTTGTTCTCAAAGAAGTTAGTGGTGGTGGTGGTATGCCGTGGAGTCGGTTCTGACCCATAGCGACCCTGTATAGGATTTCTGAGGCTGTAAATCTTTACGGGAGCAGAAAGCCTCATCTTTCTCCCACGGAATGGCTGGTAGTTTTGAACTGCTGACCTTGAGGTTAGCATCCCAGCTCTTAATCACTACATTACCACAGAGGTTCCCAAATGCTAACTGTCACAAGTAGTGTAGCGAAAGCTCCAGAAACAAAGCAGTGACTATTAAAAACAGGCAGCAACAAATACAGCGTCAGGTGATTGTAGCAGCTGAGGGAGGAAACGGTGCGATTGGAAGCACTGCTTACCTGGGGACCAGAGACGCTCTGGTCCGAGCTCATTCAGAGGTTCAAAAGTAATTGAGCACAGAATTTTAGCCTGGTTGGTTTACTGATCCATGTAAGCTGGACTTTAGAGAAGTGTTTCCGTTGTTATAACTAACTACAGGGATGATTTAAATTTTTTTAAACTGCATAGAGAGTGGATATTATACCCACTGTCATTGGTGGGACTGCCCCAGGGCTACGCATGACTTAGGGTGGGCAGCAGGCAGGCCCAAGAGAAGACCACAGCTGTGACTAGTCACCAGCCAGCACTGCTGCTTCTGGAGGGGCCTGGGTGATACCCAACAGTGTTCATTACACAGTGAGCTGTGCATCCACCCCTCAATTTGGGGAACCTAGAAGCAGCCATGCTAGGTAGCTGGAGGGGAGGCGGGGTGGACTTGTGGGGTCTAAGGGGAATCAGTTCACCAGGAAGTGGAAAACTCAACTGATGACCCCCACCTGTACCCCCAAGCCACGTCCCTGACCACAAAGGCCAGGTCACTGTGGGGGAAATGGTGCCCAGCTTGCCAGAGGGCACAGCCAGCACTCACCACGTCTTCTTCTCCCAGGCTGCAGTCACCTCTCTGGAAGCACCTGTCGGCACGCACCCACCCACCAGGGAACCGGAGCCCCGGCAGGGCGTCCCAGGAGAGAGCCTGCCCAGAGGCCCCAGGACCACACAGGAGGTAGCCCCTGGGCGGTGCCCAAGGAGTAGCCAGGACGGGGAAGGCACCGACCTCCCAGGCACAGGTAGGTGCCGTTTTCTCTCACCTCTGGGTGCTAGGGTGGGACCTGCGGACCGTAGGCACATCCGAAGCCACATTCCGACACAGTTTGGCCTGTGTGTCCAGCCGACCTGAGTTTGGATTCATGACCGTCTTTGTTGAGTTTGTTTGTGTACGCTTCAATTGTATTCATTCATTCATTTTGAGGGAGAAGGGGTCCAGGAAGATTCTTTAAAAAAAAAAAAATTACAGTGTTACATCCCTTTATTTAAAAATAACATAGTGGGGACCGATGAACCCATTTCCCAACCCAAGAACTGAAACTTTCCTAGTGACTGACAGGCAGACCTCGGTGGTACTGCGTGTTCGGTTCCAGACCACTGCCATGAAACAAACACTCAAAATCAAGTGAGCCTCACACATTGTCTGGTTTCCCAGTGCTGATGAAAGTGATGTTTGCACGCTTCCGTAGCCCATGAAGTGTGCAGTAGCAGGGTGAGGGCATATGAAATATGCCCAAAAGGAAAAATGACCAAAAGGAAACACAGAGACACAAAGTGAGGACACGCAGTTGAGAAAACAGCGCCAACAGACTTGCTCAATGCGGGCTAGCCACGCAGCCTCAGTTTATCAACAACACAAGGTCTACAAAGCTCAGGAAAATGAGGTCTGCTGTAGCCCCACCTTGATGCCCCCCTGGCCCTGCCCCAGGTTACCACCCTTTTGCATTTGCTGTTTTAAATATAGTTGGTTCTGGTTTTGTCTGCTCATTACAACCTTATGAAACTCCAAACCGATAGTACGGCACTCCCTGGTCACTTGAGTTGAGCGTGGCCTTTTTGAGTTGCCTGACGTGCCCCTTTCCAGCTGAAGTCAAACACAGCTGGTTCAGTACCAGCTCGCTCAGTGTCTGCAGGGATTATAGGGAGCACAGTGAAGAAGGGGGCTGAGGCACATGGTTACCTGGCACCACCAGTCTTTGCGGACGTGGTAGATAGTTTAGTTATATACAACCGATTTCTGAACCGTCTCTGACCTGGTTCCCTTCCTTTTTCATGGCTGTGTGGTATTCCACGACACAAATGGGTTTCTGTTGATTTACAGTCTTGCACTCTATTCACTAGCCATTTGTTATAGTAACTCACCATGCGCAACAACCTGTTTATGGTAGTGTTCTAGTGTACGAACGAGTCAGCCACCGTTTAGTATGATATTTCATTGTATGCATTGACCTCGTTTATGATCATAGTCCACTATGTGAACCAGTTCCTTGTGTTATTGCCCTGTTTATTGTACCTTATTATGAGAGTATTCCAGTACACTAACCAACCACCACGTATTAGGGCATTCCAGCAGGCCCATTGACCCCCATCTGTTACAGCATTCCAACATCTGCACCAACACCATTTGTTCTAGTATTCACAGTGTGTACCGACTCTGTTGGTTACAGTATTCCGTTGTATGAATCAGTCACCATTTATTGTGGGATTTCACTGTATGCACTTGCCCTGTTTGTGAAGGTATTAAATTTTACACACTGCGCCGTGTGTTTACCTCGGCCCCGGCCTTGCATGTGGGGCTGCTTCTGTGTGAACGTGCTGTGTTCTGCCACTCACTGCACGTCTCGCAGCGTGTTGCAGCTGGGCTGGGGCTCTGTCTACTGAAATGTACCAACAGCCCTGGGAGGTGAGGAGGGGGAGGATGTACCTGGTCCTTGCTGCTTACTCTCTGAATGGCTGAAAACAGTGTCTTCAGGCGCTTAAGCCACGCCCCCTGTTGATGGAGGACGCTGAGCTGGTGGTCTGTGTGTGAGTGTGATGGAGGACGCTGAGCCGGTGTGTGTGTGTGTGGTAGGGGGGAAGCGGGCCTGCAGGCAGATGGGGCCAGGCCAGCTCTGGTCATGGCTATAGTCTATGAGGAGGGCCTGGGAGCAAGATGGTCGGCAAGACCCCTGAGTAGGACTGGCCGGGCCCTTTGTGTATGCCCAGCACCTGCCCCTGTCCTCTGGGAAGACTGGAGTCTGAAGGTCCCTGTCCAGGTTTCCCACCATTCAGACAGTTGGCATAAAATGCTCCTTGTGAACCGGAAGCCAGAGTCAGGGGAAAAGTAGGCAGGA
The DNA here is from genome assembly GCF_000296735.1 of Chrysochloris asiatica. Lineage (NCBI taxonomy): Eukaryota > Metazoa > Chordata > Mammalia > Afrosoricida > Chrysochloridae > Chrysochloris > Chrysochloris asiatica. The sequence continues at coordinate 3,885,862 of NW_006408555.1, read as the reverse complement.
GGGAAGAATGAATGGCAGCTGGGTGGGAGCAGCTGGCCCCGCCTGCCCGTAGATCCTGGGCTCTGCTCTGGACATCATTTTTGCGTCAGTACACAGTACACAGTACTGTGTCTTCTGTCAACCAGCCAAGCTCATGGGTTCTCAAGTCTCCAGGGGTTCCTGATGTTGAGGGATGGGGTGGTGGCTGGCAGTAGTCAGGCAGTGGTAGGATACCATGGGGGTGGCAGCAGAGACACCCCTGACCTCCCCAGCCTTACCTAGCCCTCAGGAGGCCCGGTAGTGCTGTGGGATAAGCACTGGACTGCTAACCAAAAGGTCAGTGGTTCAAACTCAACAGCTGCTCCTCGGGAGAAAGATGAGCTATCTCCTTCTACAAAGATGGGTAGCCTCAGATACTCAGGGTCGCTGTGAGTCCTGGTGTGGCACCGTAGGATAAGCACTGGACCGAAAGGTCCGTTTGAACCACAAGGTCGGCGGTTCAAGCTTACCAGACGCTCCTCAGAAACTGTTCAGGGATGCCATGGGTCAGAACCGACTTGACGGCGCTCAACAACAATAGCATGAGTCGGAATAGATTCAAGGCACTGGGTTGGGTTTGGTTGCTGGGTCTGCAGGTGGCTAACCTCGCTCCATGCCTGTTTCCTCATCTGGAAAACGACTTGAAACCAAGAAGTGGTCCAGCTTCCAGAGAGAGTTTGAGGATGCAATGAGTTGGCCGACTCAGTGACATGGCTGTTTCACCAGTATACTGACCAGTCTCCAGGCTGACACGTCCGCACCCTCTTCTGCTGCCCACCCCTCCTGTTAACGTCCTTGGGATCCCCTAACTGATTCCACATCCTATTTCTCAGGAGACCCCCAGGGACCACACTGGGAAAACACCCACCTATGTTCACCTCAAGGCATGCCAAAGATGTCCTGCTAGAGGACAGGTCCTGGGGATCCCAGGTGTGGGTGACCCCAGACAGCCAGGACTCCAAGGGAAAGGCAGTCCGCCCGACCCTTCCTGATACCCTCCCACTCCTGAGGCCCTGTGTGGGGACTCTGGGGGTCTGTGACACTGTTCTCTACACTCAGCTCAGACAGCGACATTTACACCCTTGGGGTTCTAAGGGTCACAAGCCTCAAGGTGTGGGCAGGGCCGACGGCTCCAGGGCAAACGGGTCTCTTCCAGCTTATGGTAGCTCCAAGTGTCCTGGACTTGTGGCTGCATCGCTTCAGTCTCTGTTTACATTGTCACATGGATGGTCTTATTTCCTTATAAAGACACCAGTCACTAGATTAGGGCTCCCCTCTGGTAGCCTAGTGGTTACGAATCGGGCTGCGAACCGCAAGGTCGGCAGTTCAAAACTATCATCCATTGTGCGGGAGAAAGATGAGGCTTTCTGCTCCTGTAAAGATGTACAGCCTCGGAAACCCTGTACAGGGTCGCTATGAGTCGGAACCAACTCCATGGCACATAACAGCAACAACAAATCCAGGTGGAGTTCCTGGGTGGTACCAACAGCTGAGCCCTCAGCTGCCAACTGAAAGCACCCAGAGGTGCTCAGAAGAGAGGCCTGGTGTTTACTGTGGAAACTCAGCCCGTGAGGACCCTGTGGAGCTCAGCTCTGACACGTGTGAGAATGCCAGCAGTCGGAACCCACTCACCAGGCCGCTGGGGGGTTTTGTTCTTTTCCAGGAAGACCTCATCCTGACTTGATAATACCTAGTAAGACCCTGTTTCCACCAAAGTCCTTCCAAAGGTAGAGGAGGTGACCAGTTGACTCAACTTACAACACAAGAGGGGTCCAGAAGTCAGGGTCCTCCCATTGCAGGAAATTCTGAAACGGACAGATCCACCCACGTCTTAGCTGGCTGGCAGTGGACAAGGTCCCTAGCCTTTCCAAGCCTCAGTTGTCACTTCTGTGAGATGGGATGATGGTAGAAGGTACTTCATGGGATTGTTTACACGGACTCAGTGAACTGATGTTGCCAAATACCTAGAGAGCCAATGGTTGGCTTGCCCTGTTTATGTGTAAACACTTGGCATTTGACATAAATAAAACAGCTCCCTGAAGGCTCAGCCAGGCTAACCTGTCTCCCCGAGCCTAATAGCAATGTGGATGGGGTTGTAACTTGAACCCCTGTTTCTGCTCTCGGCCCCAACACTGTGAGCATCCAGAGATGAGAACCTGCTTGAAGCCCTTGGGGGTAGGGTCATATCCCAAGGCCCCTGATTCTGGGGCAGGGCATCGCCTCCTCTGTAGATCCTTGTCTCAGTGCCCTTGCTATGGAGGCCCCCCCAGAGTCAGAGGGCAGCCTCATTATGGAGGGGAGGTTCCAGGAAGTCAGGGAAGCCAAATGGGGTACCAGGTATGGGGTGACCCTCAAGGGAGGGTCCCTCCAGCAAGGCAGGACCAGGCCTGGGGTGGGTCAGCAGTGAGTTGGTGGCACAGAGCCCCTGTACTGACACACGTGAGGGCAGGGGTCCCATCTGCCAGCCGCTCCCCGGCAGGTCGCAGCCAGAAACCTGCCTGAGCAGAGTCCACAGTTGGGCCCCGCCTGGGAGGCCTGCTGCGAGGAAACATGGCAGTGATTAATGGTTTATTACACACCTGCCACCTCTCATTGGGCGACGGGCACAGAGCCTCCCAGGCCCAGCTGTGCACTCCAGCTGGGTGGCGGGACGAGCAGGCCCAGACAGATGGACACAGAGAGCCAGACGCACATACAGATCTGCACACAGCAAACATGCACATGGCATGTGCATAGACCCCAGACACTCAGACATACACACGTACATGCATAGCCCCCCTTCACACACGGATGCAAACAGAACCACACATACAAACCTATACATGGACATATGTGCACTTACTAATTGGTGGTGATGGTTATGTGTTCCGACTCATAGCGACCCTGTACAGGGTTTCCAAAGCTGTAAATCTTTACGGGAGCAGAAAGCCTCATTTTTTTCCCTTGGAACTGCTGGTAGTTTTGAATTGCTGACTGTAAGGTTAGCAGCCCAACTTGTAACCACTACGCTACCAGAGCTCCTCGACTAATACATAGATAAGCACAAACACACAGGCCCACACAAACCCATAGGCTCTGCACATGTAAACAGCATGTGAATACCTGCACACACCCCACACACCCACACCCCACACACCCCCCCCACACACAAAGACCCTCACAAACACATAGACACCACACACACACACACACACACACACACATGAATACATGCACACACCCCACAAACACACAGACCCACAAGACCCTCACAAACATATAGACACCACATGCACACATGAATACATGCATATACCCTCCACGAGCACACATACCCACACAGACCCTCACAAACACATAGGCACCACACAAGCAAGCACACACATGGATACACCCACAGAATCCCCTCACACGTGCAAACAGATGCCATGACCTTCTTGTTCATACACATATAAGGACACACATATGAAACACAAATACTGTACGCACACAGAGACCACACATCATCCACATGTCTGTGTTAGTGTTTCATGTGTTTCTGCTACCAGAGAGAGAGAGCTTGGTCTGTCCTGTCTCCAGCCCTCAGCCTGGGAGAGTCACCCTAATAGCTTGTGACCAGATAGGTGATGGGCTCAGACCCTTCCCTCGATACTTCCGAGAATGAGTTTCTTCCCTTTGGAACCCCCTGAAGGATAGAGTGGAACTGCTCAGTGGGATTTCCAAGGCTCTTCTATTTGTGGAAGTTGATTGCCGTATATTTCTCCTGGTGGATTTGAACCACCCACCTTTTGGCTAGTGGCCCATCACTTACCTTATTGCACCGAGGACTTCCTCGTCTGTCCACTGCTAACTGTCCCCTTCTCTACAGCATGTGTTTAAATATGTTTATTTGTGGGATGTGATTAGGACGCGGACAGCTCTCAACATGCAAACCTGGACTCACAGTCCCTGAGTTCAAACCCAAGCTCGGCCCCTTCCTCGCTTTGTGTATTAGTCAGGGAATTGCACTCTGTCTTCATTTCCCCATCTGTAGAATGGGGACGATAATGACTGACTATGTCAGAGGTGTACAACAGTGCCCCGCCCACAGAACACAGACGCTAGCAGAACTGGGGACCTGCAACAGGCTGCAGCTTGTCTTTGTTTGGGGGTCCTTAACTTGGGTCCTTAACTGGACTTCTTGCAGCGGGACCAGGACTGAGAGCTGCCACGCTGGGTTCCGAGGGCTCTGCCCACACAATGCCAGGCAGCAGCTGCTCAGAAGCAAAGTGGGGCTGGGTGACTGGAAGCCTTCCAGCTGACCAGAACTGCTGTCCAACTTGGAGCGAGGTGATTCTGCAGACCAGAGTCTCCCTGCTCCATTTTGAGAGCTGTCTCCCTGGTATCCCGCGGGGGAAGTTTATCTCCTTGGGAGCTCCTTGTAATGCTGGGGACATGCAGAGCTTGTGAGTCAGGGCAGGAAGGCTTAGGAGCCCAGGCGGGCTGAGAGGCTCTTTACTGGTAAGTAGATCTCTCCCCAGGAACCTCTTGGAACCGTTAGCAGGGACTTCCATGCTGGGCCCGAGTGGCCAAGACCTTCTGTCTGTGGCTGTTCTTCCCCAAGTCTGGTTTCTTTCAACTGCTTCCTCCTCTTGCTAGCATGTGTCTGTGTGTGTCTGATCTGGACTTCCGTGCCATCAAACCGCACTTAATAAAATCGTAAACCCAGCATAGACTTCAGCGAGATTCATTGTGGCAAAAACATAAAATCGATTTTATAATTGGTAAAGTTGCTGGGAAGAAGGTCTGTCCACCCAAGTCACTTTGTAGTAAAAAATTTTAGGTGTACAAAAAGCAATCAACTGAGCAACAGAAGTGTCAGATCGGGGCATGGGGCGGGACATCTTGAAAGGAGTGATGGAGCCCCCACACCCAAGGGTCACTCCTGCACTTGTGACCCACCTATTCCCAAAGGCACACTGTTCCCAGTCTTGGCTTCTCCTACCCGTTCACCATCCTTCATTCCCTCTGACCGGTTCCAGATGATAGCTCTTGCTCAGGAGACCTTAGCTGCTGTAATTCCATCATTCTAGGCAGAATTGGCGTGACGAGTGTACGTATGTCCTTTGTAAAGCGTCCTGGGCCTCCCTATGGCCTAATTTAGAGCAGAAACCAGGTGTCTCCCCAGCAGCCCTGTCTTTTCCCATATTCTAGTCCGGCTCAGTTATACCCGCCTATCTCTGCCCCTGCCCCAACGTTCGTGTGTGCCTTTGTTCCCAAATACTTCCAGGGCACTTGCTGTGTGTCAGAGACAGTATCAGGCACTGGGGGCCCTGAGGTACACGAAACAGACACAGATGCCTGCCCCACAAGCTTGAACTCCAGATGAAGGCAGAGAGCTCACGAATAAACTAATGTGTAGGGCACTGATATGTGGTCCCAAGGGGCCTTTCTGAGGAGGGGCACTGGGACGGAGCTGTGTTGGCAAAAATGGTCCAGGCCTGAAGCAAGTGCAAAGGCCTGAGGCAAGCTGTGTCCTGCCCCTACCCCTCACACATACTAGGTACTCGGTGAGCTTTCACTGAAGGAGCTCAGCTGGTAATGGAAAGGTTAACATTGGACCCAGCGGTTGCTCCCGAGGAAGGAAGCCGTAGCAGTCTGCTTCTGTAAAGGTGGCAGCCTCAGACACCTGTGGGGTAGTTCTACTCTGACCTTCAGGGTCACGATGTGTCAGAACGACTCACTGACAGCTGGTTGGTTTTGATTTTATGCCTTTGTCCCGTGAATACAAGTTTTTAAGTCAGCTGGTGCTGGAGTACCCATCTCGGGATAGGAAAGAGGAAACGAGATCCCTGTAAGTGCAGGGCTGAGGGTCTTTAGCGGCTCTGTCTGAGGGCTGAAGTTCCATGCAGGGCCTCGCCCCGTTCCAGCACAGGATGGTGGTCCTCCAGGGGTCCCTAAAGCCGCTCTTGATGAAGATGTTTCCTGGGATGGGGCTGAATTCTTGCCCATCCCTGAGCCGCACGCATGCAGTTTAGTGTTTGTCCAGAAGATGGCGCAGTGCAGCACCAGCAACTTCACTACAACCTGAGTCCTAGGCGGACTCTGCCCTGCTCCCCACTCCTCTGACCTCCCATAAATAGTCGGTGGCCCTCCCTTGAGCACTGGGCAGCACACTGGCCCCAGACTGAGCCATCAAACAGCTGAGTTATGGTTCCCCCAGACCACTTAGCCCATCTGAGAAGACCAGCCCACCCAGACAAGCTCAGCTTAAATGAAGGGCAGAATGGCTGAGAAGGTGAGGACCAACCTCGAGATCTGCAGGGAGAGACAGGGTGCTTGAACCTGGACCCTAAACTGGTGTGAGGCCCAGGGAACCTCGGAGAAAGGACCCCCTGAGGGCACAGCCCTGAGTAGTGAGGATGGCATGTGTGGTTCTCAGTCCAGCATTTATCCACAAAACACTTCAGAGGTGCCAGGGGACAGGTGTCTAAGCCAACAATCACAGGCTGTCCCGGGTGTTGGCAGTGCCCGAGGCAGGCCCAGCACAGGTGGTATCAAAGGAGGCTTCCTGGAGGTGGTGGCATTTATTCTTTAGAGAAATCGTGGCCGGGCTGACTGTCCTGGAAGTACTTGGAGCCATTGAAAGAGGCTGGGTTATGTGGGGGTTCAGGAGATGGCCAGACATAGTGGAAACCTGTCTGTTTCCCCACATGATGGATGTCTCCCACAAACCTATTTATTTCCTTCCTTTCTTGTCTTGCTCTCCCTTCTTCCTTCCACTCCAGCCTAGTATCCTCTCATCAGATTTCCATCTCTGGGTGTCCCATGGGAGCGTGTCTTCAGGGTGTCAGAGAACAGAGCCTGTGGCTGGGTGCCCGGCCCACCCACACTACTAGCTTCCCCTGGAGTTCCCCTCAGAACCCTGTGACCCCACCCTGCCTCAGTAGTGTCTCTCCATCCCAGTCGGTTGTTTGCTCTGCCTTCTCTGTCTCATGCAGGGCACCCTCCCATGCCTGAGGTACCTTCAGACAAAGCCTTCCTCCTTCCTTGGGTCCCTTGGAGGCTCATCTTTCTAGCCTTTGTCCTTGATGTTCCTAACCTTGAGGATGTAACCTGAGGTCCTGGAGGTTTTGCCCAGAGTTTGTGCTCTCTGTGCTATGGACGATGAGGTCAATGAATGAGGTGACTTGGTGGGGTTACCCAGTAGGAGCTCCTCTGGGATCTGGGGTTCTCTGTGTGGCCCAGGACATAAGCCAGTCTCCTGTTTGCAGTCAATCTCGAGGAGGGCCCGAGTCCTGCTAAGAAGCACTGAGAGCCCCGGGTTTGCAGGGAAAGGAGGAAGTGTCTGTGGCAGCTCTTGGCTCCCACCACCCTCCCTCCGGAGCCCGGCTTCTTCTCCAGCTGCCAGCGGTATGTGCCAGGCAGGGTGGAGGCAGGGCAGGCAGAGGACGGCCTGCTGCCCGTGTGGTGTGCTGCGACTTATGGGTGAGCTCTCGCTTGCACGCTTTCTTGCTCCCCACCGACTTCTACCGAGTTTGCTTCTGAAGCTGAACTGCAGGCCTGAGCAAGGGGGGCCAAGAAGCTTTCTCTGGCCCTTAGCCTCGCCGCCCCGCCCCTCATCTGTCTCCCGGGCCCATGACCGAGGCCGCTGCCTCCCAACAGTCGGCCAGGCCAGGGCCAGGGGGTGAGGGGTCAGCCGGGCAGGTCTCATGGATCAGAAGAACCCCAGGTGGAAAGTGCTACCACTGGGTGAGTCCCCGGGGAGGCCCCACATGAGGCCAGACTGGGGTGGGTGGGTGGGGTTCTCAGACAGTGAGTGTCTGAGCAAGGTGGGCATTCTGGGTGCAGACTTGAGTTCAGTCCTGGGAACAGTGACTAGTATTTCAGGGACCCTGTGGGGGTGTGACTCCACACAGGGGAGACAGCTCACAGTCACTGCAGTATACAGCTAGCTTACTGAAGCCTCTCGTGTCCCACGTCCCCCCCTCCCACCCCACATCACACCTCCCTTCTCACGCTTTGTGCCGCCTGGCATGGGTGGGTGTGGCAGGTAGAGCAGAAGCAAGCCTCCAGGAGCTGGGCACCCTCAGAATCCCACCCTCCCTTCCTACTGAGGGGGACACTGAAACAGCGAAGGGACTGCCCAGTGGTAGTTACAGAGCTGGAACTCCAGCTGGTGGGGGGAGGAGAAGGCTGGAGGGACCAGCAAACTTCGGAGCCCCAGGGGCAGGTAGACAAAGCCAGCTGAGGTGAGGCTCAGGTGCCGAGGACTTGCAGGTGTGTGCAGGTGTGTCTTGTACAGGTGACATGGAGTCCTGGGATCCTGCTCACACAAGTATATAAGGCAGTCACTTCCTGCCTTCCTCTCCCTCTGTGTTAGCTAGTCAATGTGTCAGCTGCCTATCCCTAAATACCTCTTTAAAGTATTCAAAAGCAAAGGTGTCGCTTTGAGGACTAAGGTGCACCTGATGTAAGCTGTAGCATTTTCAGTGCCTCATGTCCATGGGAAAGTTGGGTAAGGAGTGAGGAAGATGGAAGAAGAATTGACGCATGTGAATGGTGGCGTTGGAGAAGAACATTGAACGTCCACTGAGGAGCTAGAAGAAAGGACAGTCCTGTCAGAACGCTCCTTAGAAGACTTCATCTCACATGCTTTGAACATGCAATCAGCATGGACCAGACACTGGATAAAGCAAGCCATCATTCTTGGTGAACTATGATGTGGAAAAGAGGAAGACCCTCAGAAGGATGGATCAATGGCTGTCACAGTGGCTCAGCGCCACAGTGGATGCAGGACCGGGCAGTGCTCTGTTCTGGTGTCCGTGCACTCACTGAGCCAGAACTGACGGCACCAAACAACAACAGCCAATCAGACCCGTTCTCTGAGGGACAAGCGTGTGCCTAGAGCTGAAGAAATCTTTTATTGTGGTTGGAACCTACAGTTTCTGCATCCAGAAGCCAAGCCCAGAGCACAGCGAGCCATCAGATGGTCCAGGCTCTCTCTGCCTCCCCCTCTACCTAGGCCATCAGGCTCTCTCTGCCTCCCCACCCCTGGTACCTGAGGCTGTCTCATGCCCATTCATTCAGGATCAGCTCAGTGGGTACCAGCCCTACCCTAGGGAGTTCATACACCTCCCTGCACTTCTGACCCACCTGTCCTTTCTCTTCCTCTCATCCCTGTGGGCTGTGATAACCGGTGACAGTGGAAGACGTTCAAGCTCAGCCCGTGACATTCTTGTTGCTCCTCCTGTGGTGTGGGCTTCTCCATCGTGGCCAGCCTTAAGGAAAGTCCTGTGCCCCACACAGTGTCCAAGACTACAGTCCTGACAGTCCATGCCTGACTGACCTCTAGCCTCTGGTGATGGGTGGGACCAGTCCCCTGACCATAGACAGGCAGCTGGCTGTGAAGTAGTGAGCTCCCCGTTCCCTACAGTACTCAAGTGGGATGTGTGAGACCCGCTGGGATGCTGTAGAGTGGGCACTGGGCAGTATGATCTTCCTTCTGGGTCTCAGAGTCCATACCTCTCGTCCAGACAAGGATAAGGGTCAGAGCAGCTGGCATCTAGTGGGCATTTGGTAAGTGTGTATAAGTGTGTTGTTCTGTGAATGAATGTGTGTGCTCATATGAGTGTGTGTGGTTTGTATGTATATATGTGTGGTATATGTGAATGTGTGTGAGTCTGTGTGTACATAGGTACATATATGGGCAAGAATAAGTGGCATGTATTGGTGTGCACATGTGTGTAGCATTATCTGCACATATGTGTTGTGTGTATCTGTGCACATGTGTGTTGTGTTGTCCTCTACACATGTATATAGTATGTATCCGTGTGTACATGTGCCGTATGTATTGTGTGCACTGTATATAGTAGTATTAGTGCGCACATGTGTGTCATATGTACCGCTCTGCACTTGTGTGTACTGTTGGTATGTGCGTGTATGAAGTGTGTCATGCACATGTGTAGTGTGTATACATGTGTGTGTGGTATGTATCCATGTGCACGTGTGTTTTATCGGTCTGCACCTGTATGTCGTATGTATCCATGTGTGCATGTGTAGTATTGGTGTGTAGCATGTATTGGTGTGCACCTGCACGTAGTATATATCGGTGTGGACATGCATGTAGTATGTATCAGTGTGCACTATGTGTAGCAGAAATCGATGCGCACATGTTTTGTGTGGTGTGCTTTGCATGCTGTGAATATTGTGTAGTGTGTATACACATATAGTATGTGTGTGCACACATGTGTGTCTTGTATATGTGCACACGAGGGCATGTATCTGTGTATGCATGTGAGTGGGTGTACGTGCAAGAGTGTGTGTAATATGTGTCTGCATGTGTGTGTATATATATATGGGTGGGTGTAGGTTTGAGAATGTGTGTGGTATGTGCCTGTGTGGTATGTGAGTGGGTGTATGTGAGAAAGCATGTGTGGTGTGTCTACACATGTGTGGTATGTATCTACACACTTGTGTGATGTGTGTATACACATGTGTGGTGTGTGTGTACATGTGTGAGGTATGTATATGTACACCTATATAGCATGTCTTAGATACACATGAGTGTGTTGTATATGCCTTTGTGCACATGTGTGTGAGTACATGTGTGCAGGCTGGGCTGGTGAGGTGGATTCAGTGGCTCTGGGCTGAGGAAATTAGCTGGAGACAGTGGCTTTGGCGACCAGCCAGGCCCATAGTCCCTGGAGGGTATGAGGGGAGCAGATGTGACAGGCGCCTGAGCTGCCAGCTCTGTCCCCTGCCAGGAATCTGTAGAGGAAGAGGTCCCTGGGCCAGTTTTGGGGATACCAGAGCCAAGGTCCTCCTGGGCCACCCAAGGCCCTCTGGAGGATGCAGAAGAGAGCAGATGTTGTTCCCTAGCCTGGGAGTATTGAATTCCAGCGTATCCTCCTGGACCTGGGGGATTCCCTTCAGGAGGGAGACCCTGCAGAGGTGTCTGATGGCTGACCCCCACCCCCACCCAACAACTGTAGGTGCCCTTCAAAACCTCTTCTGACGTCATCGAGGTCAGTAACCAGGAGGGTTGTGCCCCTCAGTGCTGATGAGGGGACAGTGAGTCCCAGAACACACTGCCTGAGGCTTGGGCAGAGGTGGCTCAGCAGGTTTGGACACTGGAGCCCTGGACACTCAGCAGCTTCCAGGAGCTGGCCAGACTGGCATGTCCTGTTAACCTGTCAGCCGCCTGCCCACCTGAGTATTCTGTCTCTGCCCCTCTCACCCTTTACCCATCGAGGAGCGGGACAGGATGTAGCATTTATTAAGCACCTATTGCATGTCAGCCTCATGGCTCCATTAGCACCCCATCAGCCTTTCTCACAGGGGGAAAGAATGAGGCTGAGCAATCGGGAGGGCCTTGGGATCAACCCAGCAGTCTCAGAGCAGAAACCCCCTTAGGAACCAGCCTCTAGGCCCTGATGGTATCCGACCTCAGGAGTTCTCCTTGGGCCTGAGCAGCTGCCCCTTAAGCCCAAGGCCCCACAGAAAAAGAGATGGCCTTCTACCCCAAAACAAGCCAGGGATGATGCCCCATGCTGGAGTGAATGGCTTAGCTGACTCGGCTGTCGTGGAAGCAGAACTTGGGAAGATGGCCACAAACCAGGCTCAGGGACTGGACAGGCAGACTGGCTGTGTGGCAGTCTGAGCCTCATGTCCTGACCCACATAATGGGTACATTCAAGGATCTCCTCTCTTGTGTGGGGAAGGCTTCTGGGAGCAGCCTGTATTTCTATGATGACTTCCATTTTGGTGTTCTGGAGGTCCCTCAGCTCTGCCTCTTTGGCCCCCACCCTCCTGTCTTTGAGCACTGCCAAGCCCCAGGGGTGGGGCTGTGGTGAGCTTGGTGGCAGGCCTGGCCGCCTCCCCTTTCCCTAATGGCAGGGTTGGGCACAGACAGAGCCTGTGGTGGGGAGGAGGGGACACCCGTGAACACAGCCCAGCTCTGTGCTCTGAGCTGTGGGAGGTGGGTTGGTGGGTAGCCCAGTAGCTGGGGCATAGCGGTGTCTGTGCCTTCATCTCTTGGTGGCCAGCCGGTCCTGCCAAGCCGCAGGTGCCCATCTCCTGCGCAAGGTGTGATGGGATCCCGCGGGCAGAGAAAGGAGGCTGAGGCCAGGGATTGAGGGATGAGGGTTCACAGGACAAAGGAAGACCCTCAGGAGATGCAAAAAAATGACATGTCACCATTACCAGCACTGTGGTTTTTTTGTGGGCAGGCTGTTATTGTGGGGTTCTGTCTGGATAGTGTGTGTGTGTGTACGACCCCTCCCATCACCCTACCCACCACATGCGGACTCTGAGTCAGCGTGACCATGACCCGGGTATGAATGACCGAGTGTGACAGGTACCCCAGGGAAACGTGAAGGCTGCAGCAAACCTTAGTTCCAGCTGGTTCATTTGTAGAATGTAGGTGAACCAGAACACTAACTGGAATATGAAAAATTAGGGTCACACATTAGTAGAAACTTAATCTACCTCTTAATGAACGGGGGAAGTATGTATGTTGTATAGCAACCAAATCTCTTGACAGGCAGAGTTGTAAACAACAAACGTGGCAGGCGACTTTCACCAAGGTGAATGTGTGTCAGTCACATCTCCCATGTCGGGTTCCTAGAAGTGCTCACCACACCTCCTCTGAGCCCCCCATTTCAGGCCTTTGATAGTCATTTCCCCTGTTCCACTTACTGTTCCAGAATGCCCACGTTTGACAATTTCAGGTCATCGTGGTTTCATCACGTCATCCTTAATGGGACTGGTTTGAACCAGCTTGAAAGCCTGGGGTCTTTGGGGACATGTGTGTCTCTCTGCTGACCAGTGCGTCCCCTTCTCCACAGCATCCTTGTCCCCCTGGGGACGGTGCCCCACCACATTCCTCAGGCCTCTCTCAGGATTGCCAAAAAGCAGCGTTCGACCAGGGACTCACAGAGTCTCCCCACCTGAGAAGTAGAGATAATCATGAACCACCCACCAGGTGTGGGCACATTATCTCAGATGACGTGTAGATGGCTCTCAGCATCATCTCTTCCAAGTTCAGCATCATTCTCCTCCCACCCCTCTACCCCCACCCCAGACATAGAGGCCCTGGTGGACGGGGGCTGGGCTCACTGTGCTTGTCTGGACCCAGGTTGGGCACAGATAGTTCTGGAATCAGAAATGCCTTCAGGGCTCCAAGGGTGAGCCTGCCTCCTGTTCTTTCTCTCTCTTCCTTTAGGGGCCTGTCCCCGCTGCTTCTGTGCACAGGAAGGCTGCTGGGGGAAACGTGGGTCCCCCTCCGCCTTAACCACGTTCATGGACCCCTCACCTCCCTAAAGTAGGGAAACCACAAGCCCATTGCTATGTGGTGGCTGCTGCTTATCGTGTACACACAGCCTGTGGGCCCCACCCCCACCCCCGAGAGGGGTTAGCCAGACTGTCATCCTGAAAGTACTTCCCTGGAAACGGCAGACCAGCTCCTGGCCTCAAACTACTGACCCCCCACTAGCCAGTGCCAGAGGTCAGGGTGGGCAGGCCAGGGCTAGAGGGGCGGAGGAGGCCACACTTGGTGCCCCATCTCAGCAAAAAGTATGGTGGGTGGGAGGGCTTACTGTCCAAATCCAAGTGTTAGAAAGCCACAGCACTTTTCCGAGAACACTCTGATGGGTTATGACCCGGAAGTTCAAACAGAGACTGTCACTGAAGCCCTGAGTGACCTCAGACAGTCAGAGAAGAGGCCTTGTGTCCTGGGACGGAAAGTTAGCTGGACAGCTGGGTTTTCATGCGTGAAGGTGAAGGATAGAGTGTGTGGAAAGTAGGGGAGACAGAGCTGTATCTTTAAACTGCAAAGGGACGACGTCTCAGGTCGTCTTGTAGTCAGAACGAGATGACCCCAAGGAGGATGGTGGGGGAGCGGGGATCTCATCTGAGCTCCTATAACAGAGGAAGCTGAAGTCCTGGGGTCGAGGGGGGGCACTGCTGGGACCCCTCAGAACCCAGGGCTCCGGCTCCTAGTCAGTCCACTGTGGGGTGGCCCCCCATCAAGGCTGTTTCTGAGACACTCGCTCTTGCTCTCACACGTATGGGTTGAGATTTGAAATCTCGACATAAACAAGGTTAACAAATTGGTCCCATTTGGTGAGGCCCCAGACCTAATGAGATCCGATTATTCCTCCTTAGGGGGTCTGTGGAGCCCCTGACACAACAACCAACCTCACAGCCCCCTTGGCTCCTTCTCCAGCCGGGGGAGGAGCATTCTCCTGTATCTTTTGCATATTATTTGGGGACCTGTGACTTTCCAGAGGGAGGGGGTGGGGGGAACCCTCTAGTTTTTTGGCAAAGTCTTTGCAATACAGAACAATTTCATTCTATTTTATTGAAGCAAAACTCACATCACCTACCATGAACCATTTAACAGCGAATGATTCAGTGGCATTTAGTGCCTTCCACCATTCTTGGTCTCATTCTAGAACATTCTCGTCTCCCCCAAAAGAGACTCTGTTCCTATTAGCAGCCACTCCTAATTCCCCATTCCCTCCCAGTCCCTGGCAACCACTAACCTCCCGTCTGTCTCTGCATGTGTGTGCTCTGGAGATTTCCTCTGGTGTCTAGCTTCTTTCCTTTAGCAGGTGCTCAAGGTTCATACATGTTCTTGTTGTGAAGTGCCGTCGAGTCGGCTCCAACCCATAGTGACCCTGTATAGAATTTCCGAGGAGCCGCTGGTGAGCTTGAACCACCGACCTTGCAGTTCAAACGGCTTTGCAGTCTGGCGCATCAACCCACAGTGCCACCCCAGGACTCCATGTGTGTTGTAGCATGGAACAATACTTCATTTCTCTCTGGGGCCACATCGTATTCCACACTGTGTGTGGACTTCATTGAATGTATCCATCCATCTGTTGATGGACACTTGGATCATATCCCCATTTTGGCTCTTGTGAATTGTTCTATGATGATACACATGCATGTACACATTTGTTTGTGTGTGTGTATGTGTGTTTTTAATTTTTTTATTATAAGGCTAATCATACAGGATTTATCAATGTCAGTGGTAGAGTAACATTGATGGTGGTAGTCAAGGTGTCCAAACATTCTTGCTGCGTCCCTGTCCTCACGCTTTCGCCGCCATTAACAAACATGCAGTGCACTCTTTGCAGAAGCTCTGTTTCCCACCCCACCTCCACTCCTGGTAGCCACTAATTACATATGTTGCTGGTGTTAAATCCGTAAAGTCGGTCCCAACTCATAGCAACCCTGTGTAGGGTTTCCGAGGAGCAGCTGGTGAGCTTGAACCACCGACCTTGCAGTCCAGCGCCACACCAGATGCATGGAGCTTTTACGTTTGCTTATTTCGTGTAAGTGATAGCACACAATACACTTGATCTCCTGAAACTGACTTATTTTGCTCAACATAACATCCTTTCCTCTAGGACACCTGGGGTGGCGCTGTGGGTTAATGCACTGGATAGCAAAGCCAGTTTGAACTGCAGAGTCGGTGCTTCAAGCTCACCAGCCACTTCTGGGAAACCCTATACAGGGTCACTATGGGTTGGGACTGACTCGATAGCACTTAACATCCTCTAGGTTCATACAAGTGTTTGTTTGCATACCTGTTTTCAGTTCTTTTGAATCTGTTGGATCAATCTATTCATTTTATTATCATGCTTAGTAAAGTGGAGGGTCAGTGAAAGAGAGGTGGACTCTCAACAAGATGGACTGACACGGGCTGCAACAAGGGCCTCTAACACAGCAATGATTGTGAGGACAGCGCAGGACTGGGCAGGGTTCCGTTCTCTTGGTCACTGGTTGGAACCAACTCAACAGCCCCTAGCAACAACAAAAGGTGCCAGTATGGTGCCAAAGACTTTGCTGATTAGTACTCACACCATTGCTAAGTGTCCCCAGCCCCTCAGCTGAGAGAGAAGGGTCATCAAGCAGCAGGCTGCAGGTCCCCATCCTGTGCCAACGCACCTCAGCCAGACCCCTGCCTGCTCATGGTACTGACCAGTCTCCTTCAGGCAGGGTTCCGGGCAGCAGTCACTCCTCTCCCGCCTCTACTAGTCCTAGGGAGCCCCGAGGCCCATGCAGTGCCCCTGGCCCCCACTGACCCGTCCCCTGCATCTGGCTCACCCCCGCCCATTAGTCATGGGTTTCTGGCTGGGCTGGACAGCTACCGCAGGACATAGTTATCTGTGGTCACACATCCTCACAGCGGCAGGGGCGGGGACCTCCCTGTTTATCTCAGCCTTCCTTCCCAGTCAGTTTGGAGCTTGTCCTTATCTCAATGATCCCAGCCCTTCCGTTACCCACCAGCTTAGACTTCGAGGGGGATGGGGACCCCACACATGAGGGTGATCAGATCAGACACTTTGCTGCAAGCACTTCTGTTTCCAAAAACCCTTAAACTTTCCAGACCTGTCGGCAGTGTGGGCAATGAGGGGTTCCTTCAGGGGGTGGCCATCTCTGTTCTTCAGAGAGTGGGGGGACGTGCCCTGGCCCTTGGGCAGGCTCCAGGCCTCTGGAAGGACACAGCTGAGGACAGGTTCCATTGATGAAGATGATTGAGGGCAGGGCCCCGTCCTCCTTCCTGGAGTGGCGTCCTTCCATCCCAGCTCCACTCATGAGTGACTTACTGTGTGACCTCAGACAGCTGTCTCAGCCTCTCTGAACTTTCTTTTCTGTACCTATAAAGAACAGTCATTGCAACCTCACCAGTTGGCCCCTGGAGACTCTTTGCTTGGCAGGGACCTGCCTGAAGTGGACGCTGAATGGGCAGTCTCCACTGTTATCACAGTACCTGATTAAGTTCATCTACCCGCCCCAGACCTGTGGCCCACATCCCCGTCCCATAAAAGCTGAGGACCTTCAGGCAGCGAGCAACTCAGCCAAGGCATGTGGGCAGAATGGTGTGGAATGCGACAGCCTTTATCTTCAAAGACCTTGAGGCACATTAAGCTCAAGTCTGCTTGCGGAAGTGGGGTGCTTGGGGTTACCCCGAATGGGTGAGACCCAAGAGAGGACAGAGGACAGCCTGTGTGGGCCTCAGGGGAGCGTTCTGGGCCCGGGGGGCTCTTTGGTGGAGGAGTGAGAGGTGCAGACCACTGTGGCCCTCACAAGTTGGCACCTGGGCACACCTAGGCACACCTGCCTGCCTGGCTCAGGACTGCTTCCTGTCATAAAAGCTCATGCTGGCTCCCTGTCACCTGCCCTGGGATCTTTGTTCCTCTGCCAGTCAGGAGACAGACATGCTCTTGCCAAGGAAGTCCTGTGTGCCATCCTGTGCCTGGCCTCACTGGCAGGTGTTTTGGGGTAAAGGCTTCAGCCTGTAGCTGCTTGTCCAGGCCAGAGTCTGGGAGGCATGTCCACTGTGTGGGCAGACAGGCCCTGTCCTGCAGCCCCTTGGCCTCCCAGCACCATGGGTGTTGGGCACAGCGCCAGGCCCTGCTGCCACACAGTCTGGCTCAGGGTGAGGGATGCTCTTCTCCCACCCCACCCCACCCCCGACTGTACTCCTAGGCAGTTCTAGGATCCCCGGCTGGAAGGAGGCCCAGGGATGGAGGCGCGCCCACCCCCAGCAGCCACGCTGCTCCCCAGGGCCAGCCTGCGACTGACGGATGGTAATGAGGCCCAGGGAGGCTGATGGGGCCCATTTTTCACCACGCTGTGTTTTCGCCTCCCGCTCTCGCCAAGGCCCTGGTAATCCATCCTGGAGCCCTTCTGAGGCCTCCGTGGTAATGGGGTCGTAGATCACTCCCCGCTGGAGACAGCACAGGCAGGGTAGTACAGCCATTATGAGTGACCACTGGTGACCCTGGGCCAGGGCGGCTCCAGCAGCAGATGGGCTGCCATGACCTGACCTTGGGGTGGGGCAGAGGGGGGCAGGGGAGGCACACCAGGGAGACGTTGTGTGTCGGTCAGGGTTCCCAGTGGCCCCTTGGGTCTGGGCCTGCCTTTGTGACAGGTCAGGGGTGAGGGCACGCCAGCTCCAAGACCACCCCCACATGGGTGACTGCACAGGTCTAGCGCGTGGCCAGGGGGGTGAGGCGAGGCCAAGATAGCAGCAGATGTCCATGGCCCCAGGACTAGGAGGGGCCCCCGAGGCCCAAACCTGCTGGGTTCAAATCCCAATCCCACCAACAGGTATCTCCCCCTTTCCTGCCTCTACTTCCCCACATGTAAAATGGGGTGATAGTTAAGCAGGACTAAGTCACCGGGCTGGGTGGCTGCACACTTGAAGTTATGAAGCGATTTCAGCAGTGTTGGGGACCTCACCCTTCGGAGGTGGGCTCTGCTATTGTTCCTGTTGGCATCATCTTCGTCCCCAGTGTAGTGACTCAAAACACAGGCTCTGATCCCACCTGCTCTACTTGCCAGGAGGCCTACGCCCTCTCTGGGCCTCAGTTTCCCAGCCTGTAAAATGAGGGGAAAACTTGCTTTTTCAGGTAAAATTCTTGTTGTGATGGAGTGGTCCGGAATGGACAGCTCCCTACCCCGGTGGGTAAGAAACCTACAGGGTGATACTCCTGAGCTTCTCTGGGGCCACTGTGGCTGCCCACCTCCAAGAAGTGGATTTTGGGTTTCCAGAGACACGGTGCGCTGGGAGCCCTGGGCCTCTCTTTATCCACCTTTGTTCATGCTGGCTGGGTCCCAGCTGCTGTGAGCCCACAGGCTGATGGGAAACTGCTGGCCCAGGGGGCAGGCAGCCCCCTCCTCCACTCAGCAGCCGCCATAGACAGGCGTTATTCTGGATCTCTGCCAGGACCAGTTAAAGCCTCAGTGGCCCTGCTGGGGTGGGCCAGGCTCACAAGAGGCATTTGTGGCAACAGGAAACACCCAGGGGAGGGGACACAGGGGCTCCAACTCTCACCCATGGAGTGCAACGCTGGGCCAGGCCGTACTTACATAAGCCAAACAGTCCTCTCAGCAGCCCTGCGGAGATGGGGCTCCACCTGGGAAAACTGAGGTACACCAGGGCCACACAACATCTTGAACACCAGCCCCCCAGGTTCCTGATGGCTCGATTCAGTCTTCAGAGTGGGCTCTGTGGGGGAAGAACATCAAAAAGGAGTTTTGCTCACTGCCTGATTGACCACTTTGTCTAGGTGCCATGGGTCCCCCATTTGAGTCTCAGGGTGCCCACGTGTGGGGACAGTGGGTAATGAGTAAGAGCTCTTTCCAGCACCCAAGGGTCCAGCCTCCAGTCTCCATCTTCCCAGAATCCTCCATCCCATCCTCCCAGAATTCCTCACTTCTCATCTTCTTAGAACCCCCACCTTTCCAGAATTCCCCAGAAACCCCCCTATCGGATCCCGTGTCTGTTGTCATGGCAGAGGGCTGCCCTCTGCCCTCCCTCATTCATCCCTACCGCTGCCCCTTGCTCACCCCACTCCATCTGCCCTGGGGCTGCCCTTCTCTCATGGTCCTGCCCCAGGGCCTTTGCACCTGCTGTCCCCTCTGCCTGGAACTCTGCATGATGTGCTTCTCCTTCCCCTCAGACCTAACGCAGGATGCCTCCTTGTTGAGGCCTGTCTGAGCTAGTCTGATTGCCTTCCCCTCTGAAGCACTGACTCTCACATCCGTCTCATGTGCTTTCTTCCTCATACTCATTATGACCTGATTGTTGGTTGTTGATTTCCTTTACACTGATTTCCTTTACAAAGAAACAACCTTAGCTAGAATGTAAGAACCTAAGTACTAGGAGAACATAACCATTTGTTTGCTCAGTGATGGGTCCCTAAACCTGGGCCAGTGCCTGGCACTTAGTAGGTGCTCAATAAATACTTATTGGCTGAATGACTGACTTAATGGAATGAAAGAAATATATTTGGATAAATGAATGGTGGGTGGATGGATGAATAGATGGGTGGGTGGAAGGGAGGAAGGTTGGATGGAAGGATAGATGGGTGGATGAATAAATGGATGGATGGATATATGGGTGGAAGGAAGGATAGATGGATGGATGGATGGAAGGAAGGAAGGAAGGATAGATTGGTAGATGGATGGGACAGAAGCATGGATGGGTGAATGGATGGATGGATGGAAGGAAGGAAGGATAAATTGGTAGGTGGATGGGACAGAAGCATGGATGGATGGATATATGGGTGGAAGGAAGGATAGATGGATGGATGGATGGATGGAAGGATAGATTGGTAGATGGATGGGACAGAAGCATGGATGGATGGATATATGGGTGGAAGGAAGGATAGATGGATGAATGGATGGATGGAAGGAAGGATAGATTGGTAGATGGATGGGACAGAAGCATGGATGGATGGATGGATGGATGGATGGATGGATGGATGGATGGATGGAAGGAAGGATAGATTGGTAGATGGATGGGACAGAAGCATGGATGGATGGATGGATGGATGGATGGATGGATGGATGGATGGGAAGGTGGTAAGCAACATCTGGACTTCTTCCCTTTTCCTCTCCCAATTCTGACCAGTGACTCGAGGCTGTGGATGTAGTGGTTAGGTGTGACAGGACAGGACAGGACAGGTGACTGGATGAGGAGGTGGGTTGGATCAAGTGTCTTCAGGATAGGCCCCAGGGGTGTCTTAGATCCTGAAAAGTGGAGAATGCTCTGCAGAGAGGGCCCTCACTAACCATAGAACAGCCTCATTGGTCAAGAAAAGGAGCTCAGTCCCTGAGGCCTCCTAGCCAGGAAAAGGAAGAGTAGCCAACACCCTGGAGCCAGTTAGGGCTTGCCTCGTGCTGTCTGCTACTTTCTGGTTGAGAAGAACTTTCCTACACAGCTGCCAGGGTCATACCAGGATGTCTGTGTAGGGAGGAGAGACCCTGCGTCTTTGCATCTGATTTCCATGTAGGTGGTTTATTAACTGGGTGTCGTGTCTCTGCCTTTCTTCCTTTGACCCACCTGTCACTTTCCACTATCCTAGAAGCTGCAGGATGAGCATTGGACTGCTAACCTCAAGGTCAGCAGTTCAAACCCACCAGCCACCCACAAGTCCAAACCCTGTACAGGGTCACTATGAATCAGAACTGACTCGATGGCACAAAAATGCTGAGACAGCTACCACTCCAGGGTTCCCTCCTCTGTATATACACTAATAATAATCTCAACAGATCCGAGAGCTCTTCCTACTTGAAATCCTTACCTGTGTTAGTCCATCCAGTCCTCACTGCCCTGGAGGGGAGGTGCTTCATTGTGCCCATTTTATAGAGCAGCAAACTAGGATCGAGAGTCAGGCATTGCTCACCAACAGCCACAAGCGGTGGGTCCCAGCTTACTGCTTTGTGTGGGTCAGGGCTCCTTTCCTAAAGAGGAAACAGACATGGGCTTCGAGGCCACACTCTGTGCCAGTGGCCATGCTGAGAGAAGATGCTGAGCTCCGTCTGCATGTTGGACCTCGAAGGTGGGATTCTTGTATGTACCTCTGTGTCCCTAGAATCTGGAGCACGTAGTAGGTGCTCAGTGAGGACTTAGGGCTGTGTACAACCACTAACACAGCTCTGCTTCTGTGGGGAGGAGGACATTTAGGGGACCAGAGGGCAGAGCGCAACCTCAGGGTCAGTCCTGCCAAGTGGGGGCACTCGGGCCACAGTCTGCTGAGTCCCCTTTGAGCCTTAATTTCAGGTGGCAGCTCTGCAGTCACTGTATAACAACATGATGGGTTCAGGTCAAGCTCTGGTCCCATAACTTGTTGGAAGACGTCTCTGAACAATAAAGGTGTCTGGCTTTATATCTGCTCATATTTTATCCTCACTTTAGCCTCTCCTGCTTACTTGCCGTGAATTTACTGTGCAGACATTTTAAATGGCTCCAAGTTTGACGCCAGCACCTCCCAGCCCCCCCCCTGCACTGGGGCCTGTCCCTCCCAGCCTGCCTCAGGGAGCCTGGCCCCAGCCCTGCACCCTTCCCGGCCTCCTCCTGCTGAAATATTTACCTCCCGGCTCCTGACAGCTGGAGCTGTCTCCTGAAGCAAAGGTTATTGGAGTGCGAATGTTATGACATTACTTTTTGTGTCTGTGCTCTTGAGATGTGTGATGCCGGTGGAATGATAAGCTCCATGGGGCGGGCAGGATGGGCGGGGGTGCCAGGCACTGGGAGGAATTGATAGCTGCCCACTTTATTACAGCCCGTCGCTGCCACCGCCTGCGAGCACAGAACAAGGGCGCCAGCCTCCCTGGCTGGAGCTGGTTAAATGGCTCCGTTAGCCCAGCACCCTCCTGGAAGGACTGAGGCAGAACAAGGTGGCCAGATAATGGGATAATGCGCTGGACCGCAAGATCTGTCTGAGGCGCATGGTTGGCAGTTCAAACCCACACTATACAGGGTCGCTCTGAGTTGGACCGAGTCAACGTCACTTAACAACAACAACAACCACCAATGCTGCAAGGAACCCTGGTGGCACAGGGGTTAAGTGCTCAACTGGTAACCGAGAGGTTGTCGGTTTGAATCTAGCCATCGTTTGCAGGGTAGAAATGACCTGCTTCTGTGAAGGTGACAGCCTAGAAAGCCTTGTTGTTGTTGTTGTTGTTAAGTGTCGTCGAGTCCGTTCTGACTCACAGTGACCCTGTATAGTTTCCAAGGAGCAGCTGGTGGGTTTGAACTGCCGACCTTGTGATCCTACAGCACCACACAGTTAGACCGTGTTGCATCCGGTTACTGTGAGTTAGAAGCGGTTCATCAGCAATATCAACAGTGTAATGTTTTAATCAACAACTACCCTAAGAGGAGAAGTGGGCTCCTGGTGAGGTGTCGTACTACCAGCACTGGACTGCGGACCCGAAGGTCAACGGTTCAAACCCAGCATGCAGGGTGGCTATGAGTTGGAACCAGCTCCACAACACTTCCCAAGAGGAAGAGGAGCCCCAGTGTGATGTAACGGTTCAGCGTCAGCTGTTAACCAAAAGGTTAATTTAACATCCAGCGACTCTGAGGGGGAAGCATCAGGCGATGAGTTTAGAAACCCCCTGGGTGGTTCTTCACTGTGACTCGGTGGCACCCCATAAGGTGGGCATGTGTGTCCCTTTGGTTAGTAGTGGAAACTGAGGCACAGAGACGGTAGGAGGCTCACTGAGGTCATGGTGGCAGGTGGGGTTGGGTTGTGCCTGCATCACTGCTCACCTTGACCTGTCCCTGAGGTTAACTGGGGACCATCCCATAGGAGCTCAGACCTTCCTGGTCTTTCTTCCAGGTGTCATCTTCTGCACTCACTCTGAGTCCACCTCATTTTAGGCGTCAGATGGTCAGAGCAGTGCTGACCACAGAAGGAAAGGATCTGTGTGCCAACTCCCAGCCCTCCCATGGTTCCCTTGGTGCCCGCCCAGCCTGGCTCCTCCCACTCCCCAGGTCCCTGCCTGGGACACCCCCCCAAATAAACTCTTTACACTTGAATCCTTGTCTCAGGGGCTGTGTCTAGGGCAGCCCAGATTAAGACAATAAAAGTAATAAAAACCAAACACTGACCATACCAGACAAGGAGCTCATTTAGTCCTTACAATCAGCCTAGGAGGGAGGGAAGGTTGCCGTTCTGAGCAAGAGAAAGAAAAAGAAAAGAGAAACCCCAGTGAAGTTTGAACGTCAGCTAAACTAAATATTTTAGTATAAGTATAAATAAATATGACATATTTATACTGTATAATACTTGCAATATATTTGTATAGTATTTGCAATATGCTTATATTTTTGTTTTTGTTTTTGCTTTAATGGATCCACCGGGGAGAAATGGGGAGTGACAGTTATCAGGTACAGAACTGCTTTTGTGGGTGAAAAAAATGTCCTGAACTTGGTGGTGATGCAGCTTTCTGAGTGTCCTAACCGTCACTTGAAATGGATGAATTGTACGGGCATTGTATCTCAGTTACCCTAAGCAAGCTCACTGCCTCCTAATCCAGTCCGCCTCACAGCGACCCTCCATAGGATTTCTGAGGCTGTAAATCTTTATGAGAGCAGACTGCAGAGGGACTGATGGGCTTGAACCACTGAATTTAGGGTTAACAGTCCAGTGCTGATCCCACAGTGCCAGCAGGGCACCTTATATCTCAATAAAATTGTGATATTTAAAACAAAACTGCTAATTTTTTTGGGGGGACTTCTGGTGTGGCACTGTAGAATCAGTACCAGATTGCAAACCACCAGGTCAGCAGTTCAAATCCAACAGCTGTTTCTCCAGAACCCTGTACAGGGTCACTATGTACTGACTCGACAGTACTAACAATTCTCACATTGGGCATTTAGATTTAACTGGACATCCTGTATTTTATCTGACAACCCAACTAAGGCATAGGTTCTTCTAGTGTCCCCGTGTCACAGATGGGGAAATTGAGGCTCAGCCTGGCAACATAGATGGGAAGTGCATGAAGGGTGTGGAATGAAGGCAGGCAGTCTTCTTCACCAGAAGGGGTGGTATCTCTGGGAAGACAAAACTTGGCCTGGAGAAGGAGTCATGTTGGCTGGTCATAGGTCCCAGGACTCCTCCACTCTCCAGTTACAGAATGGGGAGTGGTCTCTGAACAACTCCCCAGGCTTCTCCATCCTCCCCTCTTGCTTCTATGGGCTTGGCCTTTTCCCTCTGACATAGTGCCGGGATCTGGTCAGATGTTACCATAGACAGCCGTCTGGGCCTGCGGTCGTTGGGTTATTGCTCTTAAGGACCTTGCCATAAAACACTGCAGCTGCTCCCGCCTGGAGAAGGCGGGTCTCGGGGCACTGCGCTCGGGAGGACAGGGGGTCTACACCTCCCTGGTGCTCCAGCCCTATGACCCAGTACGTGTGAGCACTAGCTAGCTGCCCCTTGAATCTTGTTAAGTGTCTGAAGTTACTATAGCTCAGTCTAACACAGTGCCTGGTGCGCAAACCAAAACCAGCCACGGAACCAACCCTCACTCAAGGCACCTCCCCACGGGTCAGAACTGTTCTCCACACGGTTCCCTTGATGGCTGGTTTGTTGGAAGCTACAGGTTGTTCTCAGGAGCCTCTCTGCACGGACTAGAAATGCGTCTTTCTGTTAGTATCAGAGCGTTTAACCATTTTCACTTCCCCTGGCATGTGAAACCGGAAACACTGCTGCCGGACGTTCTCCGGCAGCTCACAGCCATCCTATAGGACAGAGCAGAACTGCCTCCATAGGGTTTCTAAGGCTGTAAATCTTTATGGAAGCAGACTGCCTCATCTTTCTCCCGCTCAGCAGCTGGGAGAAACCACTGACTTTTTAGTTAGCAGCCCAAAGCTTAATCCTTTGTGCCTTAACCTACTGGTACCCAGTAGATGCTTCATCTTGGAACTGAAAGGTTGCTATAAAATTTCTGGATATTTTGTGACCCTCATTTAGCAAAGATGACCTCTGAGGTCCAGAGGCAACCTATTTCAGGTGATACAGAAAGTGGCTGAGGCAAGTCTAGAACTTTCCAGAGTCATCTTGCTCCAGGTTGAATGAAGCAGCAGTCAGTCCCAGGGCTCTGATCTTTTTCCAGGTTCTGGTTCAGAACCAGGTGTCCCCTCTAGCACCCGACCCGTCTGTATCCCCTTCTCCCACAGCCCCCTAGCATGGGAGCTGGACCTGGGTCCCTGGAGCTTGAAGGGGAGACCTCCTGATAGTCGTCTCACCGCCAGGGGGCAGCAGGGGCTTGGCTGCCAGTCCTGGGGGCCTTTCAGACTGGAGTAGGGCCCCCAGAGAAGGGAGCTGGCACTGGGGAGCCCTGAACATGATGGGAGAGGTTCTGTGCAGGGTCTCCCCCGCAGCACGCTCTGGACACTTCCCCTGAGCTAGCTTGGGGAGCGAGGAGGGACCCACAGGATTGTTTTTTCACTAAACTTTTTTCATTAGACTTTTTCTTTTTTTTAAAGAGCAGTTTTCAAGTTTACAAAAAATTGTGTGAAACAAGAACTTTCACATAGGCTGCCCCTCTCCCTGAAAATATCTTATCTCCTATGCGTAACATAGTTTCTTCTATAATGAACATTTTACATTCCTGTGCTACATTTGTTTCATTTGAAGGACCAATATTGATACATTATTAGAGAGGAAAGCCCATAGTTCCCATCAAAAGTCACTCTGTATTGGCCACTCCCACCAGTTTTGACAAACGCAGAACATCATGTATCCACCATTACTGGGTCAGACAGACTAGTTTCAGTGCCCTGAACTGACCCCGTGCTTTACCTGTTCATCCTCCTGAACCCTTGGTAACCACAGATCTCTATGTTTTTAGAGATAGAATGACAAAACAAAAAATGCATTGCTCTTCAGTCCATGCTGACTCCATATATCTTCTCAGCGCTAATCTTTATGAAAGTAGATTGCCAGCCCTTTCTTCCAATGCTCCAAGGGTGGACACGAACCTTTTGATTTGCAGCTGAGCATATTAACTACTGGCACCACCCATGTCTCCTTGAGTCTACCTTTTCTAGAGTATTTTGGGGTCACTTTCAAAGAAATTAATGAAATCTTCTGTTTCTCGTCTACTGATAGCCCTGTTCTACTGTAACAGCCCCTTCATGGTAGGGGTGCTGCCTCTGGTTTTGGGGGGTAGTTCTTACTGAGTAGCACTTTAACTTCCCAGGAGAGGGACATTGGGGGTCTTTGGAGTGGGAAGAGGAGGGGTCGCCAGGGTGGGAGTCAACTCAGGGGCAGGCAGGAGAAGGGAGAGAAAGAGGTCGAGGCCCAAGACATGAAATGTTCATAAACGTAGGCCCAGTGCTTGCAAAGTAGGACAAAGCCATTAGCACTCATTAAAATTTAATACCTGGCGGTGCACGGCAGGGCCGTGGACAGTGCTTTAATTTGATGGGTGTAGAGGGAGAATTTTGAAATCACCGTGGGAGCTGGGGACTCGCTGCGATCATGTTCACACGAAGAGATGGGGAGTCTCTGAGCTGTGTGCTGCTCCCTAGGGCAGCAGGGGTGGGGGTCCACACCCTGGACCCTCCCCTGAGCCCACTCTTCTTGAACATCAAACCCTCCTCCTTTGCAATGTTTCTCCCCAGGTCCTGGGCCCTGTGAGAGGGGCAGCAAGCCCAAGGAAGGTCCCATCAGCTCTTTCCTACCTCCCCTCAGATTTCTCCTGTCCTCCCTTCCTGCTCCCCTGCCTCTGGATGCAGACCTTTCCTGGGTGCTTGAGTACCCTCTGCACGGGACTGCCATCTCCACACCATTTCCCAACTCTGGGTGGGAGCACTTTGGGGCTCAGGGGAGGGCAGGCTGGAGGCAAGCTGGAAAGGCTTCCTGGAGGAGGAGGCATTGGAGTTGGGAGTGGAAGACACATGTGGAACTCAGACCAGCACAGGACCACCAGGGGAAGACCACCAGCCTGTGGGAAGGGGGGGCTTGGTCTGTGGAATGGAGAGGTTGGCAGTCACAGCAAGTGGAAGATGAGACCGGAAGGAGGATCTGGGCATACGGGAACAGAACTTGAATCCCAGTGTCTGTGAGGATGGAGTGGGAAGTAAGATCCTCCCCAGGCCCAGGAGATCCCAAATCTCTACAGTCAGTGGGGCATTGACAACCGCTGCGGAGCTTGTTAAACAGGCAGGAAAGAAAGGTTAGGAGACCTGGAATGCAGCCTCCTGCCGAGCCGAGACCTGGGGAGCCCCATACTAGACCCCAGGCTAGAGGGCCACAATTTCTCACAGCCAGCCACGGTGGGAGGAGGGCTCTTGGCTCCCAGAGTCCTTGAGCTTCAAGATGCGTTCCCCCTTGCTCCTGACTTTCTGCCTCCTGACCTCCATGTTCACTCCTGGCCACAGTTCATGTGACATGCTCAGGGTCCCAGGGGAAGAAGGGGGAAGATAAAGGGCCGCCTCCATGCCAGGCTGGCGCCGGGAGACTGGGGGTAGCATGTCTTTCTAAGAGAGACAGGAAGTGTTGGGCCACAGGTCCTGGGCAGACAGGCCCCAGCATGAGTCTCAGAGCAGAACAGATTCCCTGCCTCCAACCATGGGCTCACCCCCAGCTTCATGTGGGAGGAGCTGTGGGGTGCCCCAACCTACTGCCCCTGCCCTGTGGTTTGTAGAGAACTGCCCACAGCCCGGCAGCAGCCAAGGACAGCTCTGGCCACGTGGCCACCTCCTCTCTGAGATGGGAAAGGGGACCATGCTCTCCCTAGCAGCCCTAGTGACCATCCATGTGGCCAAACTGCATGGAGCCCCTCAGAGCCCCCCCACACACACACACCCATGTGGACTTGAATGGTGAGGGGGGGGGCATCAGGGAGCTATGTCTGGGATGCTTTAGCCCTGGGAAGCCCGGCCATGGTTGCCAGCTGGGGTCCGTCCATTTTCTGTCTGTGTGAAAGATGGGGGTCTCTTCTTCTGGAAGCATGTGACCCCAAAGGGCTTGGGAATGTCAGACAGGGGAGAGGGCCCATGGAAGGGGCTAGAGAGAAAGAAAGACACCCAGAGAGAGATAGTATAGAGGGAGAGACAGAGACTGAAACAGAGAGGTTAGAAGGAGAGAGAGCAACAGAATTAGGACAGGGAGAAGTAATACAGGATGGAGCCGACAGGGCACGGGGGAGAGAGGTGGGGTGGATGGAAAGACAGACACTGAAAAGAAACAGTAGAGCTAGCCATCAGAGTGGGGGTGGGTGGAAAGGAAGGCATGGGCACCCCAATTTCTCCCTGCCCTCTGTCCCTTGTGTCCCCTGTGAAGTCTTGAGGAGCAGTAAGAGAAGGGGGAGGCTTCATGTCCTTTTCACTGTGTCGGGCTCATATACCTTCTCACAGTCCCGCGGCCAAGCAGAGGGGTTCCTTTCTCTCCCCCAGATGGAGAGTAAGCAGCTGTTGAGAGAGGCCGAGTGCTGGGCCCAGGGCTGCCCAGCAGGGCTTGCTGACCGAGATGCCACTACAGAGCCCGGCCGTGCACACACACAGATGAGCACTATAGTACAGTTCCTGCAGGCGTGAGTGTGTCCTCTGGCACCGTCCAGAATTGTCACTCCTGAGTCCATGAGGTTCCAAAGTCACCCTTGGCCCCAAGGTTCCCTGAAGCATCCTCAGAGCCATCGCCTGCCTCCCGGGCAGTCACCTGGTCCCTTGAAGGACAAGCCGGGCTCACACCTTGATCAGCTTTGTACTTTATCTCTGGGAACCTGCTGGCCTCTGGGACCCGCATAGGAAGAGGCCCTCAGGAGCCTCCAGAGCAGGGCCCGTCTGACCCAGAGTCCCCAGAATTCACCTTGAGCCGGGAGAGGCTAACTGCCCTTCCAAGTCCTCTGCTTCGATCATGAGGGGGACTTGGCTGTGCTGCGATTTCAAACCTTCTGGGAGACTCTGTGTGCGTACACAGAGGACCCAGGTGCACACCTCAGCTTTCTGGAGTGAGTGACTGGGGCCAAGCCCCCTGGGTCAGATCCACTTGCTAACGTGCATCCCTGACAAAAGGTGATGCCTCCCTGTGCTTCAGTCTACCCATCTGCATAGTGGGCTGAGGACAACACCCCTCCCCCACGTGGTATGGGGGTTTGACGAGTGAATATGTGGGAGTCACTGAGGCCCTTGCAGGGTAAGAGGACCATCCTTTGTAGGTGGGGACACAGGTGCAGAGCTCGCCAATGTTGCTAGTAAGGGGGTGGAGGTACAGTGCTGTTTGGGCCTGGCACCTGGGTCTGGTCTGTGTTCCAGATCAGAGAGAAAGGCCGTCCAGGTGACAGTACAGCCACCCAGCCCCGTCCCATGTGCTTGGTGGTACAGTGCTCTGGTTCCAGTCCTCTTAGACAAATCACTGTCCAGCCTCAGGCCTGTTTCCGGTTTTGAACCAGGGCACAGGCTCCAATCCAGGGCCTGATTTCAGAATCCCATAATGCTGGGGTCTGGCTGCACAGACTGGAGGCCAGGTCCTGGGGCTACTGGAGATCATCCCAGCCCTCACCCAGTGCTGCTCTGCTCCGGGGAGTAGGGGTGGGTGCATGTTTATATATATCCGCACATGTGTGTGTGGTGAGTGTCCTGTGTGCATGTATGTGTGGTATGTGCGTACATGTGTGCACATTGGTATGGCATGTTTGTGTGCATGTGTGGGTTCTGTATCACATGTGCCCATGGTGAGTAGGCTGTGCTCATTCATGTGTGTACTATATGGTGTGTTTGCTTGTATGTGTGGTATCTATACATGTGTGTACATGCATGTGTGGTGAATGTCCTGTGCTCATTCATGTGTATGTGTGTGTTGTGTGGTGTATGCCCATGTGTGTGTTGATATGAATGTGTGCGTGTGTGTGTTGTACTATGTTCGTGTATATGTGTGTACTATACATTCATACTACTGCATGATGCTGTAGGATAAGCACTGGAATGCTAACCACTGTATCACTCCCACCAGCTGTTCCTCAGAAACCCAATACAGGGTGGCTGTGAGTCAGAATCTACTCCACAGCACTTAACAACAACAACATATACATATTCAGAGTTGTATACACAGCAGCTCCTGATGCGTGTCCCCCGCTGCCTCTGAGGCTCTGAGGGCCCCCAGCTCTGCACCTCTTTGGTGCCCTCTGGAGCAAAGTCCCATGCCTTCCAGAAGGTGTGACCGGGGCTGAGGACCTTTTTACTGTGAGATTTTACCATGAAACTTTTCACATGTTCTGAAAAGCCTAGAGTAATAGCATGGCTCCTCATACCCACTCAGCTTCAGGACAGAAGTGTTGCCATAGGCTGTGTCTGCCCCAATTTGTGTCCGTCAGCTCCCCATCCCTGTGGGCTCTTCAAAGCCCCTGCACAGCCCTGCGTGAGCCACGCCAGTTTCCCCAACTCTTGACCCAAGTTCCTTACTGTAAAGTAAACTGTGTATTTGCATGTATGTGTGGTGTCTGTTTACATGTGTGCACATGCATACAGTGGTGTACGTGTGTGGGGAATATCCTATTCTCACTCAGGTGTGTGTGTGTACTGTGTGGTATGGTTGTGTGTGTCTGTGGTATCTGCATACACATGTGCACATGTGTGTGTGTGTGTGATATATGGTGTGTTTGCATGTATGTGTGGTGTCTATATACCCACATATACTTGTGTGTGGTGAGTGTCCTGTGCTCCAACACCAAGCTCCACCGAGTCAGCACATCACTACCAAGCACCCACTGGATACCAAGCCATACTCTGGGCTTGGGGGGTGCAGTCGTGAGCAAAACCAACAGACCCTCCTAGCTTTCCAGGGCCCCCTGTCCTGGGCTCAGGGGAGGAGCAAAACTCCTAGGAGAGCTAGCTCCTCCAGGAAGTAAGTGCTCTGCATGCTGGCTGCTACTGGGACTGTTGTTGAAATGCTGTTGCTATCATTGCACACACACACCCTGCTAGCTGGCTGGCTGAGAGGCAGGGTTGTGTCCCAGCGCCCGCCCTGCTGCCTGGGTGCAGGTGTGGGGGCGTGTACCTGTGTGAGCATGAACTACACTGTTGCAGGCAGCAGCCCCTGAGCAGGCCCCGAGCAAACACGGGATGTTCCCTGCAGGGACCTTACCTCATGGTCACACTGAGAGCGATCGCCTGTTAACAACCTCGTCCTCAGAACCAAGCCGGCACCTTCAATAATTAATGGTGATTCTTCGAAAGGCAAGAGAAAAAATGGAATTATCCAACAAAGGTTCTGGCAGCCCTCCCCTCTACTGAGCTTTCTAGATGAGCGCAACATGTATGTGAGTGTGTGTGAGTGAGTGTGCGCTATGTGTACCTGGTATCTAGTATATTTCTGTGTGTGTGATTGTATATGTCTGTGAATGCATGTGTCTATTGTGTATGCGATTGTGTGATTACATTTCTGACTGTGTGTCAGACTCTGTGTGTGATTGTGTATGTCTGTGAATGCGTGTGTCTTTATTGTGTATGTGATCGTGTGGTTATGTTTGTGACTGTGTGTCAGGCTGTGTGTGTGATTGTGTATGTCTGTGATAGAGTGTTGTGTGCATTTTTGTTGAGTGTGTGGTTGTATATATCTAATTGAGTATGTCAGTCTGTATGTTATGTGTGTTTGGTTGTGTGTGTCTGTGTCTATGTGATATCCTGTTCAATGAACACAATCCAGCACCAAGCTCCACTGTGTAAGCACATCACTACCAAGCACCTACTGGGTGCCAAGCCGTACCCCGGGATTGCGGGATGCAGCCGTGAGCAAAACCAACGTATGTATGTGTGATTGTGTACATCATGTTGTGTATGTGGTTGTGTCTGACTTTGTGTTTGGTTGTGTCTGTGACTGTGGTTGTGTGTGGTTGTGTATGTGACTGTGTGGTTGTATTTTTGTTCTATGTGTGGTTGTGTGTGTCTATGTGTGGTTGTATATATCTGTTACTGTGTATGTGTGTGTATTTTTGTTGTGTGTGGCTGTGTGTGTGTGATTGTGTGTATTTTTGTTGTGTGTGATTGTGTGGTTGTGTATGTGTGATTGTGTGGTTGTGTATGTCTGTGACGGTGTGATTATGTGTATTTTGGGGGGGTGGTTGTGTATGTCTGTGATTGTGTGTATTTTTGGTGTGTGTGGTTGTGTATGTGTGATTGTGTGGTTGTGTATGTCTGTGACGGTGTGATTATGTGTATTTTGGGGGGGTGGTTGTGTATGTCTGTGATTGTGTGTATTTTTGGTGTGTGTGTGTCTCTGACTATGTGTATGTTTGCACTTGGAGGGGTATTGCAGAGATCTGGCCTGACTGTGGAGATAACAGTTTGCAGGAGGAGGTGGCTGGCCCAGTGAGGGCACCGATCCAGGCCCCCCACCACCACCACCACCAGGCTCTCCCTGCCAGGTCAGCTGTGATGCTCCTGACACTAGCCCTCTGCCTTTCAGAGGGGCAGCGGGCAGTAGCATGGGAGGGGTGGGCTCCACCTTGGGCAAGAGAGGGAACCGCAGCCCGCATGCATTATTCAGTGGCTCCTGATCTCACTTTATTCTCCCTGATACTTTTACAACCTGTCAGTAAATAAAAAGATTCTACGTTATTTATAGAAATGGAGCAGAATTGGCCAGGAGGATTTAGTATTTTCTATTATTAGGGAGTGCACGGGACCATCTGAAGGGGAGGGAGGGAGTGGCTGCTACCGCTGCCCAAGGGCAGCTGGGGACTTTGGTTTGGTTGGTGACCTCAAGGAAGGCCCAGATGGCTTCTTCAGGGAGCCCTTAAGTCAGGGGCCTGGGGCCCCCGCTGGCCCAGAGATGTGCATGGTCTTGGTGGAGATGCCAGCCTGGAAGGCAGGTCTCGCTGCTGACACATGACCTTTATCAAGGGCCGGTGGCTGAGGTGACCATGATGCTCTTGGTGTTGCAGGTAGTAAAGACCACCAGTCAGGAGGTGTGAAAGTGCGGGTACCCTCACAAGACTGTGTGCTGAGCTGGGCAGCATGTATAAGGGTCCTAGTGGTGACCTCCAGGGGTGCAGGGCTCCTGGGTGGTGAGATCGCTTGGCTGCTAGCCCAAAGATTGGAGATTCAAGTCCACCCAGTGGTATCTAGGAAGAAAACTCTAGCAATTTACTATCCAAAAAAAACAGCCACTGAAAACCCTGTGGGTCACAGGTCCACTCGGACACACGTGGTGGCCCGCCTCCCAATCCTCTCACAGCAAACAGGGTAGCCTGGTTTTGTGCACCATCGGAAGGCCCTTTGGGTTGGCATTCGCAGGGTCAGAACAGGGTCCCAAACTGGACTTGAAACGAAGCTGCAGGTTGCCCATCACATGAGCACCCTGGCCCAGACCACACCTGCCCTGCTTGGCGTCCTTTACCTGGGACATCATGTCCCTGGAGAGCCCTCAACCCCTATATCAGGGCCCAGCTCCTCAGAGCAGGTAGCTTGCAGTATTGAGGTGAACTGGGGAGGGAGGAGCTGAGAGCCACGGTTTTCAACACGGTGACCCCAGTTCTCTAGGAGCATCTTTAGGGTTTGTGTTTCCCACCTTTACGGCAGCCCAGGTATAATTAGTGTGAGCATATTCTGGTTACCAGCGGCCATCCTTTCCCCAAGTCCTTTCAGGGACGTTTGGGCCTACTCATGTGGAGTTTCCCTGAACTGAGTGGGGGACACGACCATTTTCTCACAAGCCCCCACCTCCCAAGTGGAGGAACATTGGCTCAGGGAAGGTGAGAATCCATGCTGCCCTCATCCTTCCTGGAACGGGAGGGGGTCCTACTGAAAAGGGGGCCAGGTGTTGGTGGGAGCATGGATGCAGTGAGAGGGTCTCTAAGGCTAAAGGGGAGTGAACTTGGTAGCTCAGGATATAACTTCCCAGAGTGTGTGCCCTTGGACATGTACTGCCGAGTGTGTTCATCTCCTCAGACTTAGTGGCTTCAGACAAGGTTTAAGACTGCAGTTTCTGAGAGCCAGGAGTCGGTGTGACCTGGCTGAGTTTCAGAAAGAATGTCGCTCAGGGTCAGCATATTCCAAAGGCTCAAGCCCATTCATGCGGTTGTGGCGGGACGGTTTCTTATATGCTGTCGTGTCAGACTGAGGCCTTCATTCCTGATGGGCTGTTGGCAGGGGCCACCCTCAGTTCCAGCCTCATGGTGCCTTCCTGTGCAGGATTCCCCCACATAGAACCTCATCAGAGGAGAAAGGGCACCCAGGACAGACACACATCACAGCTCTGTCACCACATCTCAGGGCTGACAGTCACCACCTGTGTCCTGGGTGTCTCCTGTGGTCAGACTCCACTTACTACAAATCACAAAGTCAGAGACCAGCTATCGGGACTTTGAAGATGTCATTCAAGAGCATTCAGGCCCAAGCAGCACGAGGCTGTAGCAACAAAGTATCACAGTACTGGCCATGTGTTGGTGCCTTAAAACAACAGGCATTTATCCTCTCCACGGCCCTGGAGGCCAGAGTCCAAAATCAAGGTATTAATCGGCCATTCCAGCCGCAGCCCCAGGAGGAGCCATTTCCCTCCGTCTCCTGGCTGCTGATGGCTGCAGACATTCCTCGGCTTGTGGCCTGATCACTGTAGTCTTTGCCTGTGGTCACATGACCTTCTCACCATGTGCCTCTCTTAGAGGGACACATATGATTGCATTTGAAGGCCTGGTTTAAAGCTGCAAAGTCTGTGGTTCAAACCCTCCAGTTGCTCCTCAGCAGCCCCATACAGGGTTGGAACCAACTCGACAGCACTTAACATAAACAACCTCTGTAGTTCTGAGGTGGACTCTGTAGGATAAGACTGGAGTCCTGGTGTGGACTTGGTAGAATAAACACTGGACTGCTAACCACAAGGTCGTCAGTTCAAACCCACCAGCCGCTCCTCAGAAGCCCTAGACAGGGTCGCTATGAGTCAGAACCAGCTGACAGCACTTAACAACCTGATTGCATTTTGGGGCCTCTAGAAGGACCTCTGGTAGCGTAGTGGTTACGGATCGGGCTGTGAACCTCAAGGTCAGCAGTTCGAAACTACCAGCTGTTCCATGGGAGAAAGATGAGGCGTTCTGCTCCCATAAAGATTTTATAGCCTCGGAAACCTTGTACAGGGTCGCTATGAGTCAGAACTGACTCCACAGCACATAACAACAACAACAGATGACCCAAGGTGAACTCCCATCTCAATCAAGAGCCTCCGTTTAAGCACATCTACAGCGGTTTCTTTTAAGGAGCTCTGGTAGCGTAGTGGTTATGAATCGGGCTGTGAACCTCAGGGTCAGCAATTCAAAACTACCAGCTGTTCCGCAGGAGAGGGATGAGGCTTTCAGCTCCCATAAAGATTTGCAGCCTCGGAAACCCTGTATAGTGTCACTAAGAGTCAGAACCAACTCCACAGCACATAACGACAACAGTTTCATTTTCTTTTGCCATAGAAGGTGGCGCTCACGGGTTCCTGTGGTTAGGACGAGGATGTCTCTGGGGAGTGTTTCCCAGCCAGCCATAGGCCTTGGCACACCTCTGAAGCCAGCCCTGGTGGCTGCTATTACAGGTTATGTAGCTAAACCCTTCCCATACTTGGTTGTGTGTGTTTACAGAGTCAGCATTCTGCTAACTGTGGTGGTTGTGGTGCCCCCCTAACAGCCTCCCTGGAGCCCTGAACACAGACACAGTGAGCACCCACTGTAAGCACCCGCTGCTAGGAAGGTGGTGCCGATAGACTTGTGCAATGCACGGTTGCCACAAACCTTCAATTTGTAAAAAAACAACATCACAAAAACCCACAGCATCTGCGGAGTGTACTAAAGTAAAGCACACTAAAATGAGAGGTGTCTGTGTTTTGTAAGACGAGGGTAGATGCACATAGACCATTGTCCTAACAGGTCGTTAAGTATTGTCAAGTCAATTCTGACTCATAGCACCCCTGTATAAAGTTCCCAAAGGAGCTCTGTAGCGTAGTGGTTACGAATTGGGCTGCAAACCACAAGGTCAGCAGTTCAAAACTACCAGCTGCTCTGTAGGAGAAAGATGAGGCGTGCTGCTCCTGTAAAGATTTACAGCCTCGGAAACCCTGTTCAGGGTCACTATGGGTCAGAACCAACTCAACAGCACTTAACAACAACAACATAAGGTTCCCAAAGAGTGGCTGGTGAGTTTGTTACCTTATTCCTCTGGTTGGTATAGCAATGTGCCACCCGCTGGGTGGCTTACAAGGACAGAAGTTTATTCTGTTTCAGCGCTGTAGGGGCCAGGTCTGAAATGGGGATATCAGCAGGGCCATACCTTCTCGAAAGGCTCTAGCATAGGGCTGGTGGTGGTGGTGGTTCTGTGCCATGGAGTCAGTTCCGACTCATAGTGACCCTGTACAGGATTTCCGAGGCTGTCAATCTTTATGGGAACAGAATGCCTCATCTTTCTATCACGAGACAACTGGCAGTTTCGAACTACTGACCTTGATGTTAGCAGTCCAACTCATAAGGGAACCTTTTTTTCTGCTAAAATTTATAACATCATTCATGGGCCACACAAAATTATCAACTTAAAAATTAGCCTGGTGTATTTGGTCAGGCATTTAACTCACCCCTAATGTGATGGCTGGAGTCCTGGTGTGGTGCTGTGGGTTAATGCGCTGGACTGCAAAATTGGTTTGAACCGCAAGGTCAGTGGTTCAAGCTCACCAGCCGCTCCTCAGAAACCCTATACAGGGTCCTTATGGGTCAGAACCGACTCGACGGCACCTAACAACAATAAATGTGATGACTGGAACTGTGGTTACCTTGGCTGCCTGTCTTCTCTGCCGCATCCTATTGGCCCGCAGTCCCCCCACCCCCCAGCTCTTCCCTTGTCTTGTGTTTTCCCTCTTGTCTGTCTGCCTCTTGTAAGGACAACCCACTCCACTATGACCTCATGCTAATGGATAACATCTGTATGACCCCATTTCCAAACGAGGTCATGTTCACAGGTACCAGGGTCTAGATTTCAACCTTTCTTTTGGGGGAACACAATTCACTTCATTCAAAACCAAACGCAACTGCCATCTAGTCGATTTTGACTCATAGCGACCCTGTATAGGGTTTCTGAGGCTATAAACCCTGTTAAGTGCCATTGCGTCAGTTCCAACTCGTAGGGACCCAGTGTAGGGTTTCCAAGGATCAGCTGGTGAGTTTGAACCACCTACCTTGCGATCCAGTGCTGACCCTACAGCACCCCACCATTTCACTCCATTGTTGCTGTTGATAAGCATCTCTGTAGCAACTTCCAAAACAGAAATTCAGAAAGGATGTGATGAAAGTTAAAATTCACAGACCTAATCAACTGACTCCCTGAGCCCCAGGGGAGGGTGTGAATGGTTTGTCTACTCCCTGGGCCCACAACCCCACTTATGGGGTAAGGGACCAAAGTAGATGCAGGGCAGCAAGGGGGACATTCATGGGATGAGTTGACATTTTCAAGAAAACCAGCATTTCAGGAACCAGGTTAACTGCCGTGACAGCTATGGTCCACGTTTGCTACCCGCAATGTGAGTTGTACATTTCCATCAATGACTCCAGACTCCACACGGGTACACCCAGGAAACCGTGCCTAACTATACTGCACAACATACATCGATTTCTGTGTTTTCTAGTCTGTCTCCTGCTGTTGTAAGAAGATGTTTTCCATGACCCACAACATGAGGCCACTATCTCTTAGCGGGGCAGACCTCCTATTTCTTTCTGTGTCTGTGTGCCCTCCTCAACTGCTGGGTCTCCCCCCCCCCCCCAGGGCATAGAACATAGGCCCTGGAACATTGGGATAACATGGAGTATACTGATGAAGGAGTGAACGAACACATGAATGAATGAGCAATGATGTAACAACCCCGCCACCAGCAGGTTCCAGGTGTCCAATCATCTGGAGGCAGACCAAACTCACTCTCCAGGCCTCACCCAGACCCCTTGACCTTGCTCCCACTCACCCCCTAGGCCATTCGCCTGCCAAGGCAACATCCAACATCCGCCTCCTTGTCTCGGTTTCCCTGGCAGCCTGAGACCTGAGCAAAGCTTTCTACAACAGCCGGCCTCTGTTGGCCCTAGTAATTGGCATCTGCTCTGCTCAGGAAAAGATTCATGCCCGCTGTGGTTGACGGAACCGCTGTGCAGGCGGCGAGGGTGGGGGGACGAAGACTCCGCGGGCCTCCCGCCGGAACGGCTTGTTCCCCTTGTCCTGAAGGTGCTTGCTACCCACCCGACAGTGACAGTTTTATTGGCAGGCGGACCTGCTAGAAGGATTGTCGGCTATTTACAGTGTTGAGGCCGCGGCTTTGCGCCGAGACAGTTAACATAAATTCACATGATGGATTCCTTATCACTTCATTGAACTTGTGTTGGACCCATCGAAGGCCAGGCAGTAACACAGTGTTTCCTGGGTTTGCACAGCCCTGAGATACATTAAATACTCCTTATTTATGGCTCGCCAGCGCGGCACTGTGGGCAGCAGAATGCAGCTTTTGCAACTATCGTCTAATTTTATGATGAGCATTAAAGCTGGGCCTATAATTTGCACCTTTTTATTCATTAGGCAGTGGTGCAGCCATAAGTCAAAAAGGCCCAGGGATTTAGATGCAGATCCAGAAGATAAACTATTGACAAGCCAGATGTATTTTTACATTAGAGCGCCTTTACAATAGTTTATGTTGAGAGTGGAATATAAATTGCGTTATTAAATATGAACCACTCTCCGAACTGGGGCCTCGCCAGTGAGCTGAAGCGGGGAGGCGGCTGAGAGCCAGAGCAGAGAGGGCCCTCCGAAATTCTCAAGGTTGAAAGTAGGATTCTGCACCGGGAGGTTTTCTCTGTTCGGGAGCCCCAAGTGGACAAGCAAGGAATGGAGGGGCGCAGTGAGCTCAGACTGCCCTTACCTCAGAGCCTGTGTGGACGCTTCGGAGACACCTGGCCTTTGGGCTGGGCTTCTAGTCCAGTCCTTTCACAAGGAGGTTGTGGTCAGCTATCAAGTCTGGGAGACCCAGGCCACTTGCTCTTGGGAGGGACCCAGGTTCAGGGGACGGAGTCCTTGTATACTCTAGGACCCATGACTACTTAACCCTGGTTCCTTGGACTTGGGCTGACTTGGAGATCCAAAGACTCATAGAATCCAGGTGTCTCCCCCTCAGCTCTGCTGCCACCTGGGACCAGATGACCCTTCATGGTGAGGACTCCCTGAACATTGTAGGATAGTAGCAGGATTCCTGGCCTCCACCCTCTAGATGCCAGGACCACCATATTCGCTTGTACCCAAGCTGTGACAACCAAAAATGTCTTCACATTGCCAAGTGTCTCAGCATAGGCCGAGGGGCCCCTCAGGCCCTCTGGAGAGCCACTGCCACGGGCCTCATCCCCTTCTCGCTTGGCCCCGTCTGCTTGGTGATGTTCCGTTTTACCCACTTGAGAGACAGTACTGTCCAGTGGCAAGATGGCTAGCTTTGGAGCAGTGCTGGGGCAGGTCATGAACCGCCTTGTGCGGTAGTTTCCTGCTCTGGAAGCCGGGAGGTAGGAAGCCCTTAGAATCGAACCGGCGCATAATGACCGCCCAGAAGAAACCTGCGAGGGACTGCAATCATCTGTGTATTTGCTGCCACAGACCCAAGGGTTAAAAACAACAGAATTAACTCCCTCCCGGTTCTGCAGACCAGGGTCTGAATCGAGGTCCTGGCAAGACTGTTCCTCCTCTGAAGGCTCCAAGCGAGGATCCTTCTGGTCTCTTCCAGTTTCTGGTGGTTGTGGCTGCATCCCTCAGACTCTACTTCTGTCTTCTCTTGTTCTGTCTTCTGTGTGTCTCTGGTAAGGACACATTTCATTGGATTCAGGGCCAACCAGATAGTCCAGGATGACCTCATCTCAAGATCCTTAACTTACTGACATCTGCAAAGAGCCTTCTGTCCAAAAGGTCACATTCAAATGCCTGGGGCTAAAGGTCATATTCAAAATCCCAGGAGGTAAAGGGCACATTCATGATTCCAGAGAGTAGGGCATGGACCGATCTTTTGGGAATCACCATGCAAGCTCCTACACTACTATGCTCTGCTTGTGCACGGAGAATCCTGAGTACATTACTCAAGAACTGGCTTCAGTCCTGATCCACCATATCCATGTCGCCTCCTCCTGCTCCCACCTGGGGGCCTTGATTCTAAGGGAGCACAGACAGCCTGGCCTGAGTGGGCTTCGTATGGGACCCCCGCTGGCATTTCTTGAGTTCCTGCTCCTGGATATCCTTCCTGCATGACCCATGTCCAGAAGAGCAAACAGAGGGCCTAGTGTCCACTCACTGCGAGTTCTCCGGTGGAAGTCAGATCACAGCCAGGGAATTACTGTACCACTCTTGCCACAAACTAGGACATTTGTTCCCTCCCGGTTACATGTGAGTCACTGACCTGGGCCCAGAGGTGGGCATGAGAGACTTGTGGCCCTTGTTTGACTGAGAAGAAAAAGAAAAGTAGGCCTCAAGACTCATATTCACAATTAATAATCAACAAGAGAAAGCTACAACAGGCCTGATGTTATTTGATCCTAAAAATCCATTTTCTTTTAATGCTTCTGCTTTCTGGATAGTAGCTTTGGCGTGACCTTTGTCTTATCTACCCTGAAGAAAGAATTGAATTTCAGAGGCTGAAGGAGATAGCAAGTGGTTGACCCCAGAGAGGAGGAGGCTAGAGAAAGGAAGGGGATGTTGTTCCATTTTGGGGGGAACCCTTCCTCGGCCAGCAGACGCTATGCCACACCAGGATCCCTGGCCACAGGAGATGACCTATGAGGGACAAGGTTCTCAGACCCTGGGGGCTGTGTTCGAAGGACAAAGAAGCCAGTATTAAGTGAGAGGAAAGCTAGAGGAGGCTCGAGGGAACTGGGCAGAGAGGTAGTGTGGCAGATCACAGGACCTGGGACCTTTGGAACATGTGACATTGATGCTGAAGAAAATGGGGAGCTAGTGGGTGCCTCTGCCTACTCTGTGGAGACAAGGACAGCAGCGGAGGGCCATTTGGAGACAGTTCAGTAATCAAGGAGGGAGATGATGGTTTCTTGGACAGACAGTAACTTTGGAAGGATGGATTGGATTCAGGGTGCATTTTGGACATGGAGCTATCAGGATTGGTTGGTGGCTTGGAAATGGAATTTGAGAGAAAGAGGACTCGCAGACACCTTCACGTTTTTTGACTTGAGCACCAGGGAAGATGGAATTTCCAGGAGCAGGTTGGCAGAATGGGGAAAAGACCAGGATCCATCTTAGCCTCTGTTCAGTGATATGAGACACCCAAGTAGAGATGCCATTGGCAGTCTGGAGCTGGGCATGTGGGTATCCTTGGCACACAGGCGGTGTATGAAGCCAAGAGGCTGGAGGAGACGTTTTGAGAGTGAGTCGAGTTAGGAGAGTCTGAGCTCTCAGCCATGGTGTGGTCTCCAGAGGAACAGCAGTGAGGGTACAACAGGGCTTGCCCTGGTGGGTGTCATGTACCATAAAGGGCGCTAGAGAGCACAATGGAGACTTCATTTAGAGCACGCAGCCGCACTCAAGAAAGACTAGGTCCACTTTTCTTTTGCCTATTACGAGTCCTGGTGGTGCAGAGGTTAAAAGTGCTCTGCTGCTAACCAAAAGGTCAGCAGTTTGAGCCCACCAGCCATTCTGTGGGAGAAAGACGTGGCCGTCAGCTTCCATAAAGATTTACTGAGACTGAGAAACCCACTGGGACAGTCCTACCCCTCCCTACAGGGTTGTTAGGTACTGAAATTGACCAGAGGGCAGTGGATTGTCTCTGGCCTTTTGGGAAGTTCCTCTCGATCCTGACTCTCCTTGAAGTCACCTGGGGAACTCTAAAAACCCCTCTGATGGCCTGGCCCTCTGCCAAGGGTTTTTGAGAGCTTCCCAGCAGTTGTGGTGGGAGGCAGGACTGAGAACCTGCTCTGGGGTACTGGACTCGGCGGCCAGCCAGGCACTGTCTGGTTAGTCCTCCTGCTGATAGCCACCACAGGCTGGGTTAGGGGCTTGACTATCCTTGCTACATAAGGGTCGGGTTTGGGACTGGGCTGTTCTTGCTAGATAAAGACCCAGTTTGGGGCTAGGATACCGTCGCTACATCCAGGCAGGTCTGGTAGCTCCTTAGCAAACACTAAATCATGACCAGAAAAAGTTCAATAAATCCCATCTGGAGTCCGGAAGGGCTTCCTGGGGGTGGCAATGCTTGTGTGGTACTTTGAGGCAGAGGCAGAGAGCTCCAGGTGGAAAGCTGAGGGAAACATCCCAGGGAGAGGGGCTGTGTTTCCCTAGATCATTGAATAGGTCCTTCTCAGTTCAATCATGAACAAAACCAGGACAGACTTGACATTGTAAAATGCGGGTGAAACGGGCCAATAAGTGGAAGGAAAAAGTTGCAGGTTGATGTCCTGCTAGAAACTTATGCATGTTGCATAGCAACTGAGTGTCTTGATCAACAGAGTTGGAAACAATGGTGCCAGGCTCCAAGATGGTGGCCGACCGTACCACTCCGAATGCGTACCGCTCTCTGAAGTCCCAGAAATCCTCCTCCTTCCCTCACCATGCTGCTTCAGAGTCTCCCAGTCCAGGGCTTCCACTCAATTTCTTCCTCTTTTGAATTTCATTTCTCTTACTGTTCTGCTTTGCCCCAGTTTT
The DNA here is from genome assembly GCF_000296735.1 of Chrysochloris asiatica. Classification (NCBI taxonomy): domain Eukaryota; kingdom Metazoa; phylum Chordata; class Mammalia; order Afrosoricida; family Chrysochloridae; genus Chrysochloris; species Chrysochloris asiatica. Next base: position 3,842,952 of record NW_006408555.1, on the reverse strand, counting down.
TAAAATTCATGTCTATTCACATCTCACTTTGTCAGTCACAACTGAATCGCTTCAAACCAGTTCAAAGCCCAATTGTGGTTAAAGACTTGCAGAGTGGAGCTGCAGGGGTGTCAGGGGAGGCCTCCCTGCAGGGCTGGGGCCAGAGTCACTGAGCACAGCCGGGCCTGAGCATTCAAGGCCCGGGACACTAAGGTGGGTGGCCTCGACTGAGCCCTGAGTGTGTGCTGAACTCAGGGTTGTAGTGAATTAAATTGTAGACCCCCGAAACTCACCTCCACTAGGAACCTCAGGGTGTGGCCTTGTTTGGAATCCAGGTTTTGCAGGTATAATTTGTTAAGATCAGGTCTTATTTGCTTGTAAGTACCAGTCACTGGACTTAGGGCCCAGCAGGAGGCGTTTCTAGATTTGACCGTAGTTCTCTGGGAGACCCGCCGGCCCTCGTGTGGCCTCCATGGGGAGGGAAGGGTGTTTCCTTATAGTGAGTCAAGCTTTATCCCACCTGCTTCACTGGTGGGGGTGGGGGGTAGGTAAGCTTCCATCCTTAATATTTCCCTTTCAGAAGGGCCTCCTGGGGGCCCTGACTCTGGGTGCTTTTTCCTAAAACAGGAACCCTGGCAGCAATATTCTCGGGGCTTCCCTCTCACTCCCAGGTAAGCATCATCATTGTCTTCCTTGAGCCAACACCTCCAGGAGGTACCTTCCTGGTGTACTCAGGGGAAGGACAAAGACCTGACCCCCAATTTATAGAAGTAGTCCATCATAGAGACGTTGGACCTCGAAACCAGGCTGGATGCTGTTGACCCCCCAGGGGACATCTGAGGTCTCCTCAGCCCCCTCAGCCTGGCCCTCCTCCCCTGCTGTCGTGCCGCGAGGCAGCTTCTTCTAATGGGTTAAGTGACTTTGCTCCGTTTACATTATGGGCATGAATAAAGGATGAGTCGTGCTGAAGTTACTGTCAGGCTCCTCTGAGGTTCCAGGGAAGACTGACAGCAAGAAGCTCCTCAGGGAAGGAGCTGGGGGGTCTGGAGCCCCTCAGTGAGGGGTGCCTGATGGACGTGGGCAGCCTGCAGGCAGCCTGGAGCCGGGGTGGGGAGGCGTGTGAGGTGCCAAGACAAGCAGGGCAGAGGAGCATTGGGCGGGGAGTCCAGGCCCGGCTCTGCCCTTCACTGCACTTATTTATTGGAACCCTTGTAGTGCTGTGATTAAAGCGTTCTCCTGCTAACTGAAAGGTCAGTGGTTCAAAACCACTAGCCATGCTGTGGGAAAAAGATGTGCCTGGGAGTCAGCTGTGGAGACCTGTAGGACAGCTCTGCTTTGTCTTCTAGGGTTCCTGTGAGTCTGAATCGACAAAGGGCATTCACACCGAGGTCCAAGACAAGCAACTGCTGTTATGTAGGGGTTGTTGTTGTTATTAAAGTGCTGTTGGGTAATTTCCAACTCATAGTGACCATATAGGGTTTCTGAGAAGCATCTGGTGAGCTAGAACCGCCAACCTTGCAGTTCAAAGCAACCTTGCAGTCCAGCGCATTAACCCGCAGTGCCATACATCCCTCTGAAGTAAAAGAATCTAGGAACCCAGTGCAGCAGTAGAAGGGAGCTGGTGGGGCTGAATTTTCAGGCAGTAAAGGAAAGGGTGGTTGTTAAGTACCGTGGAGTCGACTCATAGTGACCCTGCACAGGGTTTCCAAGGCTGTAAATCTTTACGGGAACAGAACGCCTCATCTTTCTCCCGTGGAATGGCTGGTAGTTTCAAACTGCTGACCTTTCAAACTGAGGTTAGCAGCCCAATTCATAACCACTATGCTACCAGAGCTCCTTTTACTGATGAAGATCAAAGAGCACAGCCTTCATTATGGATTGCATTTCAATGTAAAGAAAACAAAAATCCTCACCACTGGACCAATAAACAACATTCTTATCATTGAAGTTGTCAAGGACTTCATTCTTCTTGGATCAACCATCAACACTCATGGGAACAGCAGTCAAGAAATCAAACGACATACTGCATTAGGCAAATCTGCTGCACAAGACGTTTTTAAAGTGTTGAAGAGCAAAGATGTCAGCTTGAGGACTAAGGTGCGCCTGACCCAAGCCACGGTATCTTCAATAACCTCATATGCATGTGAAAGCTGGACAGTGAATAAGGAAGACTGTAGATGAATTGATGCTTTTGAGTTATGGTGTTGGAGGAGAATATTGAAAGTGCCATGGACTGCCAAAGGAACCAATAGATCCGTTTTGGAAGAAGTGCAGCCAGAGTGCTCCTTGGAGGCCAGGATGGCCAAACTTTGTCTGTCATACTTCGGACATATTATCAGGAGGGACCAGTCACTGGAGAGGATATCATGTTTGTTAAGATGGAGAGTCAGAGAAAAAGAGGAAGACCTCCCCAACGAAATGGATTGGCCAAGTGGCAGCATCAATGGATTCAAGCGTGGCAACAGTAGTGAGGTTGGCCAGGATCGGGCAGTGTTTCGTTCTGCTGTGCATAAGGTCGCTATGGGTCAGTACGGACTTGATGGCACCTAACAACAACAACAAAGGAAGGGGAGGGTGGAGTGCCACTTCTGGGGGGAGCGTTCCAGCAGAGGGCTGCAGGTGCCAAGGCCCTGGGGCAGGGAGGAATGTTGTTCATGGTGCGTTTGAGACAGGAGCTGGAAAAGCTGAGGACAGCTCACATGGAGGCCACTTAGGTCTTGGAGCGTTTTTGCCGAGTGTGACAGGAGGAAGTCTCCAGGTTCCCCTCAGACTGGGACACTGTTCCCTGAGGTCAAGCTCTGCAGGCTTTGGTCGGAGGGGCAGCAGAGCCCATTGGCTGCTCATTAACCCGTGGCCCTCTCTGGACTTCAACAGGGCAGGCAGGGCAGCCTCCAGTTTCCTGCTTCTTTATCTTGGCAGCAGATTGTCAAAACCCCAAGCAAATATTGAACTTGCCTGGATTTAAAATAGCAGGTATAAACACTGCTACTCCCAGACCTGGGCTTGCTGCTCCCTGCCCAAGGGACAGATAGGTGTCCGGAGCCAGAATGCTCATCCTCTGCCCATCATCTGGGCTGGAAATGCACGAAAGACCATCCCTGAGACTGGGAGAATGCAGTAGGTGTGGCGGGTGCAGCATCCAGATGTTGGAGCTGCCCTGTTCTTTCCAGAGTCGCTAGGCGAGGCCCTGGGGTCAGGCCCCCCCCACCCCTGCAGATGTCACACTCCAGATCCCTGGAGAGCTTGACAACAGCTCCTGCCTATGCCCTGCAGCAGAGGTTCTGGTTCTGGCTGACTGAGTCGGGCTGCATTGTGTGCAAAGCCCCAGTGATTCCATTGAGGGGCTGGGAATACAGAGTGTTGTACACCATGGATTCAATTCAGACTCATGTTGTTAAGGTGTTGTGATGTGTCATCGAGTGGATTCTGACTCATAACGAAACCAGTATAGGGTTTCTGAGGATTGGCTGATGGGTTTGAACCTCACACCTTCTAGGTAGCTACAGCAGGACCCCATAAACCAAAACCAACAGACCCACTGCCGTGGAGTTGATTCTGACCTGAATTGACCCATGAGGTTTCCAAGGCTTAATGGAAGCAAATTGTCTCATCTTTCTCCTGAGCAGAGGCTGGTGGGTTTGAACTGCCAATGTTGAGGTTATCAGCCCAGCACTTAGTCATCTGCGTCAGAATAAAACTAGATTTCCTAGGGTATAATCTTCACAGGGGAGTCCTGGTATGGTGTTATGGGCTAATGCACTGGACCCCAATGTCGGTTTGATCCACAAGGTTTGACGATTCAAACTCACCAGCCGCTCCTTGGAAACCTTACATAGGGTCGCTATGAGATGGGACCGACTCAACGGCACTTGACGACGACAACAACAACGTTTATGGCGGCTGATTGCCCGTTTTTTTGTTTTTTTTTTTATCTTGATGTGAGTGGCTGGTAGATTCAAACCACTAAACTTTTGGTTTCCAGTGGAATGCTGACCACTGAGTCACAGGGCTCGTCAGATGAAGAGAAGGAAGGGGCTGTGGGAAAAGAAAATGGAGCAAGGGAGAGGGCCAAGGTGACCAGGGAGGGATAGGAAAGTACAGCCTGTAAGGAGGGGAAGGAGTGATCCGAGCAGGTACCAGAGGGAGAGAATTCCAGACAGAAGGAAGTTCAAGGAATAGTGACTGAGGGTGAGCAAATGGACAGATGATGGACAAACAGAGAGATGTACTCATTCATCACAGTTCAGTCTGTTTAGCAGAATGAGACTCCCACCACCTCCTGGAACACCCTGATGCAGGATTCTGGGGCTGGTGGGGTCCACTCGACCCCTGAGGGACCAGATATCTTGAGACCACATCTGAGAGGCTGGAATGCCTGACTCCCTGCCTGTACCCCTGTGACCCTCACTCCATGGCATGTGCTTTGAGCCGTTGTTTAGAGTAATCTGGGGCCTCTGGAAGGAGCCAGGAAGGCAGTTTTATCTCTCTTATTTTTTAACAACAGTCCACACTCATCCTCCATCCCCCCATCCATTCACCCATCCCCACTCATCCATCTATCGGTTTATTCATCAGTTCATTCGTATATTCATCTGTCTATCCATCCATCCATCCATCCACCCATTAACTCAGGGATGGTTGGCACAAAAGATTAAGTGCTTGACAACTAGTCTAAAAGTTGGCAGTTGGAATTCACCCAGAAGAAGGGCCTGATGATCTGCTCTCGATCCTAAAAGGTCTTGAAAACCCTTTGAGAAAGTAGTGCTCTGTCACATGGGGTCACCATGAGTCCAGATCAACTCACTGGTGCCCCCTCCCCTTGCTAAATTCCGTTGTTCAACAGTTGAGACCTGAGACTCAACCATGGCAGTGTGGATGTTCCCACTACATTGCAGCCTACATTGCTGCCCCCTGCCTTCTGTTTGCAGGGTCAAGGGGAGACGGGTCTTTGCTGGCAAGAGGCCAGGCCTTCTTAAAGCAGCTTGCTGGGGCCCAGGGCACAGTATGGAAGTTTGTCAATATTTTAACAACCGGCCCAGCTGTACTAGCAGGTACAAGCAGAGCATTAACCCAACAGCGGGTGAGAATCACCCTATGCCCTATGAACCCTCCCTGTTCCAGGGGCACCATGGTGCCCACCTTTTCCTCCCTCTGACCCCGAGAGGCTGACCTCGGAGCAGAGCCTGCCTGCCGGCCCACCACCATTCCCTCCCTTCTCTCCCAACCCACCAGGATCTTGCTTAAATACTTTAAAACAATCTGAAAGTAATTATTACGAACAGGCTGCTTGGGAACACCTGCTCCAAGCGTCCCTCGGAATCACTAATGTGCCTGCGCCGAGCTCGAGCAGACATTGCAGCTCCTCCGCGTCCCCCAGCCACCAGCTGCTCCCCACGCCGCCCCCGCCCCCACCGCCGCCTCGTGGTGCAGGCGAGGCCGGGAGCCTGTGTTTCCAGCGCTTCTGCACAGCTGTCACTTAGAGTCATCAGTGGGAAAATCATCGCCCCACGGAGTCATGCATATGGAACATCACATTTGCAGAGTATTTATTTTAACATGTGTCAGGGCCTCTTCAGGGTGCAGGCAAAGCCAGGGCCTCCCGTGTCGGGCGGCCGAGTGGGGCATCAATCCTGAAGTAGCATGGGAGGTGGCAGGGGCCAGGTGGGCAGGACGGGTGGAGGGCATGCACGGACACCGGCAGCCTGTGTGTCTTTGCCTGCTCCCTTGCTGCCACAGCTGGTGAACAGCTGGCTGTTCTGTCTCAGTAAGTGGCCAGTCAGAAACCAGAAACCACACTGTTCTCTGAGCAGACAGGACTTAATGCAGAGCAGTGGGGAAATAGGCCTGGGGCATCAAAAGGGCCCAGAGAGGGCACTCTGCAACACAGGTAGTAAGTTTACCTACAGGAAGCAGCTGCGCCCAGAACCAGGAGAGAGGTTGTAGTTGTTAGACCCCACAGGCCTGAAAGCGTGGGGACCAAAGAGCTGGTTGGTGTTCAGGCCGCTCAGAAAGACGTGGTGCCTCAGGCTTGGAGGAGGAACTTCGTGGAATGGGACCCAGAGTTCTGAGGGGGTTGTTGTTGGATTGCTGTTGTGTTAGTGGGCAGGGAGCCTGGAAACAGTGCTTCCTGTCAGGGTGGAGAAGGATGGCTGGACTAATGCTGACTCCCAAGACAAAGCACCTTGTGATTGTAAAAGTGTGCCTTCTCTTGCTACTGGGTACCGGGTGTGGGCCTGCATCACTGCACATCCGGGAGGTCCTCCACTGCAGCATCCACACTCATGACCACCACCCCCTAGTAGTGAGGGGAAAGTGGGTGGGTGAGTGGATGGTGAGAGGATAGATGGGTGATGGGTGGGTGGATGATAGATGAGTGGGTGAATGTGTAACTGGGTGGATGGAAGAAAGAGTGAATGAACCACAAAGAAATACCCCTTGGTCTAAGGTGTTGGCATGTTTGTAGCTTAGAGTGCTAAATTAACTGGCCTTAGTCCACTTAAGGAGTCCTGGTGTAGTGCTATGGGATAATGTACTGGACAAAAAAGTCGGTTTGAATTGCAAGGTGGGAAATTCAGATTTACCTGAGAAACTCCAGAAGGGGTTGGAACCGACTTGAAGGCACTTCATAACAACAACAACAACAACAGTCCATTGGTGATGGCTGGGGAATCTTTTGAGAAGTACTTGAAAAAGAAGTGGGAGGACAAGAACACCGCCTGTAGCTTGACCCACAGACCTTGGTATCCATTTCTGCTGTTCCTCTGGCTTTGAATGACTTGGGAACCTCAGTTTGTTCCCTGGGGGAGTGCAGCTCTCATCTGCCCATCTCATCTTGGCTTGCAGGAACAGTAGCTACACAGATGTCTGCAGAGTGTTTCCTAAGACCACTGGAGCCCACCACTGCATTCCCTCATAGTCGGGTGGTACCACTGGGCACTCAAGAGAGGTGGGACCAGCCTTTGCTCTGCTCTCCATAGGGTTCTCTAGATGGAACCTAGATGAAACCTTCGATGCTTTACCGGTGGCTGCCCAGGCTTAGCGCAGGCAGAGGGAGCTCTGGGAGGGCAGAGAAAGTCCAGACTTTGGAGAAGCATCTCCGCGACCCTCCAGAGTCCTTGAGGCCCCCACAGAGCAGTACTGTCCACAGCAAGCTGGCACACAGAGGTCAGCCACAGTGTGTGCCTTAATTTTTTATAGCCACCTTAAAAAGGGGGGGGGGAGATAAAATTTATTTGAACTACTTATTTATTAGTCCAATAAAATCAAAACGTTATTTCAGCATGCACTCAATGGAAGCGTAGCTCAGTTTTTAGCACGTTTCACTTTTACACATCAAAGGTTTGTGACCGACCACTTTTCCAACAACAGCTTGTGCTTACTTCCTGTCTCTGTGTCACGTTTTGGTCATTCTCACAATATTACAAACTTTTCCATAATGCACACGTAGTCAACAACTGTCAAGTGTAAACTCTTCCATGTACTGGAAAATCCAAACGTGTGTGGCTCACTTCATTGAAACGGTTTGGTCTGGAACCAAACCTACAGTATCGCCGAGGTCTGCGGTATTGAAGGCTGGCGTGTGTTCTCTGCCCTCGGCATATCTCAGCTATGGATCCCAGCAGACTTAGGCGCCAGCCAAAATCAAACTCACTGCTGACCAGTCGGTTCCAGCTCATGGTGACCCCACGTGTGACAGAGTAGAACTGGGTCATAGGGTATTCTCAACTGTGCTCTTGATAGAAGCAGGTCACCAGACCTTCCTTCATCAGCACCCCTACATGGATTTGAACAACCAACCTTGCAGTTACCAGTTAAGAGCAAACTACAGCACCTGGGCACCTGGGGACACAGGAATCTATTTACTTATTATCTCCCACCTCCTCACCCGGACCGCTCAGCTCCACCGCTTGATGGCAGCTAGCAGCAACTACAGGTCCTAGGTAGCCTCTACCCAGATCCACATTTGGAGCAGTGGTCTCTAACTTGGGGCACCTTCAAATGCAGATCGCTAAGGGTTGCTCTCCCTCCCTGGTGATACACTGGTTACAGTGCTGGACTGCGGCTCAGCCTCAGTAAAATTATAGCCTCGGAGCCCTTATGGGTTAGCTCTACTCTGTCACACGGGGTGGCTAGAAGTCATTCAACTTGGTGGAGGAGTGGGGAAGGGAAGGGAAGAAAGGCAAATGCAGGTCAGTCACTAGGCTACCTCTGAATCAACAGGTCTGGGCCTGAGAATCTGCATTTCCAAAAAAGTGTCTCTGGACAGGCTGATGCTGCCGGTTGGGTCTTCACTCTAAGATTCCAGGTCACTGGAACTGATGCCTCCTCGTGATTCACTGTGGTGGTTGAGAACCACTGGCCCAGACCCTTAGCATGGAGCCCCCTGGGGCCCGTCTGCACCAAAGCTGCTCTGTCTAGTTTGACAGGGATGACTACAAGTGTCGGAGCAGAGTGAGCAGAGAGGAAGGTGCCCTCTGTCCGTCTGTCTGCCTGTCTCTCTGTCCTACAGCTCTCTCAGCCCTGCCAGTCAATGCCACACGATGGCCATGGCCACATCTTTGTATTTTAAGGAGAAGCCAGAACTCCAGACATTTCTGTCAACCTTGATTGTTGAATGTTGTTGTTGTTAATTTTGTGCCGTGGAGTCAGTTCCGACCCATAGCGACCCAGTACAGGGTTTCCAAGGCTATAAATCTTTACGGGAGCAGAAAGCCTCATCTTTCCCCGCAGAGCATCTGGTAGTTTCAAACTGCTGACCGTAAGATTAGCAGCCCGATTCGTAACCATTACGCTACCAGAGCTCCTTTGGCCACTAAGGTAAAAACTCCCACCATACTGCAGGCCCTTTGCTTCTCTAACTTCCATCAGATCCTTTGGGGATGGGACTGAGAATGCATCTCCCAAGTGGATTGTTACATCTTTGGTTTCTCCTCTTCGTTCCCTTTTGACCCTTGCTTGTGACTGTGGGACCTGCCCCCACCCTCCCAGAAAGAACCTACCTTCCTCCACCCAGCCCACCTGGACGGAAACCAGGTTGGCCTGCGTTCCCAGCAACCAGGCAGGGAAGGTGTCTGCCCTACCTCTTCGTCCCCCACCCACGCACCCTCTCCTGACAGCTTTATCCAGCCTCCAGCCTTCCCAATCCCATTGTTCCTGACATCTGTTTCGGTAAGTGATTAATTGCAATTAGCTAGCGGGTTGAAGGCCCTGGAAGAATACTCAGCAGAAAACTCATCAAGATTAATGAGTGGCGGGGCGTCAGGAAGGCGGCACCGTGGTGTGCTTCAGCAACAGGACCCAGTGGTGTCGTTGTGCAGGTGCTGGGAGGTAGCCGGAAGGTGACACCCTCACTCCACGCCCCCCAATTCGCCCCTCAACCCTCCTCTCCCATAAACTATCACTAGATGATTTCTCATCAAAATGTATGAATTACCGGCTAACAGGCTATTAATAAAGCCCTTAAGAGTGTCATAAGATTAGACTCTAAGCACGCAGAATAGATTGCAGTGTTTCCAGAATATTCTACTATTGGCTGGCGGGGCACACTCAGGTGGGGGAGGCAGGAGGGTGGCAACTTGTACACTCTGACTCATCATGACCCTGTGTAGAGTTTCTGAGAAGCGGCTGGTGAGCTTGAACCGCTGACCTTGCAGTTCAAACCCACCTTGCAGTCCAGCACAGTAACCCACAGTGCCACATTTCCTCCAATCAAATGGTTTTTGGAAACCAAGGAATATGCCTGAAATCAAAAGGCAAGAGGATACTTCAGTGAGATCTTCTCCCATGAAGTCCTCCACTCACACACAGATAGCCATCAGGTGACTTGGCATCATGGCCTTGCTTTTCTACTACCACCCGTGTGCCAAGTACTTGACTTGCTTGTCACAGAACATGGCAACTCCACACAGTTCCACACAGTTGTTTTCCTGTTGCCTGTCTCCTCCCAGATCTTGCACATGTACGTGTGTTGTACCTGCTGCTATTTTTTATACCACCTTTGCCCCTTGTTTGTTAGTGTGCTTCTCCACAGCCTCACCCATTCCATTTCTAATGCTACCAAGCATTTGTTGTTGTTGTTGTTGTTAGGGGCTGCCTAGTTGGTTCTGACTCATAGTGACTGCTGACCATCCCAGAGTCCTCTCCTGCCCACTCACTGTTGATTCCTGGGAGGGTCTGAGGTCCCTCTGGTTGTCATTGATGTTTGTCTCTCATACCAGATGGGTGTCTGGTAGACAGATGAATGACTGAATGAGAAAGTGGATAATGAATAAATGAATCGGTTGATAGAAGATGGATGGATAGATGGACGATTAGTAGATGGCTAGTTGGATGGAATTGGGTGAACAGTTGATTAAGGTATGTATCCTATGGTTAGTTGAATGGGTGGATGGAAGGATAGATGTTGGTTGAATAGATGGATAGAAGTTGGTTAGATGGATGGATGCTTAGTTGGGTGGATAGATGGATGATTGGGCAGATGACTAGTTGGGTGGAATTGGGTGAATGGTTGGATTAATGAATGGATGGATAGAAGGAAGTTATACGGTAGCTCTTGGATGGATGGAAGAATAGATGTTGATTGAATGATTGGATAGAAGTTGGTCGGATCGGCAGATAGATGATTGGGTAGATGGTTTGTTTGGTAAAATTGGATGAATGGATGAATTAATGGATGTATGGATAGATGGATGGAAGAAAGATATAGTGATGGATGGATGGAAGCATGTTGGTTGAATGAGTGGGTAGAAGTTGGTTGGATCGATAGATGGATGTTGGTTAGATGAGTAAAAGGAAGGAAGAAAATGGCTGACTCTGTGAGGGGAAGAAAAAATCCTCTTTGTATTCCTGGTCAAAAGAAGTACGCCTGAGCAGAAATTTGGTGTCAGAGTGCTCTGTGCCAGGGCAGAAACGAAGGCTCAGAGGTAGGGAAGTGACTTGCCACAGTTATGGGACTTTATTTAACTATAGAACCTAGAGCCTCGACCTCATTCCTGTAATGCAATATGGCCCCCAAAGGAACTGCGAGCGTCATCTGAGGTGTGGGCCAAGTCTCACAGCTGATAAACAGCTCAGCCTGTCCCTAGCCAGGTCTTGGACTCAGGGAGTCCAATCATTGACACTTGAGTGTGATTTTGTCAGTGTGCCCTCTCCCCAGAGAACTTACTGGCCCAGGCTGCTGATGATCGTTCTATGTCTGGAACACTGGGATGCTGGACCCCACCCAGGACTCACCTGGCTGATCATCTTGAACAATGGGGTGTGTTTTTCCTTTAAAGGACATCCTTTTTTGAAGGGGGCAAGAAGTGAACGTTTGGGCCCAGAGGGTTATGGAGCAGAGTCTGTGGCTGAACAGCGGGTGGGGGAAGGATCTGACCTTCCAGGGACCCCCTCTCACCCATGATGGCCAGCAGGGCCCAAACCTAGAGAGTCATGGGTGAGGCAGGAAGGAAGGCTGCCTGGCAGGGGCCTTCCAGCCAGATGCCTGGTTCCCGGTAGGGACCCATGCTGCAGTCTTCCCTGGGTTGGATTTGGGAGACTGCAGGCCAGGCTGGGACCAGGTTGGGTTCCCTCCTACACTAGCTATATCCCCACACGAGGTGAGAGACCCCAGGATGAGGTGAGGGGGCAGGCAGGGTAAACCCTGGACTCATGAATAGACGGCATCTGCTTTTAAAAGGGGGATGCAGGGAGAAGGTTAAAGGTGACAGTTGGCCTCAAACAGATAGTGGAATTGGCTTCCCAGCCGCCAAGCCCAGCCGGCTGTGCTCATGTGTTACCACACCCATGAAATTTCCCCTTAAGAGGAACAGTTCCTCCTCCCCAGCAGTCCCCCCACCCTCACCCTACAGGACACCCTCCCGGGGCTTGGAGGAGATGTGTAGGGTCACAAAGGCCCCCTGCGAATTCTCCAAACAATCCTCCCCTCCAGAGGAAGTTGAGGGGAGCTGGAGAACAGAGGAGTCCCAGGCCTCCCAGATGCCCCCCCCCCCCACACCTCATTTTTATTTCTAGAAAACCATGTTGTTACCACCGCGGTTTGCCTGCTCTACCACGAGGCCGCCGCCTTAGGGTGTTAGGCTGGAAAATGAATGACCCAGCCCTCGAAGCTGCAAGTCCACAAAGGCGGGAAGGATTGGGGAGGGGATGCTGCTCTGGCTGTTAGGGTCCGAGTCCATCACTCCAGGCCTGTTGTTTGCCCTCTCAGGGCCTCAGTTTCTCCATGTTTAAGTGGTGATGGTGGTGGTTACCAGCCCAATACATAACCCACCTTACCAGAAGGACTCATGGAAATGTCCTCTTTGTTGGCTGCACTTCAGGGAGGGGTGGGCTTGAACCAACCTCCTCTGGTACCTTCTAGCTGTGTGGTCTCTGAGAGTTAGCACCTGCTCACATCCCTGGGCTATGTGGGAGTGAGGCTGGCATGTGTGTAAGGAGCCGGGCCAACTGGAGCCCAAGATCAGACAGCTGCACCAATGGTCCCCAACACAGCTAGGACCCTGAGGGTGACTGACGCAAGACTGTTCATTCTGTTGTACACGGGTCACTGTGGTCAGAGGCAACTCGGTGGCACCTAACAACAACTCATGCTTTTATGATCTCAAGGCCCCACTGCAACGTCTGCTCCCCAGGAAGCTGCCCCAGCCTTGCCCCATTAGACTTGGGGCCTCCTGTACCCCTTCCCCCCACCGTGGAATGAGTGATTGAGTGACCCCTTGGACACATGACCACTCGTTCTCTGGGTCCTTGCTCCTCCCAGCCATGTTGGGGAGGAAGAGAGGCCATATTGGGGAGGAGTCCTTAATGGTTGTTCTGATGTGCCCATCGGGGGCCAGCACTCTCATCAGAACTGCCCCCACAATTTAAGAGGGGTCCCTCCTGGTTCAGGTGGGCAAATGGGCCCTGAGCATTTAAGCCCCATCTTGCCCAAGCTCACACAGCAAGGGAGTGAGAGCAGGATTCAAACCAAGCAACTGGTTCCAGACCTGTGCCTCCCCCCACGGCCTCTGCTCCATTTGTTGAGAGATATCTTCTCCCAGGAACCTGTGACATAAATGTGGGCGCACACTCTCATGGCTAAAGAAGTGAGGCTCTGGGTCACTCGCTCGCAGTTGGGTCCTGAACCCAGGTCTGTGGCGCCAGCCCAGCCTGCTCTTGTGTTAACTGTGGTGTCCAGAGCGGCAGACTTGGAATCAGCCTGGCACAGATGGCTGGCTCAGGCGCCAGTATGGCTTCCTCCCTGCATCCATTCAGTGTGGGCCACCTGAGCAGGTGTGGACCTGTGCCTGACCCAGGCCCCATTATGAGAGGCGCCTGGGTTCAGCCCAGCTCACCCACTAAGCCTGGGGGAGCACTGGATCCTCCCCCATGGGCCACGGCCAGAGCTGGCAGAGGAAGCAGGGTAGGGGCAGGCCAGGGCTGGCAGTGGAAGCGGTGGCCTGGGGATGGGCCCGCCCCTGCCTGCTCCCTCAGCCAGTAGCTGCAAAAGCCCCTTACAGAAGGACCTGGGGAGCAAGGTCACAACAGCCAGGGGTACTGAGCTACCGGTGGGGCCTGCTCCATGACCCAGGAGGGTGGGGGTGGTGAGGCCAGAGGCCTGCGGGCCGCAGCCCCAAGCCTGGCCTCCTTGATTCCTGCCATCTGGCTCTCCCAGCCTGGGAGGTTGGGGCCCCCAGCACTGGCTCAAATGGCCAAGTGTGGAGGGGGAAAGACAGATGGTGGTGGGCTGGGAGACGTAGAGGGTGTACTTTGTTCAAAGGCGTCAGGATAGGGAGAACACACAGTCTCCCCCCACACACACACACACAGTCTCCCTCGCTCCCACATACACACACACACACACACAGGCCCGGCGCCATGCTGAGGCACTTTGTAATTCCAGGCCTCTGTCACTGGGGGGTAGGCTTCTGATGTGCCTTCAGGTCCAGACTTGCCTGGTGAGAACTCCCGAACACACAGATCTATGTGGTTACATAGGCACGCAGACACACAGACAGACATACACAACACAGACAGCTGTACAGACAGACGTACCCCATACACATTCATGGCTATTCACGTGTGCAGACAGAGAGGCACACACACGTGTGTGCATAATGCTCAGCCACATTTATACACACACATGTGCATACACGTCCCACACAGACTGACACACCCATACATGCATGCATTGTTGTTAAGTGCCCTTGAGTCGGTTCTGACTCATAGTGACCCTGTATAGGGTTTCCGAAGGACAGCTGGTGGGTTCAAACCACCAACCTTATAGTCCAGTGTTTATACTACAGTGCCACACCAGGGCTCCAAGTTGTTGTTGTTGTCATGTACTGTGGAGTCGGTTCTGACCCATAGCGACCCTGTACAGGGTTTCCAAGACTGTAAATCTTTACAGGAGCAGAAAGCTTTATCTTTCTCCTGCGAAGCGGCTGGTAGTTTCAAACTGCTTAACTTAAGGTTCACAGCCTGATTCGTAACCACTACGCTACCAGAGCTCCTTACACACACATACGTAAGCATACATGTGTATATAGACTCACACCTATAGACACACACACACATACAGGTGTACACATAGACATATCTATATAGACATGTATATGTACACAGGTATGTACAGGCAGACACATATACATAGGCACACATGTACACACAGGTGTACACAGAACTGCAGGCACATGTATGTATATACATGCATGCCCACACGCACATTACTACAAAGACACACAGATATAAACAGAGACACGCATGCACCAGTACGCATGCACAGTGAGCTGCGCACACACTTGCTCATAAAATGTTACCAGCCCCAGCCTCCTGGACCTCAGAATGATGCTCTGTCCTATGAGGTCACTTGCCTCCCACCCCCACCCTCAGGGATTGAGGCGCATTCCTGCTCTCCACTCACCAGATGCCAGCAGTTGTCGTCGTTAGGTGCTGTTCAAGTCGGTTCCGACTCATCCCAACCCCACGCTCAACAGAGGAAGCCACTGCCTAGTCCTGCGCCAACCTCGGGAGCGTTGCTGTGTTTAAGCCAATGTTGTTGCCACTGTGTCAAACCATTTCATGGAAGGTCTTTCTCTTTTTCACGGACCCCTTCCTTTACCAAGCATGATGTTCTTCGGACAATACGTCCAAAGTTTGTGAGACGACGTCTTCCCATTCTCACTTCAAAGGAACATTCTGGTTGTTCTTTGTCAAAACGCCACTAGTACTCAAGGTGACTTCTTTGCTTTTTAACACTAATGTAAAAGAGTCTTTGATAACAGGTTTGCCTGATGCAATAGGTCGTTTGATTTCTTGACTGCTGCTTCCATGCGTTGATTGTAGCTCCAAGTGAAAAGAAATCCTTGCCAACGTCAATCATTTCTTTATTTATCATGATGTTGTGTATTGATTCGGTTGTGATAATCTTGGCTTTCATTATGTTGAGATACAATCTATATTAAAAGCAATAATTTGTTTGTCATATTGTGTGGCTTGTGTGTTGGTGTGATGCTGGAAGCTATACCAGTATTTTGAGTGCCCGCAAGGTCACCCATAGTGGACAAGTTTCAACGAAGCTTCCAGACAAAGAGTAGGAAGAAGGAGAGGCAGACCACTTCTGGAAGGTTGCCCCCTACAAGCCATGTATAGTAGCAGTCAGACATTGTCTTACATAATGTCAGAAGAGAAGCTCCTCAGGTATTTTGGAAGGCATTCAAAATACAACTGGCAAAGAGCTGCCTCCTCAAAATATAGTCGATATTAATGACATGGAGTAAAACTTTCGGACCTTCATTTTCTGATAGGGCGCAACTCAAAATGAGAAAAAACAGTTGCAAACATCCGTTAATAATCTGAACATGGAATGTACACAGTACAGACCTAGGAAAGTTGGAAGTCATCAAAAATGAAATGGAACACACAAAAATTTATGTCATAGGAATGGTGTTGGCCATTTTGAATCAGACTGCCGTATGGCTTACTACTATGTCAGGAATGACAGAGTAAAGAGGAATAGCATCACGTTCATCGTCAAAAAAACATTTTAAGATCTGTCTTGAAGTATAATGCTGTCTGTGATGTGGTCATGTCTGTAACAGTCCTATTAACATGGAAAACTAGTGAATAGGACTGTTATTCAAATGTATGCCATCAACCTCTAAAATCAGTGGTGAGAAATAGAAGAATTCTAACAACTTGTGCAGTCTGAAATTGAAATTAAGAAGCATTGATAATTACTAATGATTGGAATACGAAAGTTGGAAACGAAGAGGAAGGATTGGTAGTTGGAAGCTATGGCTTTGGTGATAGACATGACACTGGAAATTGCTTGATAGAATTTTGTAAGACCAATGACTTCTTCATGGCAAATACCTTTTATAAACAACATAGACAGCAACTGCACACCTGGACCTCACTGGAGGGAATACATAGGAATCAAATTGACTATACCTGTGGGAAGAGACATGGAGAAGCTCAGTATCATCGGTCACCACAAGGCTGGGAGCTGACTGTGGAACAGACAGACCATCACCTAACTGCTCATACGTAAGTTCAGGTTAAAGCTGAAGAAAATTAAAACAAATCCATGAGAGGCAAAATATCACCTAGAGTATATTCCATCTGAATTTAAAGACCATCTCAAGAATCGATTTGATGTACTGGACACTAATAAACAAAGACCAGACGAATTGAAGAACAACATTAAGACCATCATACAGGAAGAAAGGAGAAAGTCATTAGAAAGACAGAAGAGGCCAAAATGGATGTCAGAAGAGACTCTTGAAACTTGCTTTTGAACATAGAGAAGGTAACTGGAAGAAATGAAGACATAAAAGAGTAAAACAGAAAATTTCCAATAACAGCCTGTAGAGACAAAATATTAAAATGAAATGTGCAAAAGACCTGGAGTTAGAAAATCAAAAGGGAAGAACATGCTCAGCATTTCTTAAGCTGAAAGAATTGAAAAAAAAGAAAGAAAAAAAATTTTTTTTAAAAAATCAAAGCCTCAAATTGCAATGTTGAAGGATTCTATGGGCAAACTATATGAGAAGATGGAAGGAATACGCAGAATCACTGTATCCAAAAGAACTGATTGATGTTCAACAATTTCAGGAAGTAACGTATAATCAAGAGTTGATGGTATTGAAAGGAGAAGCCCAATCTGCATTGAAGGCATTTACAAAAAACAAGGCTCCAGGAATTGACGGAATAAAAATAGAAATGTTTCAACAAACTGATGCAAGATTGGAGCCACTCACTCGCCTATGCCAAGGAATTTGGAAGACAGCTATCTAGCCAACTGACTGGAAGAGAATATTTGTACTCTTTCCAAAGAAAGGTGAGCCTACAAAATGTGGAAATTATAAAACAGTATCACAATGAAGTAAAGTTTTGCTGAAGATAATTAAAAGACAGTTGTAGCAGTACATCAACAGAGAGCTACCAGAGATTCAAGCAGGATTCAGAAGAGGACGTGGAACAAGGGATATCGCTGCTGACATCAGATGGATCTTGGCTGAAAGCAGAGAATACCAGAAATATGGTTCCTTGTGCCTCACTGGCTATGCAAAGGCATTCGACTGTGTGGCTCATAACAAACTATGAATAACATTGTGAAGAATGTACTTATTGTGGAATCTGTACATAGTCCAAGAGGCAGTTGTTTGAACAGAACAGGGGGATGCTGTGTGGTTTAAAGTCAGGAAAGACCCCAGGATTAATAGCAAGGTTCAAACAAGCGGAAAACAACAAATGCTGGTTAGGGTGTGGAGAGGCTTAAACCCTCACACGCTGCCCTTGGAACTTAAAAATGGTGCAACCAGTGTGGAAACCGGTATGGCACCTTCCTCAAAGAGCTGGAAGAGTTACCATATGACACAACAGTCCCTGTTTGTCGTATGTCCTAGCGATCTAAGAGCCACGAGAGTACTAGATCATGCACACCCATGCTCTTTGCAGGACTGTTCACAGCAGCGAAAGGAGTAAGGAAAACTGACAGTAACTGCCCCCCACAGCACTCGACTTCTCAGTTGGGTTCAGTAATTCAGGCGCTGGCCTCGCAGGCTTCAAACACCACGCCCACGGTTGTGGGGTTTTATTAGGAGAAGTTAACAGGTCACAGTTCAGGAGCATCACTGCTCAGGAGACAGTTCTTTGAACCAGACAGCCTTTTCCCAACCACACCCACAGGCAAGCTTTCCTCTAGCCCTCAACCCCTTGGTCTGGCCTATTTGGCCATGTCACAAAACTGTCCTAGGGACACTCCACTCTGCTCCAGCTCCCTGTGTCAGCAAACTAGCTCCACAGTTAAGGACTTGGAGGCCCCCCCCCCACTCCACACACAAGCCTTCCTGGCCAAAGGCACTCAGCTTTATTTGCCCTGTGGGCTGGGAAACCCACCACGCTGCCTGGTGCTCTGATTCTTGGTTCTGCGGCAGTGGCTCTGCTGCCACTTCTCTGTTGTCACAGTGTTCTGCCTCTGGGTGGAGGAGGTTCCGTTTACAGGGATTTCAGGGTCCAAGGGACATGCTCCAGTTCTGACTCTTCTTGATGGCAGTGAGATTCCCCACTCTGTTTCTGAGATAGCCCATCTTATACCTAGCAGTATGGAAACATTAACCAGTCACAATGAGCCCTGTTAACAGTCATCAACAACTGAATCATGTGATCCATCATCTTCCCTAACCTTCTCTTATCCAGACCCATCAGAAAAAGAAAAAAACCAACAACTTTGTTTGGTGGGAGTTACAAAGAAGAAGCATAGAGAGTCGTTCACTGCACTTCAAATAGAAAACAACCTACATGTCTATCAGTGGAAGAATGAATAAACAAACTTTGGTATATACACACAATGGAATGTTCTACAATGTTAGAGAATGGTGAATCTTCAAGATGCCTCATAACGTGGAAGAGCTTGGAGGACGTTATGCCAAATTGAATTAGTCAATCCCAAAAGGATGAATTGTATGAGACCACTGTTTTAAGAAGTCCAGAAAAAGTTTTCACATTAAAAGAAACATTTTTATGGTTACCAGGAGTGGGAGGGAAGAGAGGGTAATTCACTGGCTAAAGGGTAAACATGGGTAAACTTTGATGAAGGGCAAGACAGTATACAATAAGAGGGAGGTTGGCAGGAAATGATGGAGAGAAGGTATGCAAGAGTTAAAGGCAGCAGAGGTAAATACTGTTGTATACACACTTTTGCAATAGCAGTGATCCATGGGTAAGTGCATGGATAGACACACAGATTAAGCAAGTATGGGAGGGATGATGGGAGTATACCCACAAATATATAAAGGTTTATAAAGAGGGCCTTTGTAGGTGGGTAGTTACCTTTGCTGCAAATATATCCGTGATGGGGGGTGACTCATAACTGGTGACAAAGTTATGAAAACTCCTTAGACATAACCAAACACCTGAGGGAACGAGTTTCTGGGACTGGGGGTTCAGGACCGTAGTCTCGGGGGTTTCCATGCTCAACGATATAACGTAATCCACAGAGACAGTGGTCTACTTCCTACTTTGGTAAGTATTAAAAGTTCATGAATGGCCATCTAAGGTTCAACTGCTGGTTTCTCCCTGTATGGAGGAAAGAAGAGTGAAGAAAATTGAAGATGGTTGGAATCAGCTAGCCCAGTGGACTGATGGTCTCTAGGACACAATCAGCTGCTCCAAAAGCGATCACATTAGACAGTTCTGGCTACAGTGAGAGAAAATAAGGAACAAAACCATCAAAAGACCAGACTTACTGGACAGATAGGGATTGCTGGGACCTGAGACTCTGCCCTTGGTTACCTTCAGGTGTGGAACCGAACTCCCCAGGGCTCAATTTTCAGCCAAGCAATAGGTGTAGAAGATGAGCAACAACACTACTGATGTGCGCACACTATAGAATAGGCAGCCATTTGGGGTCAAAGAGGCAGCATTTCCCCAAGGACAAAGCACAGAAAGGTTGGGAAAGAAGACGGGATGGAGAACCAAAAATCACAGGGAGCAGGTTTCCTAAGTGATGCTACATTGAGCTGCGTGCAGCCAATCAGATGAAAGAAGTTCTATGTTCTGTAAACCGTCACCCAATTCACAACAACAATGCTAAAAAGATTTCAATAAATAAAATCAGGAACCGTGTACATCAGGGTTGTATCCTTTCACCCCAGTTATTCAAGTCTGTGTGCTGAGCAAATGATCCGAGAAACTGAACTGTGAGAAGAAGAATGTGGCATCGAGGTTGGAGGAAGACTCATCAACAACTTGCCACAGGCAGATGCTATAACCTTGCTTGCTGGAAGCTGAGAAAGCTTGAAGCACTTACTGATGAAAATCAGAAACCGCATGGATTGCACGTCAAGGTAAAGAGAACACAGATCCTCACAACTGGACCAATAAGCAACATTCACATGAACGGATAAAAGACTGAAGTTGTCAAAGATTTCATTTCATTTTGATCCACAGTCAACACTCATGGAAGCAGCAGTCAAGAAATTAAACGACGTATTGCATTAGGCAAATCTGCTGCAAAAGACCTCTTTAAAGTATTAAGAGCAAAGGTGTCAGTTTGAGGACTAAGGTGTACCTGACTGAAGCCATGGTATTTTCAGTCGCTTCCTATGCATGTGAAAGTTGGACAATGAATCAGGAAGACGGAAGAATTTATGCATTTGAATTATGGTGTTGGTGAAGAATATTAAATACACCACGGACTGTCAAAAGAATGAACAAATCAGTTTTGGAAGAAATGTAGCTAGATTGCCCCTTAGGAATGAGAATGGGGAGACTTTGTACGTGGACATGTGATCAGGAAGGACCGACTGGAGAAGGACATCATGCTTGGTAAAGTAGAGGGTCGGCGAAAAAGAGAATGATACTGAATGAAATTGCACAGTAGTTGCAACCACAGACCCAAATCTGACAATTGTGAGGATGGCACAATACAATCTTCTATTGTATGTAGGCTCCTTATGAGTCAGTACTGATTTGACAGCACCTAACAACCGTCTTTGATCTTCATTGCTAGGAGCTTCGTGTTCTCTTACTTTCAACAAGCAAAGCTGTGTCATTTGCATATCAAAGATTGTGAATGAGTCTTCTTCCAATCCTGATGCCTCATTCTTCTTCGTATAGCCCACTTTCTCAGATTATTTGCTCAGCGTACAGATTGAATACGTATGATAAAAGGATGCAACCTTGACACACACCTTTCTTGATTTTCAAGCATGCAGCATCCCCTTGTTCTTTTCGAATGACTACTTCTTGGTCTGTACACAGATCCCACATGAACACAATTAAGGGTTATGGAATTTCCAGTCTTCGCAATGTTATCCGTCATTTGTTGTGATCCACACAGTCGAATGCATAAGACAATAAAACACAGGTAAACATCTTTCTGGCATTCTCTGCCCTCTGCTAAGATCCATCTGACGTCAGCAGTGATCTCCTTCTGAATCTGACTTGCCATTTGTAGTCATTCCCTGTTGATGTACTGCGCACTCGTTTTTCAATTATCTTCAGCAAAATTCTACTTCTGTGTGATATCAATGATATCACACCTAGCAGTGACAACTAAAACTGTCCTCAGACATTGCCAGATGTCTCCTGAGGGCACAGTTACTCCCAGTGGCAAGGCACTGGGTTAAAGATTGTTGTCACAAACAGAGGGCATTTGAGCTGGGTCTTGAGGCATGCATAGGAGTTTTCCAGGCAAAGAAGGGGAAACTATCTATGTGACAGAAGGGACAGTCCTCAAAGGCACAGGATAGCCACCATGACTTTGTTCTGCCCTCCACTTTCCCTTCCTCCACCATCCTTTACCCTCTTCAGCAGCCAAAGGGACTTTCCCAACATAAACGAGCCATTTCATTCCCCGAGTCAAAGTTGTCTTAGGATCCCTAGTGGCATCGTGGGTTACGTATGGGTTCACAAGGTCAGTAGTTCAAATCTACCAGCCACCGCACAGTAGAAAAGTGAGGCTTTTTGCTCTCTTAAACCATGTATGGGGACACTTGGAATAAAATCCCGACTTCATATCCTGGATTCAAAGTCCTCATATACTCTGGCTGCTTCTCCAGCCTCACGTCCCACCTTCCCTTGTGAATCCCCACCAACACCCCGCCGCAGACCCACTGAGCATGTTTCTGCAAACTCACCACAGAGTTCGCTCCCAGCTCCCACCTGGGGGCTTCTGCACAGCCCATTCTGGAAACCTGGTACTCTTCCTCACCCGACATTGTAGGACTCAGCCCCACCCTCGTCTCGGGCCTCAGCTTCAAGCCCCTCCCCAGAGAGGCCTTGCCCACCACCTTCCTGCCCTAGATCCTCCTGGGGCAGTTTTTGTCAAGTGGACTTGTTTGCTTGCTGTAGACCATCTGCCGCCCCTGTCAGCCTCGAGGGGATAGTGACCTTTAACTGAGTCCTTGTTGCACCTGGAAAAGTGCTTGCTGAGACGTAGGTGGTTGGTCAGCACTGGCCAAGGGAATGGATGCAGACATACTGTGAGCCTCAGGCGGGTAGGAGGAGCTGGGAAGCAGGACACTGAGCCCAGCTCCAGAGGCAAACAGGCTGACCAATGAATGAGGCATGTGGAGTGGACGCTTGTGTAGGTTTCATTCTAGTATAAACCCCAGTTCAGGATGGGCCACTGGTTGTAGGTTCAGGTGGACTTGTTTTGACCTCGGTAGTGACCACCTGCTGGCCTCTTGACCTCCCTTCCCGGATGAAGTCATCCTGCCCCTTGGGAAGGTCGGCCAGGGTCCTGGTTTGTTTCCTTTTTCAGTGAAAGAGTGTGGTCCCCTCTCTGCCTGATCCATTGGGGGCCAGGGTGAGTCTGACCGCACATGTCATTATCCTGGACAGTGAAGATCTGGGGGCTGGGCGGGGGGGTGCTCTCAGTCCCCGGTTATGGATTCTACCTGACTTCTTACCATTGACTCCCCCCACCCCCCGAAGCTGTAAAGCAGAGACAGCAAGAACACCTGCCTCCTGGCATCTGGAGGGGCCCAAAGGAGGAACTGTACATGCCGTGGTTACGCCTGGGTTTGACCTGTGGTTGTAAAGTACTGTCTAGTCGGTTCTGACTCATAGTGATCCTGTATTGGGTTTCTGAGGAGCAGCAGGTGGGTTTGAACTGCTGACCTTGTGTTTCCCAGTTCAGTGCTGATGCTGGCGCCACACCAGGAGTCCAGTGTTAGCTATTTCTATGATGAGGGGAACTTCAGCATTATTTTAAACCCACACTCTGTGGTATCCAGTGAACTCTGCCTCAGGGAGGCCCTGCGGAACAAACTAGAACTGCCCCATGGGAATGTCCCAGGCTGAAATCTTAACAGAAGCAGACTGCCTACGGGGCGGCTGGTGAGTTCGAACCGTCCACCTTTCGGTTAGCAGCTGAGCACTGTGACCAGCGGTGCTCCTTCAGTATTAGTGTGGAAAGTGAAACCCCTGGGGGAACGGCACTGACAGGTGCTTGCTAACATTTTGAAAATGGCACTGTGGCAGTTTGTGGTCTGACAGGGAGCTGGGGAGGCAGTGTACAGATTGATATCACACCCCCAGCTCCCAGCGTTTAGGAGAGGAGAGAGCTTGGGGGGTCAGCAGCCCCATGGCCTGGGTGCCCTGCATGCCTGGTGGCAGCTTCCTGTCCTCTGTGGATGGGGTGATAGTGGCCGTTTGAAGGGCCCTGTGAGGACCAGGGAGGAAACATGCGCCAGGCTCTTGTGATGGACCACAGGGAGAGCGGGAGGGGCCATCAACCACAAAGGTTCTGTCAAGGTGACCGGCAGTCGAGGCAGGGACAAGGTGCCTGTCCCTGCTCAGCTGCCCCCACCAGCTGGGCTCACAGTGCAGAAGACCTTGTGTTTTGACAGCTGCCGAATCCGGTTTATTTGGAGAGCCTACACTCAGAACCGCCTGGGGAAACGGCGGTGTTCTCTGATCTCATTGTTGTTTCGTTGCCACGACTACAGCCCACAGGGCAAAGATCAAGGCTTGCAAGCTGGCAGTGCCCTGGTTGTTACCCCAGTTCCCATAGCTCACTCACATAATACACACACTGCAGCCGGCCGGGCAGGGCCCTGCTCACACACATGTGGTATCTGAACATACTCATACACACATGTACACATGAGCCTGTATTCATGTGCCGCTCATACACACACACAGAGGCTGAGGTTCCATGTTGATAGAAAACCTACTTTCCTGGGACGTAACCCTGTCACTGCTAGAACCCACCTCACCATGTGTCCCTCCACCTCCCTAGTTAATGTGGGTGCCCCATGTGTCAGATGTGAGGCTGGAGGAGGCCCCAGAGCCTCTGATTCCACAGGATCCTGGGAGCACACACGCTGTGTTACCCTGCTTCCCTTGATCTCCACTCCATCTTTCAGCCTGAATTGCTGGAGGCACCCCATGGGGCCCCTTGTTCCCAGCTGCCTAGCACCGAGCATCCAGACCCACACACAGCGCTGGCGGCCCCTCGCCCTCCACCCGCCCCCAAACCCCCATGGGGTGCCCTCCCAGGAGCCGCCTGCCACGTGGGTTAATTAGAGGTATGACACCAGGTGTAGTAGCTGCCTCTGCCGTGCACACAGCGGTGGGGGAGCACACTAGCTATCTGTGTCATCAGCTGCCAGCCTGCAAGGGGCGGGGGCGGGGGGGGAGAACGTGAGCACTGAGTGGGGAGCGGGGACGACCCGGTGGGCCCCCAGCAGCCCCTCTCCGGGAGCTGGGCAGCCGGCCCCGCCGCCCTCGCAGGTGCAGGCACAGATTCTGTTGAGCTAAGCTTCAGCGTGGCACGCGCTGCCAGCGAGCTGCTGAGCCTTCCAAAGGTAGCAGCCATCTGCACTGTGATAAAAAGCCCCGAGGATGATAAATAGACAAGTCGCACTTTTATTGGATTGCAGCTTGGGTGCAGCCACTTTGGGTTTGGCATGACGTTAACGATAGATTTCTGCTTCCTTTGCAAGGTTGGACTGGGAGCTGGGAGCCAGCCCCTGCATATCTGCCACCCAGGTGGGTGGGGGGCTTCTGCTGGCGGCCCGTCTCACAGCTGGCAGGCTCTCCAGGTGGAGGGACCATGGGTGCTGACACCTAATTGTTGCATGGCCTTGGGCAGACCGCCTAAACTCTCTGTGCCTCAGGCACCCCATCTGTGCAATGGGTAGACAGTGGCGTTCATCTGTCATGCTGCCGAGGTTCTCCAAGGGACTGCTGTGTGCACAGTGTTTGGAGCAGCGCCGGGCTCGCACACGACACGTATTATGTAACTATTAACTGTTGGCATAACCACCACCACCATCCTCATCATCTTTGGTTCCTGCCCCGTCTCCCCTCAAGTGGAAGTTGTTTGGGGGCTAACTGGGAAGAGGAGAGCATTCCTGTGCCCCCCTTCCCCAACTGGGACACCAAAGCCTCTTTGTCCAGAGTGGATGGCCAGGTTAGAGTGGACACTGACCAGCCCTGTGGCCCTGGGCTGTGGCTGTGGTGCTACTTGTCAAGCTGATGTGCTATCCAAGCTAATCTCACAGCATCGTCTTAGCCTTTAGAAATGACACTTCATCTTGGCTCTTGGACCAGTGTCTGGCACGTCGTAGGTGTGGTTAGTCATTCCATCCTTTGCAAAGAGCCCACCCAGTCAAGGGCTGGCCTTGTTGATAGACACCACATGGGTGCTCAGCACAGAGGGCACCCCCATGCTTAGACCTGAAAAACATAGGAACAAGGGATGGGTGGGTGGTAAGCAGGGCCTGGCTGCTACCCATGTCCATGGCTGCACTCTCCAAGATCCCTCCGGGTCCCTGGCTTTATCTCTTAGTCTCTCTCCCCTCTTCACTATCCCCTGCTCTTTGGGCTTCCCCCCTCCAGTATCATGCCAGGCGTCTGCAGCAGCTGAGCCCGAAGTGGGCCTCTGCTTTTAGCAAGTGCACAAGACCAGCCTGCCCAGGGCACTGATGCGTGGGGCACCACACACAAGATCTCTTCGCCTGATGGTGTCCCCCTAACATCAGGAGAGTTTTCTGAGGGAGGGTGCAGCCTGAGCCCCCCAACGTGTCCCCCTATGCAGAGTCTTGCTTGGGCCCCACCAGCTTTGCTAGTCTGAGGTCACAGCGGTTCAGGGGAGAAATTGACATCAGCATAGCACTGGCTAAGAGCTTAGGTTGAAACGTTCTTGGTGCAGAGACAGAGGCAGAGATGGAGACATGAAGAGAGGGAGCAGCTGAGGACTCTGGACTCATGGAAAGAGAGGGACTGAGCACTGGCGGCCAGGAGGCAGGCTTGCAGAATGTGCCCTTTGGTGGTTTAAATTATTATATCTTTCAAAAATACAAAAAAGTTCATGTTGCCAATGCCAGCTCCATCACCTGCCCACGGTCAGGTGATCTGTCCCATCCTCTCTACCTTCTCATCTGGAAAATGGGGCAGCTCATACAGCAGCCCCAGGAGGCTGGTACATCTTCACCTTTTTCCACATGAGCCAACCAACGCTCCGCGGTGCTCAGAGCACCTTGAGAATCAGTCAGGTATCAGGTGTACACACAACCACAAAGCGCTCAGAAGACATGGAACAGGAGTTTAGCATGAGGGTGGGCCCTGGGGCACCTTCCCAGCACACCTGTCTGCAAAGGTCCAGAGAGGTTAAGTGACCTGTCTGGCATCACACAGCCTCTCACTATCAGCTTCCAAGACAGGCAGCTCTGAGACCTTGGAGCCTACTGTCTTGTTGCTAAGGGGCAGGACTGCAAATCTCCAGCGGCAGAAGGAAAGCAGACTTTGGGTGAAGGCAGGGCAGCCTGGTGGCTGGGCTCTCAGCCGCTGCACTCCTGGTGCCTGCTGGGAGAAGTACACTGTAGACACCAAGGGCCAGGTAATGATACCCAACCTCAGGGACCCTAGGCACAGCCCTAGCTTTCAGATCATTCTAGAAGGTATCCCAAAGACTCGAGTGTAGATCCAGGGTGGAAGACTGCAGCCTGCAAGACCCTTTGCTCTTTAACCATCAGATGTTGAACGATGGCATTTTAAAAACACCTAAGAGCCGCCTTCCAGGGAGGAGGGAAACAGCACATACAGAACACCCAGTGTGCCCAGCCAAGTGCCAGGCAGGTACTCAGCTAGCTGGGCCATCTGATTTAATGCTCACATTGGCCCAGCCAGGTGGATGTGAGACCCTGGTGGGGAGAGAGGGGTCTGGGACAAAGTGTGCTCCTTGCCTTCTGGAATCATCTAAAAAGAGTACATCCCAGTCTTGAGTCCGTTTCTTCTCCTTCTTGCCCAGTCAGCTAGCGTCCCCTTTTACCTTCCCTCCCTCTTATGAATTAATGCAAACTGGCAGGGGGCTAGGGGGGGCGCAGCTGGCAGCTGCCCCTGCAGCCTGGCCTGAAACCACCAGGAGCTTCTGGAAGAGGGAGCGAGGCAGCTGTTAACAGGTGAGCCCTCCCCTGGCCCAGAGCCTCTCCCAGGGCCTCCTGGAGAAATCTGTAATGAAGTGCAGCTGTGAGTCCCGGTGTTGGGTCAGAAAGGTAATTCTTCATCTCACAGCAATTGAGTCGAAAATCCGGGAGCTGTTGTGCCTCCCACCCCCTCAGGCCTCCCCACACCGAAGCCAGGCTGGGCAGGCGGGGGGAGGTGGGCACGTCAATATTGACTCTGTCAAAGGCAGGTGGCTGGCAGCAGAGGGATGGGGACAGCCAAGGCAGCCGGAGTGCCCCGTGGGGCTGGTGAGGTGGGAGCAGGAGCAGCTGGCCAGGCGCCCTGGAGGACAGGAGGCTGTTTTCCCTCTCGTTTTAATTGGTCTTTGTGACTCTAATGGCAGGCCTGGCTTACCTAGTGGCAGTGTGTTGGCTCTGGGCTCCTGCGGAGCATCACATCTGAGGCCTTCACCCAGGCGTCAGGCAGCTATTCCCAGCCTGAGGGCCTTTTCTAGATGCGTCTGCGTCTAGGCCTGAGCACCCGAGAGGCCGAGAGGCCGGGGGACACAGAGCTGAAGCCAGTGACCTGGTGGACTCAGGGACAGCACGGATCCAGCAGGGGGATTTGTGGCTTCCAGATCAGGTCACAGGGTCACCAGGAAGCCAGTTCTGTATGATCCTGATAAAACCAGGACCATTCCCAAGTCCAGCTGACTGGAAACAGGAGCCAAGTGCAGCTCCTCTGTTGGAGAAGACTCAGGAAGCCCGATGGCCTTGTCTGCCTAGCACCACTGAGGAGGGGCTGAAGGGAATGGTTGCAAACTAGCAAGTCCAACCTGCCGGCTGTATGTTGTGGTTGTGTACCAACTCAGAGAGACCCCAGATAAGGTTTCTGAGAGAAGCTGGTTGGTTTGAACCGCCGACCTTGTGGTTAGCAGTCCAGTGCTTACTCTATAGCTCCACGCCAGGATTTGTTGGCTGTGTGACCTTGGGGAAATCACTTGATGTCTCTGATCCTGCCATTTGTAAAATGTGGGCATCGGGTAGAAGAATATGATCATGACACTTGACAGCCTCGTGCCTGCTCTGGGGAATGAAATACAATGTGTGCCGCCCCCTCCTGTCCCTTGGTCCAGAGCCTGAACTGTACACTGCCCCCCACTCCACTGTAAACACCTCATGTTGTTGTTGTTATGTCCCGTGGAGTCTGTTCTGACTCACAGCGACCGTGTACAGGGTTTCCGAGGCTGCAAATCTTTACGGGAGCAGAAAGCCTCATCTTTCTCCCACAGAACAGCTGGTAGTTTCAAACTGCTGACCATGAGATTAGCAGCCCAATTCATAACCACTACGGAGTCCTGGTGTGGCGCTGTGGGTTAATGCGCCAGACTGCAAAGCCATTTAAACTGCAAGGTCGGCGGTTCAAGCTCACCAGCTGCTCCTCGGAAACCCTATAAAAGGTCGCTATGGGTCGGACCAGACTCGACGGCACATAACAACAACAACAACAACAACAACAACGCTACAAGCACATATATAATTTAATCAGATTGTATTGAGACATGATTGTGTTTGAATCAGTTTCCACTCACAGTGACCCCATTTCTGACCAATGTAAACTGCGTGGTTCTACACCATCCTCACAATAGTTGTTATATTTGAGCCCATTGTTGCAGCTACTGTGTCAGTCCATCTTGTTGAGGACCGTCCTCTTTTTCACTGACCCTCCACTTCACCAAGCATGATGTCCTTCTCTGGCACTGGCCCTCTAATAATCTGTCAGAAGTATGTGAATCGAAGTCTTGCTTAGGAGCATTCTGGCTGTCCTTCTTCTGAGACACGTTTGTTTGTTCTTCTGGCAGTCCATGGTACTTTCAGTATCATTTGCCAACATCATGATCCAAATGCACAGATTTCTTCTCCCATCTTCCTAATTCATTGCCCAGATTTCCCAGGCAGATGAGGTGATTGAAAATACCTTGGCTTGGTTCAGGCGAACCTTAGTCCTCAGAAGAACACACTTGCATTTAACACTTTAAAGAGACCTTTGGCGGCAGATATGCCCAGCGCAGTACATCGGTTAATTTCCTGAGTGCTGCTTCAGTGGCTGTGAATTGTGGATCCAAGTCCAGTGAAATCTTTAACAACTTCCATGATCCCTGCATTTATCATGATGTTGCTCTTTGGTCAGGCTGTGAGGATTCACCGCAATAAAAGTCACCCTTGTTAACTCTTAACACTTGGCGCGTTTTCACACAGTAGTGAAATCATTGTTACCATCCACAGGCAGAAACTTCTGCCCCATTCCAGAAAATTCCCTCGTGTCCCTTAGCAGTTGTTCCCGTTCCCCTGCCTAGCAACCACAGATCTGCTCTCTATCCCTTCAGCTTTGTGTTTTACAGAAGGCCATGTAGTGGGAACATTCAGTACAACAGCTTCCACACACGTGATGAGTTTAAGGGTTGTCCAAGTGGTCACCTCTATGTAGACTTCACGCTTTATTATTGCTTGGTAATAACATGTGGACGAAGCACAGATGCTGTGTCCATTTGCCCACTGATTACATGTGTACTCTTTAAATTGTGGTAAAATGTATGGAACGTAACATTTTCCATTTTAATGATTTTTAAGTGACATTAATAACGTCCATCATGTTACCCAGCCATCTATTTCCAAATGTCTTCATTATCCTATTACCATGTGGTAATAAACGCTTCACATGACATTAGTAACTCCTCAGTCCCCCCACCCCAGGCCCCAGAGGGTAATGTAAGGAACTTTCTCGCTCTATGTATTTGCCTAGTCTACATAGTTCACTAAGTGAGATCGTGCAGTATCTACTGTTTTGTGTCTGTCTGACTTACGGCATCACAACTTCAGGTTCGTCCATGTGGCCACATGTATCAGACCTTCATTGCTTTTCATGCCTGAGTAGCAGGAGTACTGGTGTGGCTTTGTGGATTAATGCGCTGGACTATAGTCAGTGTGAACCTCAAAGTCGGTGGTTCAAGCTTACCAGCCGCTCCTTGGAAACCCTATACAGGGTTGTTATGCGTCAGAACTAACTCAACGGCACTTAACAATAACAACAACAATAACACTCCACTGTGTGTAGGGACTACTTTGGGGGTGCCTTGCCATCATTCATGGACATATGGGGGGCTTCTGCCTTTGGGCTGTTGTGAAGAGTGCTCTGTGAGCATTGGTACTTTGTGTATTTTGACTCTTCAACAATTTACAATGGTTCTGTGACACACAGAGCATTATTGTCCCATTTTACTGATGCAGAAACAGAGTCCCGGGGTCATTCCTGCCTCCCTCCCCCATTCTGTTTCCCAGAGTGGCCCCCCTGACCTGAAGTGCCCCCTCTGGAGCCCAACCATCTGATTGGACCTTGGT
Organism: Chrysochloris asiatica; assembly: GCF_000296735.1. Lineage (NCBI taxonomy): Eukaryota > Metazoa > Chordata > Mammalia > Afrosoricida > Chrysochloridae > Chrysochloris > Chrysochloris asiatica. The sequence continues at coordinate 3,812,197 of NW_006408555.1, read as the reverse complement.
ACTGAAGGTACCAGAGAGAACCGAGGCATGAATGATGGGATTTTAATAAAATGGATGTGCGTGTTGGAGCATTTGCTGCCCTGGCCTACACCGAGGCCTGCAATTAGAACGATTATGTCTGGAGAGCCGAGCTGTCTGACTCCACACATCCCTAATTTGATGGTGCTTCTCGGCCCTGGCAGCGTGCTTATTTATTTATTTATCCAACTTTCACAAGCTGAGACATGGGGGGAGGAGGGACTAACAGCCACAGGGGGTGTGATCCTGGCCCTCCCACTGATCCAGAGCTTTCATTCCTAGCAGCTCAAGGGGTCACTGAGGCAAAGGGAGCTTTAAAAGTGTGGATTACCAGGCCCCTACCCTCAGAGATTCTGACTGGAAACAGATTGGGGAAGGTGGCCTGACCCTTGGGATTGATCACTGCTCCCTGGTGTGGTGCCAGAGGATCAGCACTGGACTGCCAACCGTGAGGTCGGTGGTTCAAACCCACCCACTACTCGGAAACCCTATACAGGGTCGCTATGAGTCGGAACCGACTTGACAATGTTTAACAGCAACAGCAGCACCCTGTGAGGGAGTGGATCCTTCTGGAAGCACAGGCTGGGTGCTGAATTCCCTGGATTCCCGTAGAGTGCAGGCTGCTCCCACCCTCAGGGCTCTGTGGGATTCTGGGGCAGGATCTGAGCGGAGGACCCCATACATATGCCCAGGGGAAGGAGCCTCTAGTGGATGGAATTCTGGGTGTCTTTCTGGGCATGCTCAGACATGCTTCAAACCTAGGGGGATGATGGGAGTTTGGGTGGTCCTGTCCTCACACATGACTCTGAATATACTGAAAACCACCAAGCTGTACAAGATGAGGGAACTGGTTGTTGTCAGGTGCCATCGAGTCAGTACTGACCCATAGTGACCTTATGCACAGCAAAACGAAACATTGCCTGGGCCAACCTCACTACCGTTACCACGCTTGAGTCCATCGATGCTGCCACTTGGCCAATCCATCTCGTTGAGGGGCTTCCTCTTTTTCTCTGACCCTCCACCTTACCAAACATGATATCCTTCTCCAGTGACTGGTCTCTCCTGACAATATGTCCAAAGTATGAGAGATGAAGTTTGGCCATCCTGGCCTCCAAGGAGCACTTTGGCTGCACTTCTTCCAGAATGCATCTATTGGTTCTTTTGGCAGTCCATGGCACTTTTAGTATTCTCCTCCAACACCATAATTCAAAGGCATCAATTCTTCTATGGTCTTCCGTTTCACTGTCCAGCCTTCACATACATATGAGGTTATTGAAAATACCAATGGCTTGGGTCAGGCACACCTTAGTCCTCAAGCTGACATCTTTGCTCTTCAACACTTTAAAAAGGGCTTGTGCCACAGATTTGCCTAATGCAATACGTTGTTTGATTTCTTGACTGCTGCTTCCTTGAGTGTTGATAGTTGATCCAAGAAGAATGAAGTCCTTGACAACTTCAATCTTTTCTCCAATGATAAGAATGTTATTTATTGGCCCAGTGGTGAGGGAACTGTTGTTGTTAAGTGCCGTTGAGTAGATTCCAACCCATAGCGACCCTATATAGGGTTTCCAAGGAGCAGCTGGTGAGCTTGAACCGCTGGCCTTGCAGTTCAAACGGCTTTGCAGTCTGGCGCATTAACCCACAGCGCCACACCAGGTATCCAGTAATTATGTTCTAGGGAAGCTGGTAAAGTTTTGAAAGGGGTAACAGCTGGGAGAAGCAGAGTTGTGCCACCTGCCCCTCATCCACAGCCCTGGACGTCCTTCCCTCCCAGGGACAGAAGGACTCACACAACCCTCCTGAAGTGTCCACATTAACGTGTTCAAACCCACCAAGCAACTCTGAGGGAGAAAGATGTGGCAGTGTGTCCCCAGAAAGATGCCAGTCTTGGAAGCCCTGTGGGGCAGTTCTGCTGTCTTCCGTAGGGTCACTGTGAGTCAGGATTAACTCAATTGCATCTAGCAATGAGACAATCCTCCGTTGATTCTGCGAGTGATGTGCATGGATTAGCCCCGGTGTACAGATGAGGAAACAGGTTCAGAGAGCTAATACCTTGCCCAGGGTCCATAACTGACAGAGCTGGGATTTGAACCGGGGCGGTTGACTCTCCCCCATCTCTCCTCAGCATGCCCCCATTGGTGTAAGACAGGAGACTGGCCCCCTGGAGCTTACACAGTCCTGACTTGGGGGAGAGTTGTTGAGGGGTCGACCGCATGGTCTTGTCTTGGGGGGAGGGTGGGGTCCAGTGACTTGGGCACTGTGGTCAGGGAGAGACACTCAGAGTGGGAGGGACTTTAAGTGGAGAGCTGGGTGGCGGACCACTGGTACAATGCCCCATGGGCCTTGGCCTCCCAGTCCCTGCTCCTGAGTTGTGAATTTCTTTGACCTCCTGCATAGCATCCCCCCCCCATCACTATGACCTGAAGACACACGGGGGACCAGGAACCCACCAAAATCCCAGAGCACCGAGGATGTAGGGGAGGTGGCCACTTACCTGTAGGGAGTATGTGCGAGTGTAATGTGTGTATGAGTGAGTTGTGTTTGAGTGTGCTGTGTGTATGTGAGACACTGTGCGAGTGTGGATGTGTGAGAAGGTGTGTGTGGGGGGGAGCATATGTGTGAATGAGATGTTTGAGTGTGTTCTGCGTTTGTATGTGAGTGTTGTATGTGTGAGTGTGTGAGAAAGTGTGAGTATATGTTTGTGAGTGTGTGTGAGTGGGGAATTTGTGTGTGTGTATGTGTGTGTGTGTGATGTGTGCTCTCCATGCTTCCAGCAAGAGCTACCTGAAGTTCAAAGAAGAATCTAGCAGCTAGGTAGGAAAACGGCCTGGGGCCAGCGAGGGAGCCCTGCTCACAGGCTGTTGTAGGCACCCAGCCCCTGGGGGACCAGCCCTCAATTCCAGGCACTGTGGCTTGGCACGCCTGGGGGAAGCATGCACAGTTCATATTACTGAGAAAGGACACCATTCAGGTGGACTTCCGGCCTTATCCACTGGCTGTGGCTGCCCATCACACCAATCCCTCCTGCCGAGGTGGAGCCTGTGAGCTGACCCCAGGCTCTGGTGAATGAGCCACCACAGTGGTGCATCAGAGGGCCTCCAGTCCGGGGGCAACCTCCATTTCCCTGTCCCCTAAAGAGAGGTCAGCTGGCGTGCCTTGGCCCCAGAGACTATACAGCCAATAGCCAGATAAGAATGGGAGCGGAAGTGAGTGCCCACCACAGAGCTTATCTTGAAAAGGTCAGGCCCCCAACCAGGAGGACTGGGGTCCCTCCTGAGCCAGGAAGTAGGCACTGGCAGTCTCCTCAAAGGCCTGCCCTGCAGCTGCCCACAGCCCCCTGGAAGCTGGTCACCTCTATGTGGATCCTGGTCATCTTGCATTTCTCTCCTGACTGCTGGAGACTCAGCAAAGCAGACTTTGTAGGCAGGGCCTGGCCATTACTTGGCACTCAGGAGACAGGGTGAGGGCAAAAGTAGGCTCCCTCCAGGTACCACACACACACACACACCCCTACATGGTGAGCAGGGCTGCAGGGCTGGGACCCCTCACAGGCATCCAGCTTCAGCATGGTTGGGCAAGGAGACAGACATGGAGGGAGCTGCACTATGCCCTGAGCCCTGAGCCCAGAAAACGTGACTTGAGATTGTGTGACCTGCACTTCCCCGACAGTAGGGGTTGTTGTGTGTGCCATTGAGTGCACTCCAAGTCATACTGTGTGTGTCCCCATGTAACAGATTAGAACTGCTCTTAGCGATTTGTCAGCTGTAACTGTTACTGAGTCCTGGTGTAGCACTGGGCTGCTAACCATGAGGTTGATGGTTCAAACCCACCAGCTGCTCCTTGAAAACCCTATACTGGGTTGCTATGAGTCAGAACTGACTCAACGGCATTAACAACAGCAACACTAGTTACAGAAGCAGATTGTCAGGTTCTGTCTCCTGTCGAACGACGGAACTATCAGTCAGCTGCCCAGCACTTCACTACTGTGCTGCCGTGGATTCTGTAAATCATACTTGTAGTTGTTGTTGTTGTTAAGTGCTGTTGAATCGGTGCCACTTTATAAGAACTTGCCATACACCAACCCACAGGCCTGGTTCTCACTACGTATGACGTGGCAGACAGTGTGGTAGGTTTGAGGCATAGGTAACTGTTATAATTGTTGTTAGTCATATAGTGGACACTTGTTGTTAAATGCCGTCAAGGTGATTCCAACCCATAATGACCCCGTATAGGGTTTCCGAGGAGCGGCTGGTGAGCTTGAACCACCAACCTTGCGACTCAGACCAACCTTGCTGTCCAGCGCGTTAACCCACAGCGCCACGCCAGGACATCTGAAGTGGACTGTTACTCACGGCTGTCCCGCGGACGACAGAATGAACCGTTGCCTGGTCCTGCACTGTTCTCACAACTGTTGGTTTACGCATGTCCGTTGCTGCCGCCTCTGTGTACTCTGGGTGCCTTCCAGCCTAGGGACTCATCTTCCAGCTTTCTAGCAGACAGTATTCTGTTGTAATCCATGGGGTTTTCATTGACTGATCTTTAGCAGTAGTGCACCAGGCTTTCCTTCCTAGTCTTAGTCTAGAAGCACTGCTGAAACCTGGTGAGCCTACTGGTATTTGAAATTCCAATGGCATAGCTTCCACAGTAGCCCACACTGACTGGTGGGGGTAGGAGTGGAGGTAACTATCATTGGCCCCATTTTACAGCTAAAGAGACTGAGGTATACCATAGGGACACCATCGCAGCACCATCTTCTAAGCCATGGCTCAGACTACTTCCCCCTTCTGCTGACCAGATCCCACCATCTGCCTACCCCAGCCCTCCATGCAGCTAGCCCCCCATGACCTTACCTCCAAGAGCTCACGTTATTGGACCACCATCTGAGACAACATCCAGTTCTAGAAACCCTACATCTAGCTCCTGGCTAGAGGCTGTGAGGCCCCCAGAAAAGAGCTTTCCAAGATGGGGACCCCCTCCTCACTGGGCTGGAGAAACACAGGGCTGCACTACTGTGGACCACAGCAAGACCCTTCTAGAAACAGTTAAAAAAAAACAAAACCCTAGAGCAGAGGTTCTCAAAGCTGGGACCCTAGATCAGGAGCCTCTTGAGAAATGCAGATTCTCAAATTCAGAACAAAACTCAAAATCCTAATATAGACTGGCCCTCCCCAGAGATTATGACACTTAGCTTGTCTTCAAGTTTGGACTGAACTGAATGACCCCAGGGCTCAATTTTCAGCCAAAGGATACACAGGCCTGTAAGGTGAACAGTAACACCAGGGAGGTAGCACTCCTTAGAACAAATAACCCAAGGAGATCAAAAGGGCAGCATTTGCCTAGTGAGAACGCCCAGAAGGCAGGGCAGGTTAGGAAAGGAGGCGGAATGGAAACAGGAAATCCAGAGAGGAAGTAGAATAAAGGAAGGTACCTTGTGAGGATTGCAATCCATGAGAAGAAATGAATATATATGACGAATTGTTGAATAGAAAACTGATTTGCTCGGTAAACATTCACCCAATTCACAATAAAAAGTTTAAAAGAAAAACAGATTCTTTGGCCCCATGCCAGAAGTGCTGAATCAGAAATGCTGGGGGCAGCATTCAGCCCCCTGTGTTTTTAATAAATCCTCCAGGGGATTCCCGTGCCTGCTGAAGTTTGAGAACCCTTAAATTTAAGGAGCTCTGGTAGCGTAGCACTTATGAATTGAGCTGCGAACCACAAGGTCAGCAGTTCGAAACTACTAGCTGCTCCGCGGGAGAAAGATGAGGTATTCTGTTCCCATAAAGATTTACAGCCTCGGAAAACCTGTTACAGGGTCGCTATGAGTCGGAACCGACTCCATGGCTCGTAACAACAACAACAACAGGCTTGAGGAAGGATGGGGTAGTTTGGGGCTTCTCCCTCTGTCTGCTGCCAAACTTCCGTCTAAGGTAGGCACCCAGGCTCCCTGGGCTGAGTCTGGGACGCACTTGCCCTGGAACGAGGATGCTCTGGCCCCATACCAAGGGAGACCCATTGGTATCTTAAATCTCAGTGCCTCCCCCAAAGCATTGTCATTTTTGGTCTCTGATGCCTTTGTTTTCAGGGACTGAAGCCCCTCCCTCAAAAAAGGTCATTTGCTGTTTGTGTCTTTTGCTGCCTTGTGACTCATGTTATTAAGTGACGTTGAGTCGGTTCTGACTCATAACAGCCCTGTATAGGGTTTCCAAGAAGTGGCTGGTAGGTTTGAACTGCTGATCTTGTTAGTATTCCAGTGCTGATCCTACAGCGCCACACCGGGAAGGCTTATTCTCTCTGGAGGTATGGCATCCATCGGGCCCCAATCAGGAGGTAGGCAGAATCTATGTAGGGCAGTGGTGAAGGGCTCGGTTGCTAATTGAAAGGTGCATGGTTTGAACCCACCCACTGGCCTTGCAGGAAGAAGACCTAGTAACCTGACCTGCTTCCGTAACGATTATTATTACTGTTGTATGCCGTCACGTAGGTTCTGACTCATAGCAACTCTACAGGGCACACTAGAACAGTTTGGAAACCCAGGGAATCTCTACTCTGCCGCATGTTGTTGCATCTAACAACAGCCCTGCCCGTCCTCATATGTGCCCCTCTCCTGTCTGCACTTGTACCAGGAGTAGGTACAAGTCATCATTTATGTTGTCCTTCTTGGAAGCTTGAATGTCCAGGCTGCATTCGCAGCCTGGAAAGGAAGACCGTTCCTAGGAAATAGATTTGGAGAGATGAGGGCAGGATTCAGGATGCAACAACTGAGCTACCACCATTCAGCTCCCCCCCCAACCCATTTCCTTACTGCAGCCCCCCCCTCCCCCCCCCCACACACACAGGCAAATGAGAAGAAAGCATGGCTTTCCAGGTTCAGAGTTGTGGGTGAGCAGAGAGAGGGCTGGGTCTCAGCTCCCACTTAACGTTTTAGCCTGGGGTGCTTGTGCAGAGAACAGCTTGGATCCTGATGGCTCCCATCACCACTCCCTGTGACCAACGGGCACAGAGCACAAATCTTCCAGGTACCCTTTACCCCAGGGGAGACCAAAGTGCACACATTCAGTGCCCTGCTTACTCCTGGTGGGCAGTGGTGGGACTTGGAAGGGCTCTTGCAGTTGTATCATCAAGTATGCCCCATGTTAAGATGAGAAAACAGGAGTCAGACTGTCTCTTCCCAGCTCTTCTGTTTTATAGAGAGCCCTGGCTTTGTGCGACAGCTTTGAACAAGTGTTCACCCTGTGTTTACAGAGGAGGAAGCCCGCACCAGAGCTCCGCCCAGCTCCCACCTGAGGCAGTACTTTCTCAAGTCTCCCGCTTTGCCAGAAGTACCCTGGGTGTGTGTGTTTGGGGGAGAACAAATCCACTCCCTGATTGCAAACCACAGGCTTAGAACAACGATTCTCTATCCAGGCTTCATCTCAAAACGGCCTGGAACTCACTGGTCTTAGAGGTGTGTGTGAATTTCTTAAGCACCCCAGGTAGTTGGAATATGCATCGATATTTGAAGCCCACAGGTAGGGAGTATTGTTTTCCAAAACCTGGGGGGTGGCTACAAATGCCCCACTTGCCGATTTAGAATCTCCTGGAATTCCAGGGCACGGTGGGTAGCACTGGCCTGAGGCTCCCGAAGCGCCCCCGCCCCAGGTGAAATTCAAGATTCCACGTGGGAGGCTTCTGCCCCTCCCGGGAGGCCTCCCAACGCCCCCTCTTCACCCCGCCCCCGCTCCGGTCTCCAGCGCCCCTCCCCCCTCCTGGGAGACTATCTTCCCAGCCCTCCTCCGCCCCCTCCACCGGCTCCGGAGCCAGCGGCCCCTCCTTCCCTCTTCTCTCAGCCGGCGGCTCTCAGCCTGGCTTGATTTAGTGGGCGGCGGAGGAGAAAGGCAGCTTAAAGGAGCCTCTAAGAGTCTGCCGCTTGCCAGCACTTATCTGGAAAGAGAGGCCCCCGCGAGGGGGGGTGGGGGGAGGCGGGCGCAGGCTGAGCGCACCTCGGCGGGGGTGGATGGGTGGGGGACGCTTGGCTAGTCTGCCATTATCACTGCACTCTCTGGGGTTTTGGCACCAAGTCCCCCATCTCGGACAGGAGATGCGCAGGGCACCCCCCACCCCCGTTTCCTAACTGCAGCCCCCTCCTCACCGCGCCGCGCCTCTCAGCGGGTAGAGGGGGAGGCTGGGGAGAGGCAGAGGGAACACCCGTGGGTTCAGCTCTGTGCAGCTTTAATTCCAAGATACCCCCCCTCCGGTTTAGGAAAGGGTGTCAAGTTGGTTGCACCAGCCTCGTGGGGGTGTCTTGCCACCGGCTGCCTACTGGGGGCACCCCCAAACCTTTGGGTCGTGTGTCCGTTTCCCTCCTCCCTGATGAAAAATATAAAAGAAAAATGCGCGGTGCCCTGGTCCGGGAGCCCCAGCCCGCGGGATGGAGAGTGAAAAGCGGCCCCAATTAGAGGCTTTGGTTCTGCAAACTTGATGCTCGGCACTTGAACTGTCACGGCGGAGCCTTAATTAGCAGCGGCGGGGGAGAGGTCAGGAACAACTCAGCAGTCTTGACAAGCGCGTTATCAAGTGCAGGGGAGCGGGGGCTGCCCGGGGAGCGCGGGCGGGGCGCGGGGACTGGAGGGAGGAGACGGCCGGGGCGCCGCGGTGCGCGGGAGGTGGCGTGCGGCCCAGCCGGGCGGGGAGCGAATAAAATGGTGCAGACAGCAGACGCGCAGCTCTGTTTAGCAGGGCACGAAGCCTCCAGCAGGGGCGCACATGGTGAAGAGGCCCCCAGCACCCGGGCAATTTCCCGGGCTCCCAGCTGCAGACGGGCGGGGGGCACGCATAGGGATACCCCTGGCTGTTCCCTAACCCCTCAGAAGCCCCCAGGCTCCATCGGCTCTCCCTCCCCCGTTTCCATCATGTTCCAAGACCTTCCCCGCGGTGCCAGACGTTCCACTCCGGTCCCTCCGCGTGTTCGGGGCTCTGGCGTACGGTGTACTGGAACGCCCCCGCCTGCTATTCTGAGAAACCTCTCCTAGAGCCCAGGTCCCGGGGCTGCGGGGGAGGGGGGGAAGCATGCTGGTTCTGAAGACCTGGTCACCCCCATTCCAGACCCTCGGTAAGTGCCCACTCACCACCCTAAGAGGGGGGGGAAAGCCTGAGCTCACCATCTTGACCCTCGTCCCTATATACCTCGGGGTCATTCACGTGGTCCCTAGGCGCCCTGCGGATCACGCCTAGCTCATCTGTCAACCCGGAAAGGAAGCAAATCGATTTATTTTTTTAGTAGAACGGTCCCATCTGCGCCGTCTGGCTGAGTTTCTGGCTTTCAAGGGCCAGTCGCTGAGAAGCGTGGAGAACCACCTTCAAGCTTTTGTCGGGGGGGGGGGGGGGATCGGGAGGCAGGCTTGTACCAGCCTAGCTGCTTGCCCGAGGGTCTGCATTATCTCGGCTGGTTAACAAATGAGGTAGGGGAGGGAGAAAGAGAGAGACTATGTCTGCCCCATCCTAGGAAACCAGACACCTGAAACTCAGCAGGCCAAAAACATAGTAATGCGGCGGGGTGGGGGGCTGCAAGGTGGGATGTGACACTTTAACTCTGCTTCACGACAATATCCCCCCTCCCTGGTGCAGGCCAAGGAACCACCCCCCCCCCAGCAGGTATTGCTCTCAAGAAAGGACTCCCTGGAGAGCAAGGCCTTGACCTTCAGTGGCTGGGGCTGGACAGAGGATTAACAGGGTTCTGAGGCCAGGCCACTAAAGACCCTCCACACTGGTTCAGATAATACAGGATGGGGGAGCATTTTGAGGAAGTCACTGTAGACTGGCCTGGCTCTGGAAACTGGCATTTAAATGAGTGACAGGGCAGGCCAGGGTGCCCCTTGGTCCCACCCCTGAGGAAGAACAATGTGGGTGTCCCCTGACCCCCAGGCACTGCCTGTCCCCACCCAGCCCTTCATCTCCTGTCTGACTCTGAATTAAGACTTTCAAAGTGCCTGCTTTTTCAAGGAAACATGCTGATTTTGGGATGATACAGAGAGGGTTCTCCTGGTCTCTGCTCCAGGAGAACACACACATCTGTGAAGTGTTCCATGTTTTTAGGAGCCCTGGTGCCCAGTGGCTCGTCCAGTAACTGCAGGGTTGGTGGTTTGAATCCCTCAGCCAGTACAGGAGAAAGCTGTGGCAGTCTGTTTCTGTGAAGATATTGTTAGGTGCCCCGTCAAGTCAGTTCCGACTCATAGCGACACGATGCATTTCTCACAATTGTTGTTAACCTTCAGCCTGTTGCTGCTATCACTGTGCCATTAAATCTCGCTCGGGCGGTCTTCCTCTTTTACACTGACTCTCTACTTTTCCAAGCATGATGTCCTTCTTCAGGGCCTGGTCCCTCCTGACACATGTCCGGAATATGAGAGACCAAGTCTAGATGTGAAGACAACAGCCTTAGAAACCCTGGAGAGCAGCTCTCTGTCCTCTGGGGTCACTGTGCATCACCATAGATTCGGCAGCAATGCGGTTGACTTTTTTGGTTTGGGGTGGTTGTTTTTTTCAGCCTGTAGAAAGCTTTGGTGGGGGGTTCTGTTTGTGGGAAAGTTGCTGATTACACCCCAGTGGGTTAAAAGGAGCTTAAACAAACCCCTGCCCATCAGATGTCAGCATAGGCTGCTTCCATGGCATGGCCAGGGCTGGAGAGGTAACCTACAGAACTCTCTTAGGCAGGTGTTGATCCACTCCTCCCGACCTCTGCCCTTCTGGTGGAGAGAAACCTCAGAAGCATGCTGTTCCCTGGGACTTCAGGGACCCCAGAGGGACCCTTGCCAGCTGTGTGACTTTGACTGGTCCCAGGTGGATGGGGTGTCTGTGAGGACAGCATCTATCTGCCTTGGGGACCGGGGACCTGACTCACTCTATGCAGCTGTTCAATGCCACACGTGTCCCCTCTGTATACCTGACCCAACCAAGCCAGCTGAGTGCAAGTCCATCACCTTAGAGCCAGACAGGTCACAGCCCAGCTGGAGAGCTGACAGGAGAGGGCTCACTACCTACAATCCTTCCCCTGGGTTACAGTGTCACCCCACAGTCCCCATCACAGTGATCGAGGGACACTGGTTCTGCCGCTGAGCTTCAGAGAGGTATGGTCCACTACCCAGGGTCACACACAGCTAGTGAGAAGCGGCCAGCAGGAGCCCCCATCCCCAGCTGACTGTCTATGGTCACTCAGCACCTCTTCTCTAAGCTGGGGAACAACAGGTCACTCTCTGACCCCCATTCCAAATACCCTCTACCCCAGCTCTCCTGCCAGCTGAATCCTAGGCCAGAGGGGTGGGGGGATGGGGCAGCTGTAGAGCGTCATGAAGAAGCCTGGTGGGGACAGTGGTTAAGTATTTAGTTGCTAACTGAAAGGTCAGTGGTTTAAACCCACCCACAGCTCCGTGGCAGAGAGAATTGGCACCGGCTCCCATTCAGATGATAGCCTAGGAAACCCTATGGGGCAAGTTCACTTCTGTCACCTAGGGTCACTATGAGTTGGACTATGGCACTCAGCAACCACATATCATCAAAGTGAAGGGTGTTGCTGCCTCCGGCTCCTATCCTAGCTCTCCTCCATCGCTGTATTATTTGAGACAAATAACTCCTTCTGTGTGCCTCAGTCTCCTATCCTTAGAATGGGCTCCATGGTCCTGCCTTGTAGGGTTTGGCATAATGACAGACACGACATCAGGTTAATAAACTACCCTTTCCCTTCCACCTGAAAAAAACCCTTCCTGCTTTGCTCATGGTCCCCCTGTGCTGCAAGCTTGAACTCCTCCGAGAAGCCTTCCAGGCTCTGCCCGGCAATAAGGCGTCTCTCCGTCCACTCCCATCTTGTGGCCCATATTGTCACTGGTTACTGTAGCGTCCATACCTTTGCGCCTGTTTTCTTTCCATCATCCTGAAAGGAAGGTCTTTTTCATTCTCATCTCAGAATCTCTCCCAAGGTGCTGAGTATGTCTAATAAGTGCTTGTTGGTTGGTTAGAGGGCAACTCGTTCTGGTCAGACCAGTGAATGAAGGGCCACCTTCCTAGATGTCAGGTGGACGTTGTGCTCTGGCGAACCCTGGAATACCATCTGAGGGCCATGACGATACTTTGGAGTATCTGAAAGTTCATTCCTGAGAAGATGGATTCAGTGGAGTGATGTAGACCCAACTTGAAGAGTTTCATCCTTGGGACTGGGAGGGAAGAGAAGGTTTGAATCTTGGCACCCCTCTGCCCCGGGCTAGGAGACAACCACATGTCACTTTGAAAGGGCGAGGGGTGAATCTCCCTGAATCCTAGACAGGATAACCTCAATTTCGGCAGATTGTACCGGCTTCTTTCCCTGGCTGGAAGGAAGGACTATTCTGACCCTTTGTTGAGACAGATGGGGTTGGGCAGCAGTGACTAGGCTGTTGGGTGATTCAGATAGCTGAGTGGCCTCAAGGACTCTCCGGGAGTGGACCAGGGCAGTGTGAACCATGCTGGTCCCTGGCCTCAGCTGCCAGTGTGAATGGACCCAAGCTAGTCTCTGCCCCTGGCCTCAGAGGGGCCCCGAGATCAGACACTCTGGCTGTCCAGTTTGGCTGGAGGACTTAGAGCCACAGTGGACGGGACGGGTGCTGACCAGTGGTGGAGGTTCACTGGAAGTGATGCACACGCCTCGTACCTGCTTGTGTTTTCCAGTAAATGAACCAGCAAAGCTCTTCCCAGCTTTGCAGATATGTTTTTGCTTTTATGGTAAAAAGGAGAATCTCCAGAGACCTGCAGAAGGGACAGATAGGAACATGAAGAAGTAGGACAGAGCTGGACGTAGACTGGCCAGGATCCTGGGTGGAGCCTTGTCTTCAGCAGGCAGGTCAGGAGCACCTGTTTCCCTGCCAGTCGGAGCCCAGGTCTGGAGTAGACACCCTGGGTCTGGGTCTGGCTGTGTACCCTTGTGCAAGATACCTACCCTCTCTGTGCCACAGTTTCCTCACTTATATAAGGGAGAGATTTATAACACCTACCTTGGTGTTGCACTGTAGGATAAGCACTGGCATGCTAATTGCAAGGTCTGCAGTTCATACCCACCAACCGCTCCTTGGAAACCCTATACAGGAGAGCTGAGTCAAAACCAACTTGATGGCACTAACAAATCAAACTTGGTCTGATAGGTGGTGTTGTTACCTTGAGGTTAGAGGTTGTAACACTTGATTGTTACCGAGAGGTTAGAGGTTTGAGTCCCCTTTCCCCCTCCCGAGAAGCCTTGGAAGAATGGCCTGGTGATCGACTTCTGAAAACTCAGCCACTGAAAACCCTGTGGAGCACAATCCGACCCTGACGCTCAAGGGGTCACCATGGGCTGGAGTCGACTTGATGAAACAGATTTGACGGTGTCCTGATAAGGAGAGGAGGAGGGTATTTGAGGATGGCGGAGGATGGACCAATGTGACCATAAGCCGAGGAATGCCTGGCACTGCCATATTACGAGAATGCACCCCTAGTGTTTTTGTGCCATTCTGTCAGTGTGTGGGCCTAACAGCAGCCCTGGGAGGTTAGGCATGGTCTTGTCCCCTGTAGCTCGCTGCTACCCAATCAATTCCGACTTGTACAACTAACTGCTCCATAGGGTTCTCAAGGCTGTAAATTTCTATGGGAGCAGACAGCGAGCGCATCGTTCTCCCACTGAGCTGGTGGATTTGAACCACCGACCTTGTGGTTCACAGGACAACACTTACTCTGCTCTTTTGTCCCTCTTGTTTGCTTTAAAAATATGTAATGACTTAAACAAACACCCTCACCTCACTCAGGGTGAGGCTGGTGGGTGTTGGAGGGGAGTCCTCTCTTCCACTCATTCAGTTATTGACCACCTCCTGCCCCCTGAGGCCAGTGACCATCTGCCTGTCTCCACTGTGTCCCCGCACCCAGAACATACTAGATTTGACACACTCAGACTTTGGCTCCCTTACTCTGGACCCATTATCAGGAAAAATCAGGTGCTAGAAAAGGACGTCGTGTTTGGGAAAGGAGGGTGTCAGCGAAGAGGGACCCCTCCCCACCCATGAGGTGTGTAGACATGTAGCTGCAACCTCAGACCTCAGGCCTACGAAGCTGGTGCAGGACTGGCCTATGCTGTCTTCCCTTAGGCATGAGGTCATCATGCGTCGGAGTGAGCCCTTCCCACCATCCCTTGTGTCTGGGTCCCAGCTGCTTCAGCCAGGTAGACTTGGCAGATGTAGACACTGAGGCCTATGGGTGCTGCCCCCTTCCGCCCAGCACTTTGTCCTCAGGTGAGCACCACACCTGGACATTTCTTTGTGGAAGCTGCTCACCCTTCTGTCCCTTAGTGTCACCTAGTATCCTCGGCCCACCCCTTTCCTAGGTTGTTCCCTGTGGGCCTTTGAGGGGTTCTGCGGTGCCTCTTTTGGGGTGCAAACTCGTTATACTAGTGGCTCACGTTAGACACACCTGGAGTCCCTCTGGGGAGAGAAGTAATTCTGGGAAACCAGCCTGGAAAGGTGGGGGTGAGCGTAGGGGATGTGGTGCCCCCGGGCAGCAGCCACTGTCTCTCTGCTCCCAGGTCTTGGAGATGCTGGTGGGGCTGGGGGGCGATGCCTGCCACCTCTGCCCTTTCCCCCCAAACACCAGAGTGGGCATGCCCCAGCGACCCTGTCAATGTTCCTTTTAATTAGAGACAATTAAATCGGTGTAGCGGGTGGCAGCTTCTTCAAGAGGGAGCAGAGAGCTGCACGGCACCTAAAAAAATAAAAAGATAAAGTAGAACCCAGTGAATGTTTAATAGCGATTCCCTCCTGACATGCAGCGTGTCACCATCTGGCAGGCACACAAGTCCGCCGGAGCGCCGAGTGGG